>NC_053162.1:9118193-9446318 GCF_016835505.1 Polypterus senegalus
AATGTCAGACCTGCAGTTACTGATACGCACATGTTGAGGTCTGTCTGTAAGATAGTCCACGATCCATGCCACCAGGTGTGAATCTACTCCCATCTCTGTCAGCTTGTCTCTAAGGAGCAGAGGTTGGATGGTGTTGAAGGCGCTAGAGAAGTCCAGAAACATAATTCTTACAGCACCACTGCCTCTGTCCAAGTCGGAGAGGGATCGGTGTTACATATAGATGATGGCATCCTCCGCTCCCACCTTCTCCTGGTATGCGAACTGCAGAGGGTCAAGGGCGTGGCGGACCTGTGGCCTCAGGTGGTGAAGCAGCAGCTGCTCCATGGTGGTCTTCACATGTGACGTCAGAGCAACAGGCCAGAAGTCGTTCAGCTCACTAGGATGGGATACCTTTGGGACTGGGGTGATGCAAGATGTTTTCCAAAGCCTCGGGACTCTCCCCTGTTCCAGGCTCAGGTTGAAGATGCTCTGTAGAGGACTCTCCCCAGTTCCAGTGCACAGGCCTTCAGCAGTCGTGGCGATACTCCATCTGGACCCGCTGCTTTGCTGGCACGAAGTCTCCTCAGCTCTCTGCTTACCTGTGCTGCTTTAATTGTGGGTGGGGATGTCTCTCCTATGCTGGTATCAGCAGAAGGATGGTGGAGGGTGCAGTACTCCGAGGTGAGAGTGGGTTAGGGTGGTCAAACCTGTTAAAGAAGTTGTTCATCTGGTTTGCTCTCTCCACATCTCTCTCGACGGTGGCACCCCGCTTCAAGCTGCAGCCAGTGATGATCTTCATCCCATCCCACACTTCCTTCATGCTGTTATGTTATGATGGCCATGCCCAAGAGGCCATTAAAGGCCTGGAACTGACCAGGAAAAAGCTGGGATTGCTGCAGGAAAAGGTGTTGGTGAGGCCAGCAGGGGGCACTTAGCCTGTGGTGTGTGTGTGGATCCTGATGCCCCCAGTGTGGTGACGGGGACACTGTGTTGTAAAAATCACACTGTCCTTTGGATGAGACATAAAGTGGAGGTCGTGACTCTCTGTGGTCATTAAAGTTCCCTGGGTATTCTGGGTATCTCAATGTCCTGGTTAAATTATCCATCGTAAGTGCAGCATTTGACGCCATTAATCATGAACTCCTCCTGTCACGTCTCTCTGCTGTAGGCATCTCTGGCTTTGCCCTGCAATGGCTCACATCATATCTCTCTAGTAGTTTGCCACACTTGGCCGACGTAAACCCTTCACCTCACCTGGTGTCACGTGGTGTCCCTCAGGGTTCAGTCTTTGGGACGTTACTCTTTCAACTTTATATCCTTCCTTTGGGTCAGAGTATTCGTAGACACGGCCTTAACTTCCACTGTTATGCAGACGATGTAGTGTTATACCTTAGTACAGGATGGATTAACCCTAACCCTACCGTTATCTTAAAATCCACAAAACGGGGCCCTGAAGTTAAGCTGGAATCTCATCTCGGGGGGGCCCTGATGTTAAAATTTGAACCCTTGCTTTTTTTGATCTTCTCTGCCCCTGTCCCCACCTCCCAGCACACTCACTGACTCTTAAGCTATGGTTGGAAAATCACTTTCTCAAACTTAATGCCAAAAAGTGTTACTGGTAGGTCCAAAATCCCAACTTTCTAAGGCATCCAACTTCTCGGTTTCGATTGATGGCACGCTAGTCAAACCTGCTCCTGTCCTGCTGAATTCTTAGTGTTTTGTTCGATTCATCACTTTATTCTAAGCTACACATCAGGTCTCTGTCCAAAATTTCCATTCTATCATCTCCGTCACATTGTCCGCCTCTGTTCATTTCTGTCCTTTAATGATGCTCAGACTGACTCTGGTCCATTGTTTGTCACCATGTTTACTGTAATTCCCTCTTCATCCGCCTCCCTTCAAAATCAATACAGAGGCTGCAGTATATTCAGAACTCCGCCGCCACACAAAGCGTCTGCTCACATCTCCCCTGTTCTCTCCCAGCTTCACTGCTTACTGGATCCATCAAGGATTCAATTCAAGATTCTGCTTCTCACCTTCATAGCCCTCCATAACTTTTGTCCCCCTCTACCTCACTCTGCTCCTTACACTCCTTGTCGCTCTCTCAGGTCCTCGCGCAGTCGTCTCCTTTACTGTCCCACGCTCACCAGACTCTCCGCTCCTTCGGTGTTACGGCCCTTCCTCCTCACGCTCTCCGAGTTTGCTCCTCTTTCTGCACCTTGAAAGGTCAACTGAAAACTTTCCTCTTCTACGAACTTTTGTCTTCAGTGTGTAGCAGGGATACAGAATACCAGTATGTGTGTGTGTGTGTGTGCCGAGTGCGCTTCATTTCATCGTCCCGTTCACTGTCCGTTATGTGTGCGTCAGTGAATGTTGTCCCCGTAAATGAAAAGGGGAAGGATGATGGAGTGAGACCGCAGCGCCGAGATGGAGATCGCCTGTCAAACTCCGCAGATACATCCGGGACATTCTGTATTTTAAAAAAGAGGAGTGGGAGAGAGAGAGACATCGAGGAGTGAAAAGAAGACAACTTACCCGTTCATTTATCAGCTAAGGCTGAACAATATTTTGGTTATATTTGGCCATTAGAAAATCCCGTTTTATAATCTTAGCATTAAAGGTCACCTTATAATTACACAGCTTTAGTAAAATGAAAACAAGAGAATGATAAATCAAAAAGCAATAATTAGCAAAGAAACAAAGATAACGGTCCTGCGGTGGGTTGGCACCCTGCCCAGGATTGGTTCCTGCCTTGTGCCCTGTGTTGGCTGGGATTGGCTCCAGCAGACCCCCGTGACCCTGTAGTTAGGATTCAGCAGGTTGGAAAATGGATGGATGGACAAAGATAACTGGCAGTAACGGTGCGATCATTGCTTTAGTCCACTGCTTGCTTTTTTTCAACATCCGATTCTACATCACGACAGCCAGAGCCGAGTAACCCCAGGGTTTGGATTCATCCCAACCATTGCCAGCATAGACGTATACAGATAGACGCCGTATTCACTGTGTTGCCCAGTCGACGCGATACGTCAGCGCGTCCGCCATATTGCGAGTGGCAAAAGTGCCATTTAAACTAATACAGGTAGACGTGGAAACCGGGTTTTCTGATGAAAAACAATAACGTTTTAAACAGTATCGTTTACATGCGATTATTTATATCCATTTCTACATTAATAATGGCAATTATTAAATAATTATTATTATTAAATAATTCCTCCAGTATAAGTAACATTTCTCGGACTGCCTTCTTCCATTTTCGAAACATTTCTAGACTTCGTCCTGTTCTTATGCAACACAGTATTGAAGTATCGTCAATGCCCGAGTCACCTCACGTGTAGATTACTGTAATGCTATTCTGGCATCCCACAAAAACGTATCCATCGCTTACAACTTCTTCAAAATTCTGCTGCCAGGATAAGAACCTGCTCTTCTAAACCCACTGAACATATCACACCGATTCTCTCTCGACTTCACTGACTCCCTGTTAACTACAGAATACAATACTAAATACCCGCTCTGAACATTTAAAGCTCTCCACACCTCACTGATCTCCTCCAGACTGGCACTCCTCTCGCTCACTCAGATCCTCATCTGCAGCTCGACCTTCTGTACCACACGTCAGACTCAGTGCTATGGCAGCCCGAGCGTCTCTCCTGGTGCTCCTCAACTCGGGAATTCTCTTCCCTCTCATATTCGTCAGCTCGATTCAATAACACATTCTAAAACTGCCCTCAAAACTTATCTTTACAAACTGGCATACCAATTGTGAATTTTGCACTGGTACTGCCAGTTATCTTTGTTTGTTTGCTAATTATTGCTTTTGATTTATCATTCTCTTGTTTTCATTTTACTAATGCTGTTTAATTTTATTGTAAGGTGACCTGGAGTGCTAAGATTATAAAGCGGGATTTTCTGATGGCCAAATATAACCAAAAAATTGTTCAGCCTTACCTATGAAATGTAATCCCCCGGGAGCGTACAGCGGTTTGTCCAATCCCAAGCAGCGCATTACTCATCACTTCACTCCACAGCAGTGCCACTCGCAATATGGCGGCGACGTTGACGTACGAAGCTGCTGGTCATGTGGCGTCTAGTAATTCTATGGCTATGATTGCCAGGACTTATCACGGTGAGGTCGTTTTGTTGTCGGGAAGGAGCACAATAACATTACAGCCAGTATGAATACCGCCCGACTTTATTAACGTTGGACTCGTTTATCACCACATTTCACTTGCGGTGTTTAAATAGTCCACGTTTGGATTTGTGTTATGTGTTTTTATTTATTGTTCAGGCCAGCGGTTCTCAACGTGTGGGGCGAAGATCTGAAAAAAGAAAACAAGAATGAAAAATATGAAGAAATAATCTGTTGCATCCAAAACAAATGAACTTAAACTACATTCTGGTACTAGAATAGTAAATATAGAGTTAGATAAATGTCGATAAAAGTTACGTAGGTGTAATAAAATATGCATCTACATTTCAAAAAAATGTTAGGGGGGTCGCGAATAAAACTGTTATGAAAACTCGGGTCACAAATACTTAAAGGTTGAGAAACGCTGGTTTAGGGTCAATGTAAATAATTATATAGTCGTGTTCTTATATAATAATTAAAATGTTTTAATGACCTCTTGGGCACGGCCATCAGCAGTGTGTCTGTTTGTGGAGAGAGTGTCGACCTCGTCGAGAGGTTTACTGACCTCGGCGGTGACATTCATGTGACTCTTCCTATGAAGTCAGTAAACGGATTGGGAGAGCACTGGGGGGTCATGAGGTGGCTCTCCTGGTATCTCTGAAAAAGGACGAAGGTCCAAGTCTTCAGAGTCCTGGTGCCCCCTGTCTTGTGAGTCATGGGCGCTATCCAGTGACCTGGACTCCTTTGGTGTCTCTTCGGAGAATCCTTGGGCACCGCTGGTCTGACTTTGTGTTGCTCATGGAGTCCCGAATGAGGCACATGACCTGCAGTGTGAGGGAGCGTCAGTTACGGCACTACGGCCATGTGGCACGATTACCCGAGGGTGATCCACCTTGTAAGATCCTCATTGTTGGGGACCCGAGTGGCTGGACCAGGCCAAGGGGTCGCCCACGTAACACCTGGCTGTGGCAGATAGAGGGTCATTGCCAGAGGGTGGGACTGGGCCGCGTGTCTGCCTTGGGGTTTGCCAACCAGGATCCTGAGCTGTTTTGTCGTGTGGTGGGTGCAGCAACACTCTGTACTGGTGCAGACTCCCCGACTTGATATCGTAATTAGTCACTGGTGTCTTTGGGATGGTGGTGGCACACACACAGTATCTCATAAAAGTTAGTACACCCCTCACATTTCTGTAGATATTTTATTATATCTCTTCATGAGACAACACTGAAGACATGACACTTTGACACAATGTAAAGTAGTCCGTGTACAGCTTGTATCGCAGTGTAAATTTGCTGTGTCCCTCAAAATAACTCAACACACAGCCATTAATATCTAAACAACAAAAGTGAGTTCACCCCAAGTGAGAAATGTCCAAATTGTGCCCAGAGTGACCATATTTTGTGTGGCTGGCCACCATTATTTTCCAGCACTGCCTTAACTCTCTTGGGCATGGAGTTCACACGAGCTTCACAGATTACCACTGGAATCCTCTTCCACTCCTCCATGATGACATCACGAGCTGCTAGATGTTAGAGACCTTGTGCTCCTCCACCTTCCGTTTGAGTTTGCCCCACAGATGCTCAATAGGGTTTAGGTCTGGAGACATGCTTGGCCAGTCCAGCACCTTTACCCTCTTGGACGTGTGTTTGGGGTCGTTATCATGTTCAGTTTCTGAAGGGAGGAGATCATGCTCTGCTTCAGTATGTCACCGTGCATGTTGGCATTCATGGTTCCCTCAATGAACTGTAGATCCCCTGTGCCGGCAGCACTCATGCAGCCCCAAACCCTGACACTCCCACCACCATGCTTGACTGTAGGTAATACACACTCGTCTTTTTTCTCTTCACTTGGTTGCCACCACACACGCTTGACCCCATCTGAACCAAATAAGTTTATCTTGGTCTCATCAGTTCCAGTAATCCATGTCCTTAGTCTGCTTGTCTTTCTTGTGCATCATCTTTAGAAGAGGCTTCCTTCTGGGATGACAGCCATGCAGACCAATTTGATGCCGTGTGCGGCGGGCGTGCGGTCTGAACACTGACAGGCTGACCCCCCACCCCTTCAACCTCTGCAGCAATGCTGGCAGCACTCATACGTCGATTTTCAAAAGACCACCTCTGGATATGACGCTGAGCACGTGGCACTCAACTTCTTAGGTCGACCATGGTGAGGCCCGTTCTGAGTGGAACCTGTCCTGGTAAACCTCTGTATGGTCTTGGCCACCGTGCTGCGGCTCAGTTTCAGGGTGTTGCCAGTCTTCTTATAGCCTCGGCCATCTTTATGGAGAGCAGCAATTCTTTTTTTCAGATCCTCAGAGAGTTCTTTGCCATGAGGTGCCAAGTTGAACTTCCAGTGACCAGTATGAGAGAGTGTGAGAGCGATAACACCAAATTTAACACACCTGAGACCTGGTAACACTAACGAGTCACATGACACCGGGGAGGGAAAATGGCTAATTGGGCACAATTTGGACATTTTTCACTTAGGGGTGAACTCACTTGTGTTGTTTAGACATTAATGGCGGTGTGTTGAGTAATTCTGAGGGACAGTAAATTTACACTGCGATACAAGCTGTACACGGACTACTGTACATTGGATCAAAGTGTCATATCTTCAGTGTTGTCCCATAAAAAGATAGAATAAAATATTTACAAAATGTGAGGGGTGGACTACCTTATGTGAGAGATATATCTACTGTATGTCAGGGTGCCCAAGACGTCGATCACGATGGTAGTGCAGGTCGATCGCGTTGCATTCAAAAAAAGATTTTTTTAGATGCTAGTCTATCATATATCCTCCATATGACATTTGCCACTTGATTGACATACAGGGCGGCCAGTCTGAGGTCTCTTCTCTCCTAACACACTGGTCATCCCGCACGCACGACTAAACGCGTGAGCTACTGCAAAACTCCGGCTATCTAAGTGATCTAGTTAGCCTTCAAATTTATATCGACTAAAGAAGGGATTTAAAAATAAATTGCTTGGGGAGGGTATGGGCTGAATGTGGAGTTGGAAGAGGATTTTTTTTTCTCACACAATGTCACAATCGAAGTGCGTTTGTCTGATCTGTCAATCTATCATTGCTGTTCCAAAGAAGGAAAATGTGGAAAGGCACTTTCAAACTGTTCATAAAAACTACGAAACTGACTTCCTTCTGAAAAGCGATCTGAGAAAGAGAAAGGAGAGGGAACTAAAATCGCAGTTAATCGGACAGCCGCCATTTTTCACTCGGCTGAATTCAAAAACAAAGGCAGACACACCGAAGTATCGTTCAGGGTGAGTCACGCGATCATGAAGCATAAGAAGTCCTTCCGAGATGGAGAGATAATAAAAGAGGCCTTCGTTGAGACAGATGGCTGGGGAGAAATTCCTGCTGAGATTTCAAGACCCCTGGAGTTTCTCCTCGTCATTAAAAATGCAGAATACAAGCAACTTAATAACGATCAATGGCTGCTAGACTTGGCATTTTTTTTTCCGATCTTCAACATGTTGAATGAGTTTAATTTACAGCTGCAAGGAAAAGAGAAAACCAGTCAATACGATTAGCTCAGTTAATGCTTTCAAACGAAAAATGCAACATCTGTCCTCAAAGCTGCAGCGCCTTGATTTGGGGAACATCGAAAACCTCGCATCAGAGCTGGAGACGCAATGGAAGGCGTGTGTGCAACTTGACATCATCCGCTACACAGAGCAGATTCTGACAGACGGGTTCAAGACTCGGCTTTACTCGAGCCAATCGCTACATTTAAGTGCCATCCATTTAGGGAAGACGTTCAGGGTGATTCACCCGCGTCAAAAATTGCAACATTTTCACCTAAAACTCCTCTACAGTGGACGATGAGATTTTGAAACCACAGGGTGACATTCAGCTGACGTCTGGGGCTCTTGGACAGTTTGGGAACTCGCAGAGGAGAAGGACCCAAACGTGAGGAAATGTGCCACCTCCTTGACTGCATGATATGGCTCTACTTATTCTACTTAGTGAGCTCCAAATACTGCAGTGACCAGAAATGTATTGACTTGTTATTGTGCCATAAAGGTTATTCAGTTATGTAAAGTACGACAACATATTTTATGTAGAAAGTGTGTACGCCTGATGAGCCCAGAATTAGGGCAAAACACGTGTCGCGTACTCTTTGCATTATTTGACAGTAAAACTGTTTCAGCCATTCTATGATCTGCTTCTTGCAACTGAAAGAGGGCACCATGGCGGACGTTTGCCAACTCGTGGGCCAACCACAAGCGTTACCTGGTAGGTAACCACCCATACAATCAGACTGTGATTCACACTACGAATGCCATGAACATATACACTCACCTAAAGGATTATTAGGAACACCTGTTCAATTTCTCATTAATGCAATTATCCAATCAACCAATCACATGGCAGTTGCTTCAATGCATTTAGGGGTGTGGTCCTGGTCAAGACAATCTCCTGAACTCCAAACTGAATGTCAGGATGGGAAAGAAATGTGATTTAAGCAATTTGGAGCGTGGCATGGTTGTTGGTGCCAGACGGGCCGGTCTGAGTATTTCACAATCTGCTCAGTTACTGGGATTTTCACGCACAACCATTTCTAGGGTTTACAAAGAATGGTGTGAAAAGGGAAAAACATCCAGTATGCGGCAGTCCTGTGGGCTTAAAATGCCTTGTTGATGCTAGAGGTCAGAGGAGAATGGGCCGACTGATTCAAGCTGATAGAAGAGCAACTTTGACTGAAATAACCACTCGTTACAACCGAGGTATGCAGCAAAGCATTTGTGAAGCCACAACACGCACAACCTTGAGGCGGATGGGCTACAACAGCAGAAGACCCCACCGGGTACCACTCATCTCCACTACAAATAGGAAAAAGAGGCTGCAATTTGCACGAGCTCACCAAAATTGAACAGTTGAAGACTGGAAAAATGTCGCCTGGTCTGATGAGTCTCAATTTCTGTTGAGACATTCAAATGGCAGAGTCAGAATTTGGCGTAAACAGAATGAGAACATGGATCCATCATGCCTTGTTACCACTGTGCAGGCTGGTGGTGGTGGTGTAATGGTGTGGGGGATGTTTTCTTGGCACACTTTAGGCCTCTTAGTGCCAATTGGGCATCGCTTAAATGCCACGGGCTGCCTGAGCATTGTTTCTGACCATGTCCATCCCTTCATGACCACCATGTACCCATCCTCTGATGGCTACTTCCAGCAGGATAATGCACCATGTCACAAAGCTCAAATCATTTCAAATTGGTTTCTTGAACATGACAATGAGTTCACTGTACTAAAATGGCCCCACAGTCACCAGATCTCAACCCAATAGAGCATCTTTGGGATGTGGTGGAACGGGAGCTTCGTGCCCTGGATGTGCATCCCACAAATCTCCATCAACTGCAAGATGCTATCCTATCAATATGGGCCAACATTTCTAAAGAATACTTTCAGCACCTTGTTGAATCAATGCCACGTAGAATTAAGGCAGTTCTGAAGGCGAAAGGGGGTCAAACACCATATTAGTATGGTGGTCCTAATAATCCTTTAGGTGAGTGTATAGTGCCTTACATATCTATCTATCTATCTATCTACAGTGGTGTGAAAAACTATTTGCCCCCTTCCTGATTTCTTATTCGTTTGCATGTTTGTCACACAAAATGTTTCTGATCATCAAACACATTTAACCATTAGTCAAATATAACACAAGTAAACACAAAATGCAGTTTTTAAATGATGGTTTTATTATTTAGAGAGAAAAAAATCCAAACCTACATGGCCCTGTGTGAAAAAGTAATTGCCCCCTTGTTCAAAAATCACCTAACTGTGGTGTATCACACCTGAGTTCAATTTCCGTAGCCACCCCCAGGCCTGATTACTGCCACACCTTTTCAATCAAGAAATCACTTCAATAGGAGCTGCCTGACACAGATAAGTAGACCAAAAGCACCTCAAAAGCTAGACATCATGCCAAGATCCAAAGAAATTCAGGAACAAATGAGAACAGAAGTAATTGAGATCTATCAGTCTGGTAAAGGTTATAAAGCCATTTCTAAAGCTTTGGGACTCCAGCGAACCACAGTGAGAGCCATTATCCACAAATGGAAAAAACATGGAACAGTGGTGAACCTTCCCAGGAGTGGCCGGCCGACCAAAATGACCCCAAGAGCGCAGAGACGACTCATCCGAGAGGTCACAAAAGACCCCAGGACAACGTCTAAAGAACTGCAGGCCTCACTTGCCTCAATTAAGGTCAGTGTTCACGACTCCACCATAAGAAAGAGACTGGGCAAAACGGCCTGCATGGCAGATTTCCAAGACGCAAACTACTGTTAAGCAAAAAGAACATTAGGGCTCGTCTCAATTTTGATAAGAAACATCTCAATGATTGCCAAGACTTTTGGGAAAATACCTTGTGGACTGATGAGACAAAAGTTGAACTTTTGGAAGGCAAATGTCCCGCTACATCTGGCGAAAAGGAACACAGCATTTCAGAAAAGAACATCATACCAACAGTAAAATATGGTGGTGGTAGTGTGATGGTCTGGGGTTGTTTTGCTGCTTCAGGACCTGGAAGGCTTGCTGTGATAGATGGAACCATGAATTCTACTGTCTACCAAAAATCCTGAAGGAGAATGTCCGGCCATCTGTTCGTCAACTCAAGCTGAAGCGATCTTGGGTGCTGCAACAGGACAATGACCCAAAACACACCAGCAAATCCACCTCTGAATGGCTGAAGAAAAACAAAATGAAGACTTTGGAGTGGCCTAGTCAAAGTCCTGACCTGAATCCAATTGAGATGCTATGGCATGACCTTAAAAAGGCGCTTCATGCTAGAAAACCCTCAAATAAAGCTGAATTACAACAATTCTGCAAAGATGAGTGGGCCAAAATTCCTCCAGAGCTGTAAAAGACTCATTGCAAGTTATCGCAAACGCTTGATTGCAGTTATTGCTGCTAAGGGTGGCCCAACCAGTTATTAGGTTCAGGGGGCAATTACTTTTTCACACAGGGCCATGTAGGTTTGGATTTTTTTTTTCTCCCTAAATAATAAAACCATCATTTAAAAACTGCATTTTGTGTTTACTTGTGTTATATTTGACTAATGGTTAAATGTGTTTGATGATCAGAAACATTTTGTGTGACAAACATGCAAAAGAATAAGAAATCAGGAAGGGGGCAAATAGTTTTTCACACCACTGTAAGTGTAGAGAACAACAGCAAGTCTTGTGCCATTCGTGTAACGATGTGGTGACAACTCGTTTGTCTTCTTTAAGCCTCAGGTGTCCTCAGAGTGCCACGTACTCGCTGAACATTTCCCTCATTTTTATGGGCGCGTCGGTGACTTCGGTTTTCTCCGGTGGTCTGTGCAGTCTGAGGTATCAAATCTAATGCAAAGTGCACGTGGGGTGAGGTGGAAAGGGAGGTTCAAATCAATCCAGAAAATGTCACAAGAGCGGTGTGATGTTAGCAAAATCCTTCACGGAAGTTGTTGAATCCGAGCCTCAAGGAATTCAGGAGGTTTTGAAGGCAAACATGGGGTCCTATGTGGTGACAGAGGGGAATATAATTTGGTGGGGCAGTTCAGTGACACGGTGGTTATGCCCCGACTCCCCCAAATCAGATGGCACAGCTGATCATCGCTGACGTGGACAGGTTTTGTAAATCGTCTCAAGGGCACGGGTGACGGACTCCTGTCCTGGTGGGCCGCAGGTTCTCATTCATTCCCTTTTCCTAATCAACTCCTTTGCCCTTCATTTTCGTAGCCCTGTTTTGAAGGATTCAGTCCTCTGAGTTGATTCGTTTCTTCATTAAACAGAAACGAGACATGAAATGAGCTGACAGATGACCAGCTAAACTGGGACGTCAAACTGCAACCAGTTTCTTAATGAGAAGCCCATTCTTGCTGCTATTGAACATCACGACTTGTTGCTGCTCTCGTTCTGTCCCAGCAGCCTGTTGATTTTCTTGTTTTTTTCTAAGACCACCGTCAGGATGTTTTGGGTGACCTGAGCAGACCAACATGGCCGAGGCCTTCAGCTTTATTTTCAGGTTAGCTGGTCTCGTTTTGTGTCTCTTTATTGTTTG
Source organism: Polypterus senegalus (assembly GCF_016835505.1). Classification (NCBI taxonomy): domain Eukaryota; kingdom Metazoa; phylum Chordata; class Cladistia; order Polypteriformes; family Polypteridae; genus Polypterus; species Polypterus senegalus. The sequence goes on from NC_053162.1 coordinate 9,130,369, forward strand.
GCTGCTCATTAAGGAAAAACAAAACAACTAAGGGGGTCCGAGTCACATCAATTAAAATGAAGGCAAAACCAGTTAATCAGCAGCAAAAACGGCTCACTGATTAAGAAGATGGTCAGAATGAAAAACTGCAGGCACTGCGGCCCACCAGGACTGTGGAGTTGGACGGACCTGACCTGACCTTGGGGCTCCTTTGTCATCCCCAATACAAGTGAGGAGTTAACTGGAGACCATTAATTGGCAAAATGGATCAAGCAGATAGTTCCAGTATTTTCTCCTTGTACAGCACCTGGATTTTAAAAGGTGAGGAAGAGAATTAACAGCAGGAGCGGTCGATGTCAGCAATGTGCGATTTTCAGACGATGTCCTCGATTATTGCAGAAATAAGTGAACAACATTTAAAATGTCAGCGAGCGGAAGGGACTGCCATTGGAGTGCAAAAGACAAATTAAAATGCAAGTTAAAAGCCAAAGCGCAGACCGGAGCGCGAGCGGCTCACTCGGTGACAGGGTGGCACGTTAGACACGAGCCCAGGACATCAAGAGAAGGACTGCCGTGGGAATCGTATGAGATCATTCATTAGGGACGCGCGGTGACGTATTACCTCGAGGGGCGTTCGAAAAGACGAGAGGAGTAGCGATTGGTCATGTCAGAGCGTCACGTGACGGGGAAAACTCGCGTCGCAAAAGGCGGCGGCGATGTTGAAAAGTAAAAAAAAAGTGCGGAAACGTTTTGAACGTCTCTTGTAAAATGACGTGCGTTTATTTTAAACCTCATCCATGAATGCCATTTTTATAACGTTTCCATGAATTGGGGTCTTGCAGACCATTTTAAACGGGTTAAATCTGCCTAAAAAGCAATACAATAACTTCAGAAATTTGTATTACCTCTGAAATGAAGTAAATGTGATGTCCATTTCCAATGGTTCACGTTAGCTTTGTTATAGTAATGCGTGTTCAGTGTTCACCAAATCATATAAAATACAGTCCTAGTAGCACTAAAACAAGACGTCAGTTCCACGTCTGATTCGCACTCAGAATCTGCCTCAACTTCAAACTTGTTTGCAGGTCAGACACACAAGGGAATGCTCTGAATGATCCTGGCAAACCGGAAGTTGGCACTGGGAGCAGGCGGCCTTTATCTTTCTCTCCTTTGCCCATGGGCACATGTGACAGCGTCGTTTCTTAGCTACATTTGCTGCCATCTCCACGGAGCCTTTTTATCATCAATTTTTGTTTCCTCATCACTTGACACAGTGTCACTTCCATCATCGTTGTGCTCTTCATTTGAGTTGTCCGATGTATCGAAATCCGACAAGTCCTCCATTATTTCAACCAGAGCTTCACTTGCATTGAATTTCTTTGTTGGTCGTTGACTCGTCGTTCATAAACACATCAACTGGACTTGCTGCTCAACAAACTACACACCAGCAACGTCTCACGCAGGTCTAAGAAAATACAAATTCAAATATAAAATATAAAACGAAGCAAAGACGCTCGTACAAAAATGGTAACGTTTCCATGAAGTTAGGGTCTTGGAGACCCCCCAACTACTTTGTGCTACTGTAGCCCTTATTTGCACTAAAATATTGAGAAGCGGATTTCGGCACATTTTTCAAGACAACACAAAATGAAAAGTCAGAAAATTTCATGGCCGTCGTATTACCTTGAAAGGGAAAGAATATTAAAATCTGCGACTGGGGGTCTTGGAGACCCCCTCATTCATGGATTAGGGTTAATTTTAATCCTAAGAATTTAAACGTGTTTATGCAACTTTGCACGAAAGACTCCGGGAGTGAGCTACTATTTTTGTGGGGGGGGGTCTCACAGCCTTTTGAACAGCCCCCCATGCAAGGTGTCATCACTTCGCTCTCTCGCCCCCAAACAACACATTGAAACTCGCACGTTCAGCGACGGTGGAAACCCACATGCAGACCAAATTAGGGTCCCTCGGCTGGCTGGAGTGCGCGGCCCTCTTAACTCTTTGAGAGCTTCATATTTTTTTGTATCATCAAACTCCATTTTATTATTACCTGGCTTATTTTAATTTCACCTGTTTGTTGTCTGGTACAAATCGATATTTAACCCACTTCCTATTGTCCAAATGACTTGGAATTTCATTTCCGATGACAATACATAAAACAATAATCAGTTTCACTAACTGAACACTTAATCTGTTAAGAAATTAAATATGAATAAATAAAGAATATTTCAAGAATAAAGAATAGTTCAAGATTTCACCAATAGATGGCGCTAGTAACGGATTGACATATTAAAGGAAGTGAAAATATTGATTACAAAATTATACTAAAATAAACGCAAGACTAAAAAGTTGAAAATAATAATACATATATAAAATACTTTTTAAAAACCACGCTTATATTCAGTTGAAACGTTTATTAAAAAGTAAAAACTAAATCTCTCAAACATCCACTCGTAAAATAAAAGCGTGCGCGCTTTTTATCAATCAACATTCAAAAAACACTTCTTAAAATCTTAGTAAAAGCGCGCACGCTTTTATTTTACGAGTGGATGTTTGAGAGATTTAGTTTTTACTTTTTAATAAACGTTTCAACTGAATAAGCACGTGGTTTTTAAAAAGTATTTTAAATTACCCTGATTGTGAAAAACGTAAAACTAACAAAATCTTTTTTCAGCCGCACTGTCATTGTCACTTTGCTCCGACAGCTCAGAATCCGAGTCATCGCCAATACGCCACACATCTCTGGCTGGGGACTTCCTTTGACGAGTGCCGCTGCCGAGATTTGACGCCCTGCGGTAAAGAAAAGGAATGGCGCTTCATTATTAGCTCACGGTCTTTGCTGCCATCTAGTGGACAAAACTATAGAATACACTCCGGGTGATTTTTTTTTTCTCTGGCCGGTTAGCCTTCAATTCTTCATCCTTCTGCAGTTGTCAACAGCCGCCTTGAAAGTGTTAACTTACCTAAACGGCCTGAGTCAGTCCAATGACACATCGAGGGGAAGGGGATGCGAGCACTGGCGTAGCAATGGATTATGCAAAGCACAAGAGCCTACGAGCTACTGGGGGCACTCGGGGCTGTATGGGTTCTTTTTTTACTGTATTTTCTTTACTGAAAACAGCAGCTTCAGGATTTGTTCTAAAAGCAGACGCCATCAGTATACACCAGGGTTCAACTTTAACATTAGTCCCCCTTACATTATTTTAAGATTGTGGACCCTGATGTACCCGGCCTTACCCCCCACGAAGCTTAAGTTCAGAGTGTGTAGTTGGGGCTTTGGCGCCCGCTTTTTGAATTTTCACGGTCTCGATGCAGCGGCTTCAACGTTTGTCTTGAACCATCAACTCTGACCTCGATAGCGGACGACGATTTGTATGTTGCTGCCGATCTTCTCGTTGAACGCTATAGCGCCGACATTTCACCGGCGTTGTTTTCAATCGATCCTGTCAAACGAGGCGACTGTTTTCGGAGTAGCTGACTTCCTGTGACGTTTGCCTACATGTTACTGCCGACTATACCAGTGACTGTCGCTGCGTGTGAACGATCGTTCTCCAAGTTTAAACTCATCAGAAGCGACCTCAGAAGCACCAAGGACCGAGACAGACTCTCAATCGAAAACGAGCGGGCCAGACCACGTGACGTGTCCAACGTCGCCGAGACTTCTGCGCAACACAAGGCGCGTGCCCGCTGTGACGACACATAACGGGAGCAGCCGAAAGAAGAAGAATTGATATTATAAGTAATGGGCTTTGTGTGTCTTTAGTCAGTTCCATTTTTGTAAACTTTTAACAGTTTAACATTGCTGTCATCTGTTTTATTGTGTACCTTAGTGTGGCTTACTGTGCATTATTGTCACCACTTTATGATGTTCATTTACTCAGAACTTGTGTAAAACGGGTCGATTGTGTAGTAGTATCCTGGCAGCCGGTGTTGTTGCTTTAATTTGTTACAAATTGAAATTGTTTCGTTTTATAGCACGGAACAGTTTCTTCTTTCTTATCTTACGTTACATTTTAATCATCTTCTTTCACAAAGTAAACGGGTCCACACTTTACACATACTACCCATACCTCCCCCATCACATTCTCACAATTTGATTTTTGCCAAGTTGTAATAAAGCGATTTAAAACGTTATTACAAATTTCAGGGCGGCACGGTGGCACAGTGGGTAACGCTGCTGCCTCACTGTTGGGGTTCACTTCCCAGGACCTCCCTGCGTGGAGTTTGCATGTTCTCCCCGTGTCTGTGTGGGTTTCCTCCCACAGTCCAAAGACATGCAGGTCAGGTGGACTGGCGATCCTAAATTGTCCCTAGTGTGTGCCCTGTGGTGGGCTGGCACCCTGCCCCGGGATTAATTCCTGTGTTGGATGGGATTGGCTCCAGCAGACCCCTGTGTTAGGATATAGCGGGTTGGATAAGGACCGACTGCACTAGGAGTGCTCTTTTTATTTCCATTGGTGTTGGAATAAGCTTTCAAACACTATAAAACTGTCAGGAACACCTGGAAAAAATGTTACAAAAGATCTACAAGTAATATGTCCAGGGGCAGCATGGTGGTTCAGTGGGTGGCGCTGCTGCCTCGCAGTTAGAGGAGACCAGGGTTCACTTCCCGGGTCCTCCCTGTGTGGAGTTTGCATGGTCTCCCCGTGTCTGCGTGGGTTTCCTCCCACAGTCCAAAGACATGCAGGTTGGGTGCACTGATGATTCTAAATTGTCCCGTGTTGGTGGGCTGGCACCCTGCCTGGGGTTTGTTTCCTGCCTTGAGCCCTGTGTTGGCTGGAATTGGCTCCAGCAGACCCCGTGACCCTGTAGTTAGGATATAGCAGGTTAGATAGATAATGGATGGATTACAAATTTCATTTAGAGAGCCGGTTTGTTTGTCACCAGTGTAAGTTAACACCACTGACCAGCCGGCGCCTCCGATCGAGTAACGAATAAATTACTAACAATTATGGCGTCAGGGCACTGCACAGGGGCCTTCAGCAGGCTAGCTACGCCACTGAATGCGAGGAGCCCCCCTTGGGGTCCGGGGTGTGCGTCCCTCTGAATTTGGAGGCTCATCAAGAGCAGGCTGAATAGGTCACCTGGCGAGTTGACTGTCAAGGCGCTTCACATGGTGTCCTTGTGGTTACAGCAGCATGATGGAGAAACAACCAGCATGATGACAGAAAGAGCAGCAAAAGCATCTTAAAAAAAAAAAAAAAAGGAGCGACACCTGCTGAGTGTCAAGCACATCACAGGTGGTGATGAAGAATGAGAAAGAATAAGAAAGCAAGCCACTGAACCACAGACTAGCACAAAGTAATCCTGAAAACTGCCAGACATGCTCTGGAAATTCAAAAAATTTTAGGTGGTTTTTACTTTAATAAAACCACGGTCCCCAGAAGCACATCTACTGATAATCCCGTCACGCACGAGTGCTTGATAACCAAGGGTAAGACACGGAGTCAGGGGTCTGAAGTGCACCGTCTTTTCTCCCTCTTCTACTGATCATCAGAAGGGAAACCCAGCTACTCCTATCATCTGCCACATCCCCTTCTAGACCACGCCCTCCTACTGACATCACTTCTGCCAGTTCCCTCACAGATCCGCCCCTTCCTGCCCACAGCCTATAAAAGACCAACCACTTCACCTTTCCCATTATTCCCGTTTTGGGGTTGCTATTCAGTCTTGCAATATTTTTTGTGTGAATATTCTGTGCGATTCCTCAAAACATTTTCTGCTTTTGGCTCCCTTATTACATCTCTAAGACGTCAAGCATGCATTTACATAATTCTTTCATTATCGAGTGCAAGTATGTAAGTAAGTAAATTCAGTAAACGTAAATAAACAAAAGCAAAATGACATCTGACCGGGGGGTAGGGGTTGGTGGGTTTACGGCAAAATGATTACAAAGCCAAGTGAGAACTACCCCAATGGCAGAGCAAAAGAGAAGAGCAGCAACATCTGCTGAGCATCTAACAAATCACAAGGGATAAAGTGAGGAGGAACAAGAATGACGACGACGAGCCACTGAACCACCTCGACAAGCAAGAAGTAATCCTGAATTCTGAGCAGCAGACAAACACGACGGCTGACAGGGACACGAGACACAAGTTCAGGACACAATGCAAGAATGAGAAATTCGCATCGACAATTGAGAAGATCGGTAAATATCCAAAATGTCCAACCAGGACAAGCCATAAATTGACGTTACAGCTGGTCATCGTTCAAATCACAGGTGTAGCTTCATTTTGTAACCGCGAAGGCCTTAAAGTTTACATCAGCCTGGCTGAGGACGTTCAAACTCCAAATTCCTCAACTATTCCACATATCACGTTACCCAACAATTCATACGTTAAGCCAATCGGTGTACCTACTTAGATTTCCATTAATTCAATGGATGTGTTGCCAAAAGAGAAAAGTTCAGCTGGCCCTGGACGAGTCACCAGAAGTAACAAAACCCATGAGGACTTCCTAGAAAGAAGTAAATGTTTAGAAAACGTCTCACTACGTCTCTCTCTTATTGTGGCCATTGGCCACACAACCAGTACGCTGCTGTGGAAGCCACAGGATTTCAGATTCGCTACAAGATGTTTTTCCATGTCTTATGGTCTGTCGATGGTCCTGGCCTGGTTCGAGTCGAGTTGTCAGATCTTCCTCCACATGGTATCTTCTACTGGGTAGGCGGCTGTCTCCGCAGGAGTCTGTGTGGTGATCTATCCCATTCTGCACACATCGCCGAACCACCTCGGCCTTCACTGCTGGATTGGTTTGTCGATGGTTGGTTGCTGTTGAAATCTTCGGCGAATGATTTCGTTGGTGATGCGATCGCGAGGTGAGACTCCCCTGTCGCAGACCACACATCTGAAATCCCTCAAGTTTCTTCAGAACCAGTTTTTAGCCAGGTCTATGTTTCTGATCCATAAAGGACGACAGGCAACATCAGCAACTGGAGGAGGAAAAGTTTGGTCTTCATGGAGATACTGGTCCTCTTCCACAGACACCATTTCAGGAAGGCCAACAGCATAGAGCCGCCTGTCCGAATCTGCTGTGGACCCCCACCTTCTACTCCTGAACCAGCAGCCCGAGGTATCTGAAGTCCTACGCCTGCTCAGTCGGGACCTCCTCGAGGTGGACAATGGCCTGCGAACCATCCGTTGTCAGCACCCTGTCAGAAAACATAAGTAGCAACAGATCCTCCTCTTCAAATTGGTTTTTAATTTGCATTTTAGGTTCGGACCGTGGGTCCACATGGTTAAAAATTTAATTCACTTTATTTTTTTCTTTAAAATTAGTAGATGATTACTGTTTTGCATAGTGCTAATCATCATAGCCATTGAGTAATTGCTTTAAAAATTGCAAAGTGAAAATAAATGGTCATGTGACCAAGACAGTGACAGTCCGGAAACCCCTATCAGACTGTGGGTGACACTCAACTTGTAAATGGCCGACAGACCGGGGGTCCCCAGTTCAGAGTGCTCAAGGCTCCCTTCGTTCCTTCTTGATGAAACTCTCCTTATCTCAAGGCCTCGCGCTACAAAGCAGAATGGCCACCTGGGGCCATTAAAATGTCACAAATGTAACCTCTGTATTCAAAAGGAGGACAAATGTTTCTTTAAATAGATGCTGCGAGGCTCAAAGCTCACTTGTGCTACTTTCTGAATTAACAAAGTGCGGTCCGACAGCCCTCACTTACGTCTGCACGAAGCACCGGCGCTCCGCCTTTCTGCGCTGGCAGCCTCCCGTCAGCGTGACCTTCTCGTGTTCTCCCCGCACACGTTTGTTTGTGTTGGGAGATGAAGATCTGCACACAACAAGGTGTAGGTAGGGAGCTGTAAGTGAGCAAGGCACAGCTGGAAGAGACAACCTGAACTGGGACACCATGAGAAGATTAATAGAAATGGATGGAGGAACTTGTCGCATGTTGTCGTTTTTAAGAGCTGGGAGCACATGATGTGCGTCTGCCACAAGCAATCCAACAACTGCTAGGTTAGATGCCTGCGGACTTGTTTTAAATGATGGCTCACTGCCTGGTCTCGTGTGGCGTTGTGAAAACAATACTTGTCTTGCATTTTCTCCTCCGGGTGTGGTTAAATTCTTTCTTGCAGGACGTATAACGCTCCTCGAATTGCCCTTCGATCTTTTCAAAGCCTGTACAGCCTCTGTCCTTTTTGCTACTTTGCGTCTCTTGCTGCTCGCATTGTGATCGCTTTTTTTTGCCCATTGTCTTTCATCTCGCAGTTCTTTTTTTTGGCTTTTGTGATCTTAACGTGACAATCACGTATCGTCTCCTAGTCATTTATTCCACAGGATTTTTTTTTATAATAGAGAGATGTATTGTCCAAGAGGATCTCATTTATATACAACAGTATGAAACTAAAGATGCATTTTGAAAGTAAAATACCACAGGAAATTTAAACTTTGTCTAGGGAGTTGAATACTTTTTCAACCCAATTGTATGGGGAGGAGGGAGAAAGAAAAAAAAAAAACGTTCTTACCTTCTGAAGTCTGAGCGGTCCAGAGACAGCTATGGTTTCAATCCAGACACATGAAATTTTGCTAATTGTTATTACCACCATCCTTCATTTCCTTCTCTGTATTGAGAACATTAGAAATCCTTTAAACTAAAGCAGAACATGTTAGGTAAAAGGAATTAATTTTTTTAAATTTACCCATCTGGGCTAACCAAGTCAATACAACATTAACCTTCTCCAATATATACTGTATATCCCACACCAAAACGAAAAGTAGATGATTGCCACCATTTATCCATCTAGTTTGTTTTTCAGACATTTACAATTTTATGACATACGCTTCCTTTTTATGTTCAATCATCCCTTCCCCAACCATACAAATTGGGAAATCCTACAATCATAGCCGAGTTAAGCTTAAGAGCACACTCAACACCAAGTACTGTACAAACCTCCAGTATGGATGATCCAAAAAGCTTTATTGCAGCAGGCACTTTACAATGAAATCAATATTTAAATGATCTCCATTGTTTTATATTAAATGTACACTTCTCTGTACAAAAATGAAATATGATAACAAAAGCGCAAATCTGAATCCCCCCCCCGCCCACCCCCCTTCCCGAAAACACACCACCTTCACTATACAGTACGTTTTATTGTACACCTGCGCCAGGGTGTACAGGCAAGTTGCTTGCACCCAACAGATAACAAGCTACCTGTCAGTTTCAACATGTTTAAAATACAGGATGTGGATTTTCTTTAAAATCAAACTAACAAAAAAAAATTAAAATGGCAAAAGAATGTGAGGATGTGCAAGAAGTTGCATATGATAAAGAAAAATGTACAGCATTACAACAACCTTCCTTACACAATCTTAGACTTAGATGCATTCCAACACACTGTTTTCCTTTGTCCAAAATATTTAAATAATTATTATTATTATTTTTTTTTTACACTTCTGGAAGAATGTCTTCACATTCAGAGGATCAAGGTGGTCTTCTTCCAACTCATCTCCACTGTTACTGTGTAAATATATTTGTTTACCCAATCTTCAAAAGTCAGTCTTTAAATTTTTTTTGCTTCCTTTAAACAGTCTTTCGTGCTGTTAGAACTCTTACTATGGAGCCTAATCCACCTACTGCAAATGCCTGAGACAGAGAGAGAGAAAAAATACAAAAAAATTAAGGTCAGTCATTTAAATATTACAATATTCATTAACACTGGATAATAAAGACTTTGCTTCTGGATCACTTTTGGGAGATATCTAATAAGATTTAGGCCTGCAGACTTCAATAAATCACCTTAAGAAAATCCTATTATATAACATTTTATTGCAATCACCCATTTTAGTGATTTTTTATTTTATTATTATTTTATTTATTTAATTTATTTAACCGCTTGGAACATCGGCGGGGAATTAAAATTTTGACGCTGCAGCTCAGATATAGCAAATGCTGAGAATATGGGACAGCCGTGCTGACGAGTCTCATCACATTCAAAAGAAGTGGCCATTCCAGTGCAGAAAAGTGGGGCATGTTGTCGACCTAGCAAAGAAACGTTTCCATATAAAACTTACTAATGAAAAAAATATATACACAGTATGCTCTCCTGGAAATCAGCAAACCATAATTTTGTTTACATTTGAAGTTAATTTGCAAATGCGACATGTCTGAAATACAACCAGCAGAGATTAAAAACTGGTGTAAGCAAAATTTAAATGACAATCAGAAGGTGAAGTGTGAACGTTCAAATACTGGAAGAGTAGTCGATTCCTTCGCAGTGTGAATTAACACAGTAGCATTTTTATGAAGAGAGAGAAAAAAAAAAAACACACACAACTTGTAAATTCTTGTATTGAAGTATGTACTTGTTGCTTCATCTTTAGCGCCATCTGTGTGAAATCTGGCTGCAGCCCAAGTGTGGATATTCATCTGGCTGCACAGGGCAGTCCCTCCACCAAATGGCAGAGAGTGTCAACAGCAGTAACACAAAGCTAAGTTGAGAGGTTTGAAATATTTAAAGTGGTGTGGTAAAATAAACCGATATATATTCTAACATTAAATTTGTATGCTATAGTCAAAACCTGACTGATACACAAGATGCACAGTGGGTGTCATTTCTCTGGTCGTCTTACCTTCTTCCACTAATACATACTCCTCTCATTTTTTGTTGTATGAGAAGATTTTAGTTACTTAGTGATTTACATCCAACCACCTTAGAGTTTTGCAATTTTCTGTATTATAAATCCCAGTTTCTCTTTAAATATTCTGCCACCTGACTTTAGAGTCCGGTATTCATTCGGTATTAGTTAAAAGACAGGGCAGATACAGAGTACATGCATCTAGGGGGCATTACTGAACCCATTCAATTAACAAGGAGTAGTATCGGTGCATCCCTAACTCTAAGTGGCCAGAGTTTGCATATTAAATTGTTAACTACAAGTTGCCGGCATCTGTAGCTCTTCAACAAAAAACACAGTATAAACCAAGTCAACACGGATACATCTAAATAAAAGATCAAGTACTACACTATCACTCAACTTCTAACCATCTAGTCTAAATGTACCAGGATCAGCTCCATTTATAAGTCACAGTCAAGAGACGGGCTTTAAAACTCTGTTGTGGAAGGATGTCTCTTTAAAGACATCCTACAGTCTTGGCAGGCTTTGAGATGTTGCCACCACGAAGTGAAGTGACAAATCATAGTGTGCGAGACAGCAGAGACATCATACAAATTTTTCATAAACAATTAAATAGGAGTAAGGCCTTTGCACACCTGAAGCAAAGCATCACTGCATCCAATGCTCCAAGGAGAATTAAATTTAAGCTGGGAGAAATTTAAACATTTCAAAACTGCGGATGAATCTATTAAGTGGACATGCTTTGGTCTCAGATTGATTAACACATGAAATCTGTCAAAGAAAGCCGTTAAACCTTCTGCGTGTCAATGCCCCAATCACCATACGCAGGTTGCACCAGAGAAACAGGATCACTCAAACTGCTCTCCAGACTGAGACATGCTATGCCAATGAAGGAGTAGTAAAGCCAGCTACAGAAAGAAGGGTGGCTTCACAAGTAAAAACTAATTCAAAGCTTTCTGAACATTACAGCAAGTGTAAGGATGTTCTCTGGGATATGCTAAAAAGTAAATCCTCATTGGATGTTCTGGCATGTGCTTGAAAAGGTCAGGTGCAAACCATTCTGATCATTCCATGTTCTTATAATCACGGTGTAGTACACAGGGGTCAGCAGGAGTGCACTTGAACTGAATTAACTCCTGCTTTGTAACATTTGGGAAAATTACATTGTGTCTCTATCAATGTTTTTATTAATAATTTATAATTCAAGATCACCTTAAGGAACAAACAATACAATCTGTATGACTCATCCAACTTTTTCTGCATATAGTCTACATGTGTCTTATGAAGACATTCACATAATCCACATTGTAAGGAAAACTGCCATTTTTGCTTATCCACTTCAGGGTCACAGCGTATTATATTCTCCCCATGCTTTTGCTTATACATCCCAAACATCCATCCATTTTCTAAATCCACTTTTCCCACAGCATGGTCATGGGGAAGTTGAAACATATCCCAGCAAGAACCAGATGCATGGCAGGACCAATACCTGGACACATTTCATTACATAATCCCGATTTCTAATGTCTGTACAAGTTTCCCAGTCCGTAAACAACTATTTCACTTTTAAAAAGCACTCACGGGTAAGTTTGTGGATAAGGCTTCAGCACTTACAATCGTGGTTGAGGGATGTATACACAAATTTTTATTTCTCCATTTTAAACGGATCCATTTTCAGTTTATCCTACAGTCAAGCTATGACTAAATGGGGGAAAAACAAGGGACTGGCCAACATTTCGAATTTTAATAATGCAACCTTAAATTGCGCAGAGTGATCAAATCAAAATAAACCCCAAGCCCTCACTTGACACTTCAGATGCAATGCTATGAGCAGTTGCTTAGAAACACAATTGACTATCAGCCTTTTGCAGGGAGAGGACACCACCGGCAGCTGACCAGCTGAAAGCGTGTGTGTATTTATACTGCACTATTTTGGGTATAGGAAAAAAGTCTCCCATAAAAATCTGAAGTCTGTGGCTGAATGTTGTAGATTTGAAAATGCTGAATGAAGATTTCAATATTTCAGTATCCTATGTATAGTGGTAACATGGAATCACAGAGTCTCTTGATAATAGCCTCAGATAGCCCAAAGAATCTATATATTTATATCTCTATCTATAAAAGTCAATGTGTGTGTGTATATGTATATATATATATATATATATATATATATATATATATATATATATATATATATATATACACACATACGTACGTATGTTCCAGCATCACTTCCGAACAGCTGGAGCAATTTTTTTTTATGAAACTTGGTACACGTGCTTCTCACTGGTCAACTCAAAATACTGTAGGGTGAAATCAACCCTAACTCACCCCCTTCGGGTGGGGGGGGGTGATCTTGCCATCTTGTATGCATGTTATCATCCAGTTGACACTCAGAACCACCACCAGAGGGCGAATTGGAGGCGACTGCCAGCATTCTTTATGTTTGAGCACCACTGCGCCCCTGTTGCTTTTGAAATTAAATCGAGTTGGCCGGTTCAGAGCGTCAACTGGATGATAACATACATACAAGACTGCAAGACAAGCACAATAGTGAGTCTTCATTGTTTGTTAATTTATTAATTTTTTTAATTATATATTTTTCTCAAACAATTACAAAAAACAAAAAATAAAAAAAACAAAACACAATTTTCCTCCTATTTCAGCTAGTATTGGATAGAACAAACGTAACAAACTGGAAAGCTCAGTTTCCTTTGTTCCTACAGACAAGAAAATGACAAAATTCAAACTGTTATCTTTCATCTCTTGGAGCTTACCTTTTCATGCCACTGCAGTAAAATGGAGCTACTGTTTTCTGTCGGTTTTTCAAATCCTTTATAAATGTACTTCATCAACAAGTCAACTCCATTCTTATCTAATGATTTCACAGCTTGTTCAATCTCACTACTTTTAAAAGATGTGAGAACTTTAAGAACAATTCCCTGTGCACGTTCCTGGATGGAGATAATAAAAAGGAGAAAAAGGAGTAAAGCAACCATTTTCTGGTTGGGTAGGAGAATATGATATACAGTCAGTCAGTCATTATCCAACCCGCTATATCCTAACACAGGGTCGCCAGGGTCTGCTGGAGCCAATCCCGGCCAACACTTCCGGCGCAAGGCAGGAACAAATCTCCGGCCAGGGCACCAGCCCACCGCAGGGGGCGCACACACAAGGGACAATTTAGGATCGCCAATGCACCTAACCTGCATTTCTTTGGACTGTGGGAGGAAACCCGCATATACAGTGAAAAGCAAAATACTGGGACAATTAGGTAATAGGAGTTATGTTATACTGTATTTAGAAACTACATTTTTCCTTGATTCCCCTCCTCTGCTCAACAGTTTAAACTTACAAATCAAACAATTCAGACTAGTGAATAAAGTGCACATGGCAGACTTTCATCTAGGGGAATTTGCATACATTTTGGTCACACCATGTAGAAACACAACTTTGTCAACATGTTCTCCCCCATTTTAAGGCACCCCTCCTGTACTCCAGGTTCCAGATGGCACCCCACAAACATTTGCAGTAATGCATTTCCATCCTCCACGCATTACAAAATACATTCCAATAGATGGTGCACTGCAAATATTAATGCTGAGGTCTATGTGAGATTTCAACCCGTCTTATATGGGAAGCACAGCTAGTTTACATTAAAAGGCCTAAAATGTGTTCCAGGGGAAAAGATAAAATGAGACTAAAGTACAAAAAGTCAGCGTTTATTTCTGGGCCATGTTTTAAATATCTCAAAACAATACTGTTTTTAAAAGAAAGAAAAACAAAAAAAAAAACAAAAAGGGCATTTGGGTTTAGTGTGGTATAGCGGGTCCACGGCTTCATAAAAAGGCCAGTTTTAAATCCAAAGAGCCGTGTCGATAGCACGACCGTGGGGAGTTAATGAAGTAGTTAGAGCAAGTCACACCTGCATGTGTGGGTGCGATCGTTCTCAATTGATTCCACGGAAATGTATGTATGTGTGTGTGTGTGTGTGTGTGTATATAATATATATATATATATTTATTGTATGTATGTCTATTGTGCGAGTAACAGATTAAATGGAAGGGGAGTAAGGCCAGGTGGATCGGAGGTGGATTCAAATTGTTCCATCATGGTATGGATTGGAGGAGAAATGGAGTAGGGGTTATTCTGAAGGAACAGCACGTCAAGAGTGTTTTGGAGGGGAAGAGTGTCACGCAGAGTAATGATTATGAAGCTAAAAATTGGAGGTGTGATAATGAATATTGTTAGTGCATATGCTCCGTAAGTTGGGTGTGCAATGGATGAGAAAGAAGATTTTTGGAGTGAGTTGGATGAAGTGATGAACAGTGTACCCAAGGGACAGAAAGTAGTGATTGGAGCGGATTTCAATGGACATGTTAGTGAAAAGAACAGTGGAGACGAGGAGGTGATGGGTAGGTATGGTGTCAGAGAGAGGAATGAAGGTGGTCAGATGATAGTAAATTTTGCCAAAAGGATGGACATTGCTGTGGTGAATATATATTTTAAGAAGAGGGAGGAACATTGGGTTATGTACAAGAGTGGAGGAAGATGCACACAAGTACAGGGTGGTCCAGATCTAATTATGCAGATCCAGATCGTCTGGATGACTGATTTATGCAGGGACGATTCCAGTTCATGATTCTTCATGTTGTCAGTTCGCACACTTCTTGATGGTCCAGGATTTTTTGGATGATTTTCTATGCAATAAACTTAAGTTATAGCGCAATGAAAATTGCATATTTAGATCTAGACCACCCTATAGATTACATCCTATGCACAAGAGTCAATCAGAAGGAGAATGAAAACTGCAAAGTGGCGGCATGGGAAAGTGTAGTTAAGCAGCATAGGATGGTGGTCTGTAGGATGACGTTGGAGATCAAGAAGAGGAAGAGAGTGAGGGCAGAGCCAAGGATCAAATGGTGGAAGTTGAAAAAGGAAGACTGCAAGGTTGAGTTTAGGGAGGAGGTGAGACAGGCACTGGGTGGTAGTGAAGAATTACCTGACAGTTGGGAAACTACAGCAAATGTAGTTAAGGTGACAGCAAGAAGGGTGCTTGGTGAGACATCTGGACAGAGGAAGGAGGAAAAGGAAACCTGGTGGTGGAATGAGGAAATACAGGAGTAAGATAGTCAGAGAGATGCAGAAAGTAGACAAGAGTACAAGGAGATAAGGCGCAAGGTGAAGAGAGAGGTGGCGAAGGCTAAAGAAAAGGTGTATGATGAGTTGTATGAGAGGTTGGACACTAAGGAGGGAAAAAAGGACCGGTGGGCTACAGAGAGGGACCGAGCTGGGAAAGATGTGCAGCAGGTTAGGGTAATAAAGGATAAAGATGGAAACGTACTCACAAGCGAGGAGAGTGTGTTGAGCAGATGGAAAGAGTACTTTGAGAGGCTGATGAATGAAGAGAATGAGAGAGAGAAGAGGTTGGATGATGTGGAGATAATGAATCAGGAAGTGCAACGGATTAACAAGGAGGAAGCAAGGACAGCTATGAAGAGGATAAAAAATGCAAAAGCCATTGGTCCAGATGACATAACTGTAGAAGCATGGAGGTATTTAGGAGAGATAGCGGTGGAGGTTTGAACCAGATTGTTTAATGGAATCTTGGAAAGTGAGAAGATGTGTACTGGTGCCAATATTTAAGAATAAGGGGGATGTGCAGGACTGCAGTAACAATGGGGGGACAAAAGTGATGAGCCACAGCATGAAGTTATGGGAAAGAGTAGTAGAAGCTAGGTTAAGAAGGGAGGTGATGATTAGTGAGCAGCAGTATGGTTTCATGCCAAAAAAGAGCACCACAGATGCGATGTTTGCTCTGTGGGTGTTGATGGAGAAGTATAGAGAAGGGCAGAAGGAGTTGCATTGCATCTTTGTAGACCTGGAGAAAGCATGACAAGGTGCCTCGAGAGGAGCTGTGGTATTGTATGAGGAAGTCGGGAGTGGCAGAGAAGAACATTAACAGTTGTACAGGATACGTACAAGGGAAGGGAAGTGTGACAGTGGTGAGGTCTGCAGTAGGAGTGAAGGATGCATTCAAGTTGGAGGAGGGATTACATCAGGGATCAGCTCTGAGTCCTTTCTTATTTGCAATGGTGATGGACAGGTTGACAGATGAGATTAGACAGGAGTCCCCGTGGACTATGAGGTTTGCTGATGACATTGTGATCTGTAGCCATAGTACGGAGCAGGTTGAGGAGACCCTGGAGAGGTGGAGATATGCTCTAGAGGGGAGAGGAATGAAGGTCAATAGGAAGAAGACAGAATACATGTGTATATGAGAGGGAGTTCAGGTGAATGGTGAGGATGCAGGGAGTAGAGTTGGCGAAGGTGGAGGAGTTTAAATACTTGGGATCGGCATTACAGAGTAATGGGGATTGTGGAAGAGATGAGAAAAACAAAGCAGGCAGGGTGGAATGGGTGGAGAAGAGTGTCAGGAGTGATTTGTGACAGACGGATACCAGCAAAAGTGAAAGGTCTACAGGACAGTAGTGGGGCCAGCTATGTTATATGGGTTGGAGACGGTGGCACTGACCAGAAAGCAGGAGACAGAGCTGGAGGCAAGAGAATTCAAAATGCTAAGATTTGCATTGGGTGTGAGAAGGATAGATAGGATTAGAAATTAGGAGATTAGAGGGTTAGCTCAAATGGACAGTTGGGAGACAAAGTCAGAGAGGCGAGATTGCATTGGTTTGGACATGTGCAGAAGAGAGATGCTGGGTATTTTGGGAGAAGGATACTAAGGATTGAGCTGCCAGGCAAGTGAAGAAGAGGAAGGCCTAAGAGAAGGTTTATGGATGTGGTGAGAGAGGACATGCAGTAACAGAACAAGATGCAGAGAACAGAAAGAAATGTAAGATGATGATCCGCTGTGGCGACCCTTAACGGGAGCAGCCGAAAGGAGGAGACTAACATGTGAATTGCTAAGGCGTTTCCTTATTTATTAACAAATAAATGAGCTCAAAGTGTGCAGGGTTGGTCGCAGTCACAGTCCTTGAAGTTTGCTTTTGGAGTCTGGTGTTGACAAAGGTACAAAACAAGATGACAAAGAATTGACTATACAATTCTGAAAATGAGATTAAAGCAAATGCCAAGCAGAACCATTACTGGGCATTCCAAAATCAACTCCATGGAATATTTTGAAAAATAAACTACTGGAGGCATAGCAATGTGCAATAAGCAGGCTTTCGTAGGAAGACCACATTACAGGATTAGAGTTGTGAAGAGAGCCTCAGAAATAACACCCGAATAAATAAGACAGTCTACAGGTTCTAAAGTTTCTTTGTAATGTTATGAACACCAACCAGCTCCACCTCTCTACACAAGTCGGAGGCAACCAGGATGTCATACTGCTTCCTTGGCTCTATGTGAGCAGACACAAGCCCAGGGTCCAAATTCGAGACTCACTGGTGGCCACGTGTCCGGGCTGATGGGCAGTAGCATCCTGGAGACATGATCAAAGTGCTCTCCCAGGGCTGTTCAAGGGGGTGCTTTACAGCTGGCATCTCCTGGTATTCCTGCATCCATCTATGGAGCGTGTCCATCACCGGTCAGGACCTTGAGGTCTTTACAATGCTAATGTTAGGGTCTTTGGAGGATAAGGGCTGAGGATCTTCAAAGGTCAAGCCTTTACAATTGCAGATGCTTTAATTAGAAACACTGCTATAGGAAGCTCTTCCTTTTTTACTTACATCATCAAACAAATCTTGCAGTGGTTGTAGGCATGTTGTTACCCCTCAGGTAGGCGATGCAGCGGAGTATACCTGCATATTTTATTCACATGGATTCACCGTAGTGCTCAGCGAATGGCAAATTCAAGTTTTGCTTATTGGGAATTTCAATTTATCCCCGAACATTTTTGATCCACAATTGAGTGAATCTGCGGATATGGAACCCGTACATACAAAGGGCCGACTGTATACATAACCAGTAAAAAGTTATACCAAGACATCAAAAGATGAAACCAAACAGCATTGTGTTTGATTGGTCTAAAAGAAAGAACAGACTTTCTGCCTTACTGAACTATGCAAGCACACTCCATTATAAGCAGAGGTGCAATGCGTTTTTTTAATTTACTGGAAAAAAAAATTACGACTTTCAGAACTGTTGATCAATTATCTTAATTCTCATTTCTTTGGAGCTCAAATCAAGAGAAAACAAGCAGAAAGGGCAAGTCCTTAGCAATCCTCCTGCTCTAAACAATATGCTGAAGGAGGACCTGGTGCAGGAAGGGTAACAACATGTCAAATTCAATATTCATTATCATTTTCTGATTTTTGGCAAGGGTTATGGTGGCAATAAAACCTAGTCGATTTACCTTGCCACACTATTCAACAACTTCCTCCAGCTACACCTGTGGAAACTCCCAGATCAGCTAAAAGATACAATTCCTGTAGCAGATCCTATGTCTGCTCAATGTTAGGCATGCAAGGGCATTCCAGCTGCAAGCCCAAACCACCTCAACTGGTTCCTCTTGAACTACAATCGCAGGGTTTTTACTCTGATGCCCGCTCATTTTGCTAAGCTCCTGATCCTGTTCATTTTTCAATTTCACTCCTTTCTAGCTTCAGGATACACAACACTCAGCAGGAATCTTGCCTACCTTGATTGCCTGGTTCTTGGTGTTGACCGGAGGATTCCGCAGTGCAACATGGAATGCAGACAGCATGTCTCCTGTATGGTTCCGGTTAAGGATTCACCCTGAAATTGTTTTCATTTTAAACAGAATGTCGTTGAGCATCTCAGATACCATCTGTGCAGAGCAACTTAAGCAAGTTAACATTAACTAGCAGAATTGGCGTACATGAGATCCTGGTCATAATAAAAAGGTTCTTTGTGGTTTCTGATTAATGAAAATATTTAAATAAAAAAAAATGTTGATTTAAAATTATAGACTAGAGGTGACAGGTGAGATCACAAGTCAAGACAGCAGCAGCATTTTTGGCTAAAAAGCCCAACCTCACAGAAATACTTACGAGTGGTTTGTGTGCATTTATTTTATCACTACCATATAGGTCACTTACAGAAATTTGTAAATGGTTATGCACTAATGAGGCAGAGGGGAAGAGGAGTAAAGTCACTGTACAATCAGATAAAGTGGAGATCTTTAAGAATTACAAGCAAATCGGTATCAGCAAAATTGCGGAACCCGTTCTTGACATGCCCTGTACCTTACAGCCTCTACACCCAGTCACCATTAAAGGGAATGGATGTGGAGGAACTGTACTGCTACAAGTACTTGAGGTCCACATTAATGACAGGCTAGAATGGAGTCATAACACAGAGGACCTATGGTGGAGAGGGCAGAGGAGACTTTTTTCTTTACAATATTAAAAAGATTTTAATATATCAGAAAAGGAGTGGAAAGTAGCAATGCAGAGAATTCACTCGAGCTCCATATGCGCAAAGCATACAATTATACAACTCAAAATTATATATCGAGCACATCTGTCTCGACTAAAACTCTCCAAAATGTTTCCAGGGCATGATCCAACCTGCGAACGTTGCAACCAAGCCCCAGCCTCACTGGGTCACATGTTCTGGGCCTGCACCAAATTAACATTATTCTGGACAAAACTTTTTAATTACCTCTCAGACAGCCTTGGACTCACAATTAACAGCTGTGTTTGGGGTTCTTCCAGAGGGGTTTAAAGTGGAGAAAGACAAACAAATTCTGATTGCATTTACTACACTTTTGGTACGCAGACTTATTCTGATAAACTGGAAGAACCCAAACTCTCCTCTTTTAAGTCAGTGGGAAACCGATGTGTTATATTATTTGAAATTGGAAAAAATCAAATACTCAGTTAGAGGATCCGTACAGACTTTTTTCAAAACATGGCAGGATCTAATCAGTAATATTTTAAAATAAGCTCATGAAGCACAGAGAATTTATTAATTTAGGTATGTTTACAAAAAGTTCACGCCGTTTGGCTTGCTCTCTCTCTCTCAGGGGTGGGGATCGATCTGTTCTTAACTCAATTTTTCTTTTTGTAAAAACTTGATTGCTTTGTATGGATTGCAATAAAAGAAAAAAAAAAAATAATTATAAAGAAAGATTTACACGAGAAAGGCCTTTCTGCCCACCATTCCTATCCACTTAATTCCTCTAAAATAACATCAAGTCGAGTAGTGAACTGTCTACTACACTACTCGGTTACTTATTCTATGCGTCTATGGTTTTCAGTGTAAACAAAAACTTCCTGTTTGGACAAAATTTACCTTTAACAAGTTTCCAACTGTGTCCCCGTGTTCTTGATAAACTCATTTTAAAGTCAGTCTCAATCCACTGGACTGATTCCCTTCATAATTTTAAACCCTTCAAACATGTACTCTCTTAATCTTCTTTTGCTTAAACTGTAAAGGATCAGCTGTTTTAATACTTCCTCATAATTCACCCCCTGTAGCCATGAAATCAGCCTAGTCTCTTTTTTGAGCTTTATCTAGTGCTTCTTAGGATAATGTAATCCTTTAATGTGGGTTGTTGAGATCCTTTACATGTTATGTGCCAGTGTGGGGTGTTGGGCCGCTGGCATGTCTTCAAGAGAGGCCCAACAAATTTGATTAAGAGGCCATGATCTGGTATGGGATGCACTCTGCACCCACTGGAGGTGGTAGAAGTGGAGGACGGAATGAAGAGAAAACTGATGACAATTATGAAAAATGCTGCATATCCTCTCCCGGACACACTAGCATTGACGAATTTCATCCAACGAATTATTCAAGCATTGGTGCTCCTTTACACCAACCGCAATACACCTTTTTAATGCCTCATTGTGACTGATAATTTTATCTTTAGCCAACACTGTGACTGCACGTTTTATCTTTAGCCAAGTCAAAAGATTCTCTTTTTAGCCATTCTGGTACATTTTTAAATTGGGCTGTTTGTTATATTTATTGTGCTTCTGTAAAAAGCAAAGTTTCCTTTTTTGAACAAAAAAGTACTATCTACTTAAATAACTGCAGGAAACAAGAAAGAAAGATGCAAGAATAAAAAGGTATTTAAGAAGGGCAAAGGGCAGTGGTCATTTAATACTGCTCCTGGAGGGCTGCACTCAACTTCTTAATAAGAAAGTCAATAATTGCTGCAAAACTTTTAGACTTCATTTTAGTGGTCTCTCTTGTTAAAGGTTACCCACCCTTAATTGCTTATTTTAGTCTTAAACAGCTGTATTCCCTTTTTAGCAATAAGATGCAAATGACAAAGGAACCAGCATTTCCCCGTCTATTTTCTCTCCATTCACATGTGTGTTTTGTGTACATAATCAACTATCGGGTTTAATAAAATATTTCGAAGGAAACTGAAGAGGAAAAAAAAGTGAAGGGCAGAGAATTACTTGCCTGTTTTAGGCTTCAAATCTTTTTGGATTAGATCCTTGGAAATGATACAAGAATGACTTACAATGGCAGAATGAACACACTAAGAAGCCATAAAATTAAATAAAATTTGCTAATGGTAAGGATTGGTTTCAAATTAAGTAACTGAGATTGGAACAAAAACCTGAAGCCACTGTGGCACTCAAGGATTGACGCTGCTCACTCCGGGAATAAAACTAATGTGGCTGGAGAGAGTTAACACCAAAAGGGAACAATAGTGATCAAACCATCCAACAGCTCCATGCACCTAAACCTAAATAATGTCAAGAACATGACTAAACCAGCAAATATAATCCATACAGGTATAACTAAATCCAGATCATTAAAAATGTCTTGACTAAACATATTTACACTAAAATATAAATGGGATTAATAAAGTATCTATCTAAAAAGGTCAGCAGTATATTTAAAACATCTGGGTGCAAACAGATTTAGCAGCACTTACTGCCAACGATGTGCTGCAATCAGCTCAAAAACCAAATGCACACAGTCAAACTATGCAGTAAATACAGAATCAAAAGTGTAGTGTGAAAGGGCAACCATTTGCTTTAGAAGTACAGTAATCCCTCCTCGATCGTGGGGGTTGCGTTCCAGAACCCCCCGCAATAGATGAAAATCCGCAAAGTAGAAGCCATATGTTTGTATGGTTATTTTTAAATATTTTAAGCCGTTATAAACTCTCCCACACTGTTAACATTATTAGAGCCCTATAGACAAGAAATAAACACCTTTTAGTCAAAAGTTTAAACTGTGCTCCATGACAAGACAGAGATGACAGTTCTTTCTCACAATTAAAAGAATGCAAACATATCTTCTTCTTCAAAGGTGCGCTGCCAGGAGCAGAGAATGTCAGAAAGAGAAAGAGAGAGAAAAGCAAGCAATCAAAAAATCAATACGCGCTTTTGGGCTTTTAAGTATGCCGAAGCACCGCGATAAAGCGGCATTTCTTTGGAGGAGCATCCGTATCCTCTATGCAAACAGCCCCTCTGCTCACATCCCCTCCGTCAGGCGCAGAGAGACTGAGAAAAGCAAACAATCAAGCACCGCACGCAAAAGCATATCGTATATCATTGAGGAGTTTTAGTTAATATGTAATACATGCTCTGATTGGGTAGCTTCTAAGCCATCCACCAATAGCGTCTCTTGTATAAAATCAACTGGGCAAACAAACTGAGGAAGCGTGTACCATAAATTAAAAGACCCATTGTCTGCAGAAATCTGCGAACCAGTGAAAAATCTGTAATATATATTTATATATGCTTACATTTAAAATCCGCAATGGAGTGAAGCCGCGAAAGTCGAAGCGCGATATAGCGAGGGATCACTGTATACAGACATGAGCAGTTGGTCATGTAATTATAACGTTCATAGTATATTTACAACCCTGACTCACCTCCAACCATGGATGCGGAATCATTCAGAATTAAAATTAAGCAAAAATGAATATTACAAACATACACTAATGATATTCCAAGTGTCCACACCTGAATGCCCAACATGTAATTGTTGAAATTGGGGGAAATCATGTCAATTTTTCCACTGTCAATGAAAATGCATAACTTAAATGTAGAACAGACTGGTTCAGAGAAAAGGGAAAAAAAAACCAAACCACAAAACACACCCTTCTTTGGCTGTGTATTCAGAGCCTTTCTATGTGGGGTTGTAACCAAGTTCAGATTTAGCCAACCACATTCTAAATCCTGTCTGAAAGGTGATTTACCGTCATGTGAAAGCAAATGAAGGAACTTTGATTGGCCATTCTCTTCATTGCATTGTACAGAGATGGCCCATGAAGAGCCGACAAGAAACCTATAGGATTGTGTTGTTAAAGAGATTAAAGGGCATACGTGATGCTTCTGAAATTCTTCTGTATCACAGGACGGCATGAATACCATCGTTAAGGACTAGTGTAAATATGGCACCAGCAGAGTACTGAAATGATCAGGAGGTCAGACCAGGAATAAAGAAAAAGCAGCAAGTCTATCAGAAGGTCAACTTGAAGAGTTTATGGTAGTAATTGATCACAGTTCCTGCAAATTGACATTTTTTCACCATTTGTTCTATGCCTTTATTTCATAAAACACTAAGACATTAAACTGCATGCACTTCCATAAAAACTGAGGGGTTGTATAACTTTTGACCGGCAGTGTACTTTTGGGGTACGTGTACTGTATTATATGTTCTATTGTGATTTGTGCTGTGTATTACATGTATTACAATCCACTGGTCTGATTCCCTTCATAGCTTTAAACACTTCAATCATTTGGTTATGTCACTACAAATGAGATTTTAATTTGCACTCTAGACACACTCCTATGTCTTTGCATTGCATTTTTTCTGAAGCTAAATACAGTGGGAAGAGGGGCTTTAATCAAATGCATATGCTGTATTTTATTCTAATAACTTGATTATTGCTGCAAATTCACTCCTGTATTAACTGCGGGTTACAATATTTTGGTACCAATACATGAAATGGCAAGAATACAAGTACATAATGAAGATGTAATTAAGTAGTGATCATTTTAAACCACATTACTTTCACATTATGCAAGTTAAATGCCACGTATTGAACATAGTCTGGTGCATTATGAAGACACTTTACACTTCAACACACTGATACTATCACAAGAATTTAACATCATCAGGCATTCAAAATGCAACAGTTTCACTTATCTCAAACTGAATGCCAAAACCCCAACAAAATGAAGGACAACTGCAATACAGGCAGGTAGAGTTTATGCACTATCTTCACAAGGGAGAAAAAATAAAAACGCAATTCCTAAGTAAAGAAACACTGTGACCTACTTATTTTGCTTGGAACATTCTACTGATAATTGGCAAATAGACTGCATGTTTTAGAGTCAAAATAGTGACAGCATCAGGAGTCTTGATAAAAGCAGTACTTAATTTAATTAAACGAGTCACTATGTCACAGATGTAATTGTCTTGCATTATACAGGATTGCAAGCATTCTCACTTAACAGCAATAGAGTTAATCAAAAAGAAATCCTGTTAACTGCCACGACAGGCAGAATGATTTAAACAGCTTGCATAAGTTGCCCATTGACGGTATTTTTTCCTGTTTTAAATTGGTTTTGCATAAAGCAGTGGAAAATGAGTCACAGGCCAAGATGCGTGTACTCTGCAGGCATCCAAGAATTCCAACATACTGCTGGCCATTAAGACTCTGCGGCTGTAACATTCGGTTTATTCTTGCAAAGCTGAACAAATCTGTCTTTGCAAAGAAATGCAAGAGGAAAATGTCCTCTGTGTAGAAGGAAAGAAAATATTCAGGAGGCGACATAAAATTACACCTATTTTTTTGACCAGCTCAAGGCTGCATTAAGTAAGCACCTACTCTGGTGGCACTGGGCACCAAGTGAGAACATATCCTGGATCAGTCACCACTCCATCACATGAAGCCAATTTAAAATTCAACAATTGGCCTACCGGGAGAAAAATCCACACCAACATGGGTAAACATAAAAAGCACGACACTGGCAATGCCCAGACTATGATTTGAACAAAAGATCCTACAGCTGCTCCATACACATACAGCAAAAAGATCTTCTCAAGTACAAACGATTATGGGGATGTTACATGCTGCACAAAAGCAAGTTCCCTGAGCTATCATAAAAACTGGAAGATGACCTATCAAAATATATAAAATGTATAAAACAAAGAAAAATAAAATTAAACAGATTCAGCCACCGGTCCTCCCTGCATGTTCTCCCCGTATCTGCATGGGCTTCCTCCGGGTGCTTCGGTTTCCTCCCCAGTCCAAAGACATGCAGGTTAGGTGCATTGGCGATTCTCCCTAGTGTGTGCTTGGTGTGTGTGTGCCCTGCGGTGGGCTGGCGTCCTGCCTGGGGGTTTGTTTCCTGTCTTGTGCCCTGTATTGGCTGGGATTGGCTCGAGCAGACCCATTAAGTGACCGTGTAGTTAGGATATAGCGGGTTTGATAATGGATGGATTCAGCCACCATTAGGATAAACACCAATGCACTTTAAGAATGATAAAAACCAGTCCTGGAGACCCCACATGGCTGCAGGCTTTTGTTCCAACCAGTTCCACAATCTGTGAGCCATTTAACTTCCAAGTGATCTTGCTGGAACAAAACCACGAAGCCAAATGGGGTTCAGGGACTAAGTTTGAGAACCACTTGTGCAGATATAAGGAGAAGCCCAATCATAATGAAGCACTAGAACAAGAATGAGTTAATACTTTTGCAGATTTAAAAAAAAAAACACAACCCGCACACTTTACACAGAGGGCCATAACTGAAAATGAACCCGTTTAATCCAACTCAGGTTTGCGCTTGCAGCTGGAGCCTATCCCAGCTAGCAAATACAGTGGACTGAAAAAGTATTCAACCCCCTTGACAAAGTTTACATTTCCTGTAATATTTATCTTTGAAAATGCATCTTTGGTTTCATACTGTTACGTATAAATGAGGTCATCTTGGACGATACATTTTCTCTAAACAAATCCTGAAAATCAAATCATGCTGCAACGATAAAGAACATATCAGTGAAATCTGCTGTTGAATAAGTATTCGACCCCTAATAGCTTGGAGAATGTATGATTGTTAACAAGGCAATAAGGGTAATGAAAACAGGCATAAACAATCAAGCAATTGACCCTCTAACTTGTTGACTGGTCTATAAGTGATTATTTAGGCAAGGTCTTAGGAATATACAACTGAGAAATCAGTACAAGTGGCTTATTTGGTGAAACCTCACAAACCGACAAAAATGAAGACAAGGGAACTTTCTAATGACTTGAGAATCACTGTGATTAAGAAGTTTAAAAATGGCAATGGTGCCAAGAAGACAGCCAAGCTCCTTAGCCTCAGTGGGTCCACTGTAAAGACCATCATAGCACAGTGGAAGACAACTGGAAGCATAGTGAACCGGCCTAGGTCAGGCCGCCCTGTTAAAATAAAGAAAATGTCAAGACGACTTGTCAGAGAAGTAAGAGCAAATTCTAAGGTGATTCTCAGTATCTACAGCTGGAGTGGATGTGCACAAGACTACAATATCTGTTTAAAATTGTCCAAAATGTTTCCAGGGCAAGATCCAACCTGCGAATGCTGCAATCAAGTTCCAGCCTCACTGGGTCACATGTTTTGGGCCTGCGACAAATTAACATCATTCTGGACAAAAAATTGTTTAAGTGCCTTTCAGACAGCCTTGGCGTCACAATCCCTCCTAACCCATTAACAGCTGTGTTTGTTCTTCCAGATGGGCTTAAAGTTGAGAAGGACAAACAAACTGATTGCGTTTACTCCACTATTGGCATGTAGGCTTATCTTGCTAAACTGGAAGAATCCCAACTCTCAGTGGGTAACTGATGTTTTATACCATTTGAAATTGGAAAAAAAAATGAAATTCTCACTTAAGAGGATCTGTGCAGAACTGTTTCAAAACCTTGCAGGACCTAATGAATAACATTTTAGATTAAGCTCTTAAAGCACTGGGGAAGCAGGTTCTCTTCCCATTTCTTTTTCTTCTCCATTTATCTTTATCCGCTTAAACTTATCAATGTACTTATTTTTATTAGCTTTAAGTTTTACTTTGTTGGCCATGCTCACTCTCTCAGGGGTGGGTGTTGATTCATGGTCAATCCTATTTTTTGTAAAAATTGATCTATTTGTATGGAACGATTACAATAATATCAACAAAATTTAAGACTACAATATCGAATGTTTTTGCACAGAGAGGGGCTGGCAGAGTTGCCAGAAAAAAAAAACGTCATCTGAACGCTCAATTAGAATTCGTTAACAGATGTCCTGCATTCTGGAGTCATGTACTTGACATTGAACTTTCTGGCCTTAACACAAAGGCATTTGTCTGGTGGATGGAATGGACTACTAATGATCTGGCAAACACCATACCTACCATCAAGCATGGGGGTCCATCATGCTTTGGGGTTGCTTCTGTAAAACGGGCACCGTGTCCCTTATCCGTATTGAGGGAAGAACGGATAGTAAGAAATAATTCCAGATTTTGGAAGAAAGCCTTCAAACGTCAGCCATGAAACTGGACTCGGACTACCACTTTCATCAAGACAATGATCCGAAACACTGTGCAAAAGTAACCAGAGCATGGTTTGACAAAACGAAGATCCAGATTTTGCAGTGGCCTAGCCAGGGTCCCAATCGGAATCCGACTGAAAATTTGTTGTGCAATCTTAAAATTGCAGTTCACAAACAAAAGCCTTGAAACTTTGCCCAGCTGGCGCAGTTCTGCAAGGAAGAATGGGGAAAACTGCCTCCATCTACATGTGCTCAGATAGTAGATGGCTACCCAAAGCATTTGAAAGCAGTTATTGCCACAAAGGGTGCTGCTACCAAATACTGTCATGTGAAGGGGTCAATTACTTTTTCCAAAAGCATTTTTCACAACATGACTATCAAATTTCAGAGGGGGTCAAATCCTTTTCCACCCACTGTAGCACAAGGCACAAACAGTCCATCGCAAAGCAACACCACACACTAAGGACATTTCAGTTTCATCAATTCAACTAACCTGCATGTCTCTGGAGGATACCCACTTAAACATGGGAAGAACATGCAAAGTCCTTACTGGGAGGACCCCGGACACAAACCCATGTCCCCCGTTTATCGTTTCTTGACTGCAAGGCAGCAGTGCTACCACTGTGCCAACCAATTCCATACCATGTCCAAAGGTAATTTGCGCTCACCTGGCAGAAGTGACCGACTGGCCTTAAACATAATCTGAGGTCAGATTCCCTTAAGGCTTCCTGGCTGCATAGTGCAGAGGTAACCATAACCATTAAAAGGAAGGGGTTCTTAACATTTATGGTATCGGAACACACTTTTCCTCTCAAATAATTTGGGTCTTCATGACCCACCGATTCCCCCATGGTGAACGAAGCAAAAACAAGAGAGCTTTCCCCCCTTGGTGAATCAAGTGTGAATGCCAGGAGGGTGGGGGGTGTCTGGTAAATCAAGCGTGATTGTTGAGGGAGGGGGAGTTGATCCTCCTTGATGAACTGAGTGTGAGCATCAGAGGTTGGGTTAGGATTGTGCGTAGTCCTCAGAGCAGCAGCTCACTACCATTAGATACTGTAGTGACTTGCAACACAACAGCTGGCAAACCAGTGGTGGAAGAACACTAATCTCGGGGTTAACAACTATTCTTTCCTATTGGTGAAAGGAACAGATATAGGGGATAGAAAAGAATTTTGAAGACATTACATATACCACAGGAGGAGGAGGAGGAGGTTAGGACACGGAAGACCTAAAATAAATCAACGCATGCTCCTAACCTCTCTCTCTCTCGATTAGCTTTTCTAGTAAGAAGGGATGTCGATCCTGATAATTGCAATTGCTGATCTGGTCACCTGAACGTGCCAGATTACACAACTAGTATTCACAGCAAATGACGAATCATGGGACTTTCTGGCACATTTTCACATGTCTGAGCATCACAAGCTCCCCGCCAATCCCTTTGCTCTCCTCATAGCCAATAACATGCTGCCTCATAGAACCCGGTGTTGTATGAATGCTTTTCTGTACAGCGAGTTCAGCCAAAGTCTCTGCCAACACAATACTCCTCCACCAGTCACCCCAACTGTTATTTTGTGTTTTATGCAATGCAACACACACACGTTTCTCAGGTTCAAAACCTGTTCTTTACTCTTTGTAATTGCATTATACGCATGGTACTTCCAGGTGTGTACTCACTGGTTGTCAGCTTTCACAAAGCTGTCCGATTTTTCTTGGGGTCAGTCTCAAGACTAGTTGGACTGAGGTGACTGGGAGGTTGACTGTGCTCGGTCTTGGCAGCACACTGCAATTGTACCCAACTCACTGACATTATGTGAAATTATTTTGCAGATGCCTTTATCCAAGAAAACTTACAAAGCAAGCTATAAAGCACACACAAAAATGATTAGAAAGTGTAAGCATCAAACTCAACAGAGAATGCCATCAAAAAACAAGCAAAAGGCAGTTGTACTACTACGACAACGTACCAGTAACTAAACATAAAAAATAATCATTATTTTAAAACTGTCGGTACAAAATGAATGCTCTGCCTGAAAAACCCTTCAATAGCAGTGTAATGTGACAGGGCCTGAAGTAACCATTCAATGTAGATGTACCAAAATGAGGGCAGGGCAGTGGTCAGCATTGTAATCACACAAATCCATGGGATAGGGTTTGAACTGCACCCCAGCTATTGGTTGTTTTCTGTCTTTATTCCCAGGGTCTACCTAGATTTCCCTCAAATTGTAATTGTCTTGTTCTGGATTCCATTGGGAAAGGCGCAGATGCACTTCAAAAGAAAAAAAAAAATCTGAAAACCAATTAAATTAGCATGTTTAAATCTACATCATCTAAATTCAGGGCGTCTAAACTTAACCACTTCTTCAGCTGCTTTTTGTTTTAAACTAGGGGGGCTCTGCTCACTTCACTCGTTCACCCCCGGGTTTGGTTTACCGGATAAACAACTTATTTTCAAGAGAGTGGTTACATATGCAGTATTTTCACTTTTACTTTTGTAAAAACAATATTTGTCCTTTATTTCCTGCTCCAGGCGTGGTTAAATCTTTCTCACGGGATGTAGAACGCTGCTCGAATTGTGAAGGGGGTTTGAATGCACGCTAAAGAGATGCGGCCAGTAGAGCTGCTGTCTTGCTGCATGTTCTGCTTCTCGTGCTTTGCGTCAATCATTTAAAAGCTTATACAGCAGCTGTCCTTTTTCCACTTTGCATGTCTGCTGCTAGCTTTGTGAAGGGGGAGGGGGTTTCGGTTAACAGGGCTGAACGCACACTAAGGAGATGCACTCGGATCATCTGCTGGCTTGCTGCGCATTCTGCTTCTCACTGTTTTAAGAGCTGGGAGCACCTGAAATGTGCCTGCTAGGTTAGATGCCCGTGAACTTGCTTTAAATTGTCTGTAAGTAGGGCGTGACGTGCAAATGTCACCGTCTCATGGGTTTTGCTTCCTAAGGTTGTAATGTCTAGTCTCGCCTGCTGTCAAATCGTCTGAGATAATCAGGACTCGATCGCTTCGCTCAACAACCCCAGAGACGCACTGCGCTATGCTCGTGTTGTGAAGGGGGCTGAACGTATGCTAAAGAGAAGTGGACGGATCTGCTACTGGCTTTGTGCTGCTTCTGCCAAGCTGCGTGTTCTGCTTGTCATGCTGTGCGCTGATCTTTTAAAACCTGCACAGCAGCTGTCCAGTCTCAATGCCTTGTCTCGCGTGACGTTAAAGTGTCTTCCGAGATGATCACGTCTCCCTGCCAAGATTTTTTTTTTTTTTTTTTATAAGAGACGACATTCTAAAGTGGAGACCACATTCAACTTTTAAGGCTGAACAAGATTCCCCATTTCTATTTTCATATTTTATAGGTAATGGACTGAGAGGAAGGAAAAAAAAAAAAAAATCACAAATGCAAGTATTTATCACCATGTTCTTCTATTTGATAACCAGTAACAGCGTACTGTACGATAACGTGCAGTGAATACACTTGACTTGAGCATTCCTAGTTTTCATCCTTTGTCACCGTTTAGCTTTCGTTTGCTGCTTCCTGAGCAGCTCTTCTTTTCTCCACCCTAGCTGCCCGCTGCTCCTCTTCTTTTGTCGGCATCTTTTCGCGTTAAGTGATTAAGTTAGTTTTTGTGTTGCAATTACTTAGTACGTTTTCTTGAATTTCTCACTTAAGCCTTCAATCTGCCTCAAGAATGATAAGCGAAGGTGGTAGGGAATGAGAACGGCGCCCATACGCATTCGCCAGATGGCCACCCTGCCGGGGATTGATTCTACAATAAAATAAAATCAAAATAAAGAGTAATAAAATCACCCCGAAAGCGGATAGTAGATGTCATGTAGTATATGTTTACCAAATTTCAAGTCAATAGGTGAAACGGTTTGCAAACTACAGGGGATTTAAAATCCTGGACAGACAAAACGATCAGCCACGGTGGCGTATTATAGAAGAAGATTATTCTCCAGTTTAAAACTTGTAAAGTGCCTTAGAATACAATTTAATATGTAAAGTGTTAAGAGTACATACTGGCATTCATTTTTTTTTTTAAATTATTATTAATAGACCTCAGCTGGCTATTGACTTTGTTAGTCATGAGGAATACATCTACTGTTTAAAAAAGAAAGCCGGTTTAGAGGTTGTAACTCGATGCAATGGCACAACTTTAAGCACAAAAAATTGCTAATACAGGTAATGACTTGGCTCATTCTGCAGCCACTTAAACAGTTTTCCATTAGTCGACACATGGTTAGCACTGCTGCCTCCGAGCTCCAGACTCCTGGGTTAAAATCCCAGACACATTGTGGAATTGTCTCCAATATTCCAAAACATTAGGTTAATCGGTGGCTCTTATGTACTACAGAAATAAATGTCTGTAGTAAACTTTGCCAGATTTGTGAGTCACCGTCACTGATGTCATTGCTGCACTCTTACAAACTGCATGACTAAATCACCGCCCATGTCACATTTACTGCCCAAATGTTGATCCTTTTTTTCTTATAGCCATACAAAGGGTTAACATTTGCAGTGAGTTCAGCAGAAGTCTCTAAAATTTAATTCCATCCCTCATCCACTGGTATTGTAATCATTTATATTTATACACCCAATGGCTCTTATCAAGGGGTGGCTTATAGGCAGCAAGAGAACAGTCAATTCTTAAAGGTGATGTATTAGAAGCAGTGGAAAAAATGTCAAGCGCAAGTATCTGAGCGACTCTGACCATGTGTGAGGGCTAGACAGTGATTTCAAAGCATCTTCAGGAGAGCAGGTTTTGTGGGGTGTTCCCTGTATGCAGTTGTTTGTACCCACCAAAAGTGGCACAAGGAAAGACATTGAGGGTAACTTAAGTAAAATTACTAACGTGCATACAAAAGCAGACTTAACAGATGTGTTGTTCTTCTAAAATCCTTTAGAAACATGTTCCTTCTATTACAGCATGTTTGATCAGTTTTTCAATTAAAGAGGGAAAAACAATAAGAACTGGAATTTTGAAATTTCCGGGGGAACATAATCCAACCATGACCAGTTTAAAAGGATCAACATAATCTATGAAAAGAATAAAAGGACCAAAAATGAGGAGTTTGAAGAAATCCAAAAGGATTTTCTCCAATGTCCTAAAAACATCTCTTAGGTTAACGGATGATTATATATTGGCTTGATACGAGCAACTGTGGAGGATGTGTGCAAAACTGCACAAGCATGCCTTGTGGCAGACTACTGGCCCATTCAGGTTGGTTTCCGCCTTGTGCCAAATGCTACACTAACTCCTCGTGACCCTGAACTGGATAAGCAGGTTAGAAAATGGACGATGGATGACAAAACACAATTAACTTGTTCAGCAGGTTAAGAGAACTTGTTTAACAAAATCCCTGGACCTATAAAAAATGTGCTTTAGCAAAGTATTCAGAAAAAACATCGAGGGGGCAGATTCTTCTGCACACAGAGACCCACTGATACAATATGTAATAAATTTGATATTATGTAGGACAATCTAGGGGAGTAGGGCTGGAAAGCTTGCCTGGTTTAATTGACTGTTCCCATTACAACTGTTCTTAGGTCACCAAAAAAAAGTACTTTTATATGCTGTACGACTATTTTTGTCAATTATAATATTGCAATTATACTCTGTCAAAAAGCAACAAGCCCTGTTCTGACAAACTGATACAATAAAAATAATTGTTCCTTAGAATGGGTAAACAACTCATTCCAATTTGATTCCTGCCTTTTGCTTACTGCTTCCAGAATAGGCTCCAACCCATTTAGGCAAACAATTAAAAACAATAATAATACATTTCAACTTCAGAATGAACAGCTGCACCAAAAAGCCAGCCGTCACAAGATCCACAAGATTCCTGCGATAATGTGCATCGACATATAAAATGTTGTGCAAATACAACAGCACATTTACCTGAAACCACTAACCACCAAACTGTCAAAACATTTCGATGATGCAAAAAGCATGTTGGTTTTGAAGTTCAATTTTGTGCTTTGTTCCGAATGTCAGTTTTCAGGATTTTTTTTTTTTTTTTGGACAAGCAGTGCACAAGAGAGGTTGCAGTTTATTGCACACTACAAATTTCTAAACATTGGCAATTCTCGGCTTACACCACCACTCAATCCTCATAAATCTGGGTAGAGCTTCCAGCATGACGTGAACATGTCCTCATTGGCACATGGCCCAAAGCAGCATGCTGTATGTAGATCAAAATCAATGATTCAGATTTACGTAGCAACGGTGTTTAAAGACTCAAAATTATTTTGGTCCTGTTTAATGATCAAACACCCATTCCCACCCGTTGTACTAGAATTACATTTCACATCCTAAAGTTGGGTGAAGCTGAAATGTGAGATTCTTTAGAATTACATGAGTATGGAGTCAGAATGAGTTCAACATTTCTACTTCATTCAAATCTGCGCTAACCGTGTCATAGCCAATACACCATACAACAAACGAAGGGCTAATACAATGCACATGATCTCGGGAAGCAACAAGCCAGCAACGGAAGTGACAGTTAAGTGCTACAACTTACTGGCTAATTAGCAGGCAAACTAATTCATATTCTGGGGCGATGACCCCCTTCTTGTAAATGGGGGGAGAGAAGCACTACAAAAAAAAAAAATTAAATAATCAACAACACGGCGATACTGACAAATTATAAATGAGCTAATATTTCTTAAAACACAGTTTAGGTTCACTGTTAATGCTACTCTCTCTTCTGTTCTTTTTCTGTGGTGGCGATCTGTGCCGCCACCACCTAATCAAAGCACCGTGATGTCCCTACAAAGGCCAGAAGTCCACGGGACCATCATCATCAAGTCTTTTCATGAGAATGCTGAATACAATGAGGACTGATTGAAGTCAGTTATGTTATGTAGAATGCCTAGAGGGGGCTGGGTGGTCTCGTGGCCTGGAACCCCTGCAGATTTTATTTTTTTTCCAGCCGTCTGGAGTTTTTGTTTTTTTTTCTGTCCTCCCTGGCCATCAGACCTTACTTTTAATTCTGTGTTAATTAGTGTTCTCTTATTTTAATTTCTACTTTGTCTTTTTTTTCTCTTCATCATGTAAAGCACTTTGAGCTACATTATTTTGTATGAAAATGTGCTATATAAATAAATGTTATGTGTGTGTGTGTGTGTATATATATATATATATATATAAAAAAATAAAAAAAAAAACACTACCGTGGCTGTCCATGATTTTAATTCACCTGTAGTTCTCAAACCGTTTGAACTATTGACATGAAATTTGGTACACATGTACTACGTGACGTCTACTATCCGCTTTTGGGGTAATGATTGACCTCCAAGGTTATTCCTCTTTTTAATTTTATTATATTGTAGAATCAACTCTTGGCAGCAGCGAGCAGAGCGGCCGTGCGGTGCATTCGTATTGGTTTCGTTCACATCCCTACTACCTTCGCCGTCACTACCCCTACCTCTTCATATCTTAAATAATTCAGGCAGATTGAAGACTTCAGTGCCAGCTTAAGTGAAAAATTATGGAAAACACACTAAGTAATTGCAACACAAGCACTGACTTAATCAATTTTAACGTGAAAAGATGCAGACGAAAGAGAAGTAGTGGGCCACTAGGGTGGAGAAGAGAGCTGCTCAGGAAGCAGCAAGCGCATCAACCTCTGAACAAACGAGTGCTAAACGTACTGAGAAAGAGAATAAAAACTAGGAATGCTCAAGTCAAGTGTATTCATTGCACGTTATCATGCAGTGCACCGTTACTGTGTGTGTGTGTGTGTTTGTATGTATGTATGGTCAGTGTGTGCATCTGCAGTCCCTCAGTGTAATTTGAAAGGTCAGTCTGGATTTGGTGAGGCACTCAAAAGAGAAAGTGTGTGTGTGCGTGGCACAAGAGAAGGACTAATAGTCAAGCCGAGCGTGGACAGGAGGCAAGCAAGGCATATCAAAATTACAGCCTGAGAAGTAGATTTTACAGGAACCCATTTGAGAGGGGGAGTACTGGTCAAGAAAGGTTCAGACACACAAGGATGCTGAAGAAAGGCATTATGGGTAACAGATATTCAATGCTTTAAAATGTATTATGTTACCTAGTACTATATACAGCTAACTACTGTGGTCTTTGCTACAGTGTGATGCATGAAAAAGTGGCTGCGTGCAAGGAAAGGAGCCTCATCCTGTGTGTTTTTTTTTTTGATTAAGCAGCATTCACAGTCAGGTCACTGAGCACATTGTTAGTTCTGCAACTGTATCTCGGACCCTGCTGGTTAGAAAAATGACCCACATTCTTTGGTAAAGCACATTACGGTTACGGCGCTGTACGCTCAAACTTTGTCCTTCAGGTTGACCCGTGAGGGATATGCGGAACAATATAATAGGGAAACCTCATGAAAAACTCACAATACAACACATGGTTAAAAAGTTGCATAATACTGTTTCCATGAGCAATGCACCAATATTAAAAAAAAAAAAAAACATGGAATGATCAATAGAGTACTTCCATATAAATTACACTTAAGCAATACTATACCAATACAACTGACAGAACTGTACAATAATATACAAAATTGCATTAACTTAATTATGTGCACAAATGAAGAGTAAAAGGAACATGAAATTGAATCAAATGAACAACTTTAATATTTCATTTGAAACTAAACACATTGGGTCAAAGGATGTAAAGAAGCTGCTTACTTGGACAGATTGGTATGGGGATGGCTTAATGACTCTGACCACATCCACCTTCTACAGATCTATTGTGGTGTGTGTGTTGGCTCATTTCTTTCTCTTCACCATCCAGCATAAGCTTGGAAGGGCAAGCAAGCAAGCAGTCAGTCAGACAGCCTCACTTGTAAATTTCTTTGAATGGATGTGAATGTGTGCACATGAATTTATAAAAATTACATATCCCAAAGATTACTTGTGCAAACATTTTGCAAATTAATATGCCTTAATATGCCCATGACTGAATGGAGCAGAATGTGAAAAGTCAGTTAAATTTAAACAATTTGACGCAGTTATACTTAGATATAGGTAAAACTATTTGGCAAGGATCTGGGAAGAAGTACTGAATCAAAAAACAATAGGCCTTGAACCAGTAACAAGGCAAAATGTATGCAATTTGTTTGAAGAAATTGTTGTTGTAAATGGGTCTTAGTGTTCATGGCAGATATCGAAGAAACTGCGTGTTCTAAAATGCCCTCTTTTTGCTGGGATGTAGGCATGCAGGTGTTCCACACAATGCACAAGACAGCATTATTTCCAGACGTACATTGTAATTTTAAGATGTGAAAATCAATTTTGATTTTCCATAGACACATGCATGCATGCAAATACTGACACCATGCTAAGAAATCAACATTCCTCAAAAGTTTGGAACATCACAGAATCAGAATATGAACTTAACTAGATTGTGAATTTTTGACCACATCACCACACTTGCATGCCACAGAGACTGTTGCCAACACTGCCGACTGCATAGAAAAAAGTCCCATTAAGTTAATGCAGACACGACAAACAGGTGTGTCCGGTCATGTCAGCGTATACTCCACGATTACTTGTCTACTTTTTCCATATGCCAACTGGTAACTCTGAAGAGGCAAACATAAAATGTCCAAATCCTCTTAATCCAGTTTATGGGTGAAGACCACCAGGGTGTGTCCTGGCAGCATAATGTGCAAAACAGGAACCTATCCTGATCAGATTGCTACTCAGTCACACATCCATACCAGGTGGAACTGCCCATTAACCTCACACATACAGGGATTTTGGTGGAAAACCTACAAACACCATACAGACAACAACCAGACATAAGGTCACTTTAAAGCAAAGTTTTTACAACAAGCTATTTTGAAGAAATGCTTGGATAAAAACAGTTCAGAGTAAGAATGCAAGTATAAGAATATATGAGCACTTTCTGCAATTATACTTACTTGTATTTATTTACTTAATATAAAATTCAACACTTGACAAGTGCATCCAGTCTGCAGCTACTCTTACTCAGATGTGTATCACCTATTTACTATTTTTTGTTTGGCTAAGGTAAAGCTTTAAAATTTCCCTTTAAGACCAAATAAAGCATATCTATAAAATTCAAGACTTGCACGTTTTCATGCTGTTGCATAGTACTTAAATTGATTTTTTTTGTAGGGTGCACAAAACATTTAAAGCATTTAACCATAGTATTTATCATCCAAAATAGTTTACCCACGCCATTTATTATTGGCCACATAGCGCACTTCCTACGCCAAAGCGGGCATTGACAGATGTCGGCTAAAATTGGCAAAAGGAAAATCTCACAAAATTATTTTTGCACACTGAAAAATGCATCTACCATGTTAACGAGGAATGGAGGTGAAGTAGCACACTGGAAAAATCAGCTGAGCTGTACGCTACTCTTGAAACGTCAGGTTTGCATAAGATCTGTTAGGCTAAACCGGTTTTCGGTCTGTTCATTACACGGGCTACTATAAAACCCTTGGCTATATTGTTTAGACTAATTTCTACCTGTTAAATGGGAAAAAAAGTGGCATCTAAGGCAGCTACTTATTGGCATAAAGTTATCATTAACAGAACCATGAGAAATCAAATAAAAGTAAAATTATTTTTTAATAATATCGTAATATGATCACTTAAAGCGAGCAAAAAAATTCTGAAACTCATTCGAAATGGTGTAACTAGACAGGTCAAATAATTCGGGCTGCTGAATCCATATGGAAGGATTTTTATAAGCCGGCAGCATTAAAGATGACAGTTAACAAGGTCGCGGTGAACGCTCCTTCTAAACCTTGCTGCATTTTCTGTAAATCACTATCTTGCAGTATCTCTAGAAGAAAAAAAAAATAAAGAAAAAAAAAAGGCCCGGGGTCGCGCTACATGCCGTTTTAATGCCGCGCAACCGCAACGAGAAGCCGGACCACGACGTCCTGAAACTTCGCTCTGCGCCGGGCGCGAGCGCAGCACAGCGTTCACTTTAAGGATATTGCCTGATGAGGTTGTCCACCTCGGCCTCGTCCGGCCCTTGCTGTTCGGCCGCCTCCTCCTGTTCATCCACAAATTTGTTCTCGTCGTACTCGTCGATGTCCACCTTCCGGAAGCGCGACGACAGCGTGTTCTTTGCCATCAGGGCACTCGGGGTGCTTTCGGTTCCTTCGTGTCGTTCGGCTCTAGCGCGCCCACACTATTCAGCTATACACGGCACCTCCGGCTTTTAATCGCTCGAGCCCGACTCTGACAGCAGCAGCAGCCCCGCAGCTCGCCGGCTCTCCGTCACTCTGACCCTCCCTCCTGCTCGCCTCCTCGGAGAATATGGCTAGAGAATGTTGCACACAGCAGGCTCGAGACGATCAGCCCCGCCTTTGCTTCCGTCCCTTGCAGTAGCAATGCACCATGGGAATATTTCACACTTCCGGTGACGTAATACGCCGCCTTTTTAGTCTGTTATTCTGATAGGCAGCGAGATAAAGAGGCAAATTTAAATGCACAACAAATAAGGTATTACAATTCACATACGACCTTAATAATTAAACACCAAATTAACAACATAAAGAAGAACAGGAAAAAGTAAAAACCAGAAGAAAACAAAACAAAAGAAGAATTCGTGCAATTATTGTTAAAATGAATAGTAACAAAATCCCTTAAAGGGTACGTTTGTTAATTTTTAAGTGAAATCTATTATCTCGCACGTTGGATATAAGAATCTCCCACATAGAACTGCGCTTTAAAGTGATACATATTTTATAAATTAAAAAAATAATAATAACTAGCTCCCCGTGACCCTGTAGTTAGGATATAGCGGGTTGGATAATGGATGGATGGAGAATAACTAGTTTGTTTTATAATGTAGGTGAAGGGTACCGCAGAGTCCCATTGTGAAGAAAGCCTTTAAAGGGTAAGTTCTGTATTTTTCAAGTCAAAGTTATTTCTTCACAAACATTGTATATATGCATTTGCTATGCGAAAGTGTGTTCTAGAGTTAATTGCTTTCCATAAATTAAAAAAAAATCTTTACCACACTGGCAATTTACATATTAGTCTACTGGGCAAATACATCAGTTTTTTCAGACAGAGACAATTGCCAATTATTCACCAAGTATTGCCTTGTGATCGTACACACAATGTAAATACATTTCTACATGTCGTATTACGATATTCAGCCATTTCAAAAGAAGACTAGCTGTGCGCTACGGCTCAGCACTTAGTCTTCCTGCGCAATAACCTTTCACCCCTGGTGGGTGGTTTTCTCTTGACAGACCAAATCACAGTAAACGTTTTTTGCCACTTGGATGGTTTTGTTTTGATTTACTTCTGTATTTATTGAAAATCCGCACAAGCGAAAAGAAAATGTATCCTCAGTATGTGAAAGATAGTACAAGGAATATGTAATAAAAAATTATTATTTCCAGATCCCTTTTGTTGTCACAAACATGCGTCAGAAACACAAAAGGAGAGGATCAATACGTAACAACTGATTTTGGCTTGAAAAATGGAAATATTTGGTTAGTTTTTAAGCTGTAACTCCATACCCTATACACTCCATTATAAAGCACCAGAGCTATTTTTTTTTAAATTTTAGAACACAATTTAGCATAGCAAATACATGTATACTGTAACTCATTATACATAGGTCTCAGTCAGGCACAAATTCAGAGGCTGCAAGCCGTTCAAAATGCAGCAGCCCACCTTCTGACAGGGAAGAAAAAGCGTGACCATATAACACCTATACTGGCCTCCCTTCACTGGCTTCCTGTTCATTTCAGGATCCAGTTTAAAATATTACTGCTTGTTTTTAAAAGCTTAAATGACTTGGCACCTGTCTACTTGTCGGAGCTTCTTGTTCCGTGTTCTTCTGTCAGAACCTTGCGATCCTCTGATCTTCAGTTACTCCATATCCCCAGAATAAAGCTTAAAACCAGAGGAGGCAGAGCATTTTCGGTAATAGCCCCCAGTTTGTGGAACAGCCTCCCCTTGCAGTTGAGAGCGGCCCAGAATCTTAATCATTTTAAAACCCTGCACATCTGTTTTCATGTGCATTCAATTCCTTTTGATTTCATGTAGTTGGTTTCATCTTATTTATTATTATTATTATTATTACTTATTTTGTTTTGATTTTATTGATTGGTTTAGTATAGTAGTGTGCAATGTATATTGAGTATATATGCGCTGTGTAGTACCTGCTAACCTTTTTGTCTTTTAGTTGTACAGCACTTTGGTCAATGAAAGTTGTTTAAAGGTGCTTGATAAATAAATAAATAAATAAATAAATAAATAAATTTGTGAAGAAATAACTTTGACTTGAAAAATACCAAACATATCCTTACGTCCAGTCCAGGAGGGCCCCAGTGGCTGCAGGTTTTCATTTTCACCCTTTTCTTCATTAGTGACCTGTTTTTGCTGCTAATTAACTTCTTTTCCAATCATTTTAATTGACTTGTTTTTTAAGACTTGTTCTCCTGAATTTCTTCATCGTTCCTCTGAATTGCTTCATTTCTTTCCTTAAATGGCACCCAAACAGAAATGAAATGTGAAGTGAGTGAGCCAACAGAATACCAACTAAGTCAGGGCCTCAAACTCAAACCAATTTCACTCCAACCAGTTGCTTAATTAGTTGCTGATTCTTGTTGTTAAATAAATCTGTTCTTTAAATCCATGGCTTGTTGCTGCTCTCATTGTGCAATAGCAGACATTTCTGAAATTGTTGATTTTCTCTTTTCTAAGAGCACTGGTAAAATGTTTAGGGAACCTGAGCAGATTAGTATTCCTGAGACGTTCACCTTTCTTTATTTTTCAGATATTGTATGATCGACAATGTTGGTCATGTTTTGCTGGTCATGTTCTGGCTCATTTTGTGTCTCCTTATTGTTTGGCTGCTAATTAAGGAAAATGAACAATTAAGAGTCTTCAAGAGCAAATCACATAAAATTAATTCAAAAGAAGTTAATTAGGGGCAAAATCAGGTCCCTAATTAAGAAAATAGAATGAAAACCTTCAGCCACTGGGGCCCTCCAGGACCAGAGCTGGGGACCCCTGCTTACGAAATATAAGTGATGTTCTAGTAGTTGCCCCAAACCATTCTGGCAATGTGGCTCGAGAAAAGGTTTATTACTTGATGTGTCATTTAAGCACTATGCCATCTGTTGGCAGCTATGGAGGAATATTTCGGACGGAATCCTTCTACTGTATATAAAAGCGGTCGGGATTGTCCTTCCGTCCCGTGAGTGAAAAGCGTAGCGGTATTCCGCTTATCACCGACTTACTACTTGCAGCTTGAGGTACGAAGCGACATGATGTGAGCAGAGTTCTGGTGCTCCCATCGTTCCCTTGCTTTTGTGCGCGATGCGCTGGAAAAATAGACAAAATTATGTCTCTGGAAATAATTAATGTTGATGGAGTACAAATGCCTCACCGTGTAGTAAATATCAGGGGGGTTCAAAAGGGTGACTTCAATATAGAAAAAAGTTTAAATTTCATCACAAAAATAACAGAAACTACGAGTATTAAAGTAATACCGCTCAAATGCAATATAACCAAATTAATGAGTTTGTATAAAATATCAAATTGATCTACATATTGAATTGCCTTAAGAAGTGGTCAACTTAAAAGTCGGTCGCCTTAAAAGGCGGGTCAGCCTAGTGAAATAAATAAATGCGTAAATAAATAAAAGTACTGTGAAATGAGAGCCTAAATAAATAAATATATCATGAAATGAGAGCATAAATAAATAAATGTGTCATGAAATATGTTTTTTGTTGCTTATTTATTTAATTTTCCTGCAAACCGTCATGAAATACGACTTGAAATAAAACTGTCACTTTCACTCGTCAAAGTTGAGAGGGTGGGCTCTAACACGCCCTCTAGTTACTGATTGGTGAATCGATAGCACAAGAATTAATTAGAACAATGCTTACTACTGCCGATGAAATGGATTCTGCCGAAGATATTTCGTATTTCAGAGAGAGAATTGAAGATTTATCGGAAGAAATTACAATGTTGGCGGCCCTTTTAGACTCCGATATAGATGAAACTATTTTTGAAATTATCGAAGAACAAGTGGAAGGGACTCGACTACACTCCAGTTCAGGTGACGCAGTTCCCTGCTCTGGACGTCCATCC
This sequence comes from Polypterus senegalus, assembly GCF_016835505.1. NCBI lineage: Eukaryota > Metazoa > Chordata > Cladistia > Polypteriformes > Polypteridae > Polypterus > Polypterus senegalus. Next base: position 9,173,421 of record NC_053162.1, read on the forward strand.
TTTGACATTCCAGCTGAGTCAATAGAACACCTTCTGTTATGCGGTTTAAAAGTACGACAGATTGCAGATCTATATGGTGTATCGGGGAAGACGATCACAAGGCGAATGAGCCAGTTTGATATACGGTAAGCTGCAACGGCTGTATTAGTTTAGGTACTTTGACATGGAATGCCCAAAGCAGCTCTAGTTAATATTTTGAACTGAGTATCTGACCCTTGTTTTACGAGTATAAAGTCAGGTGCATATTCGCAGCTACTTTTTCAAACAACTTTGCCACTGATCAGAGCTGTAGAGAAGTCACAATCACCTTAAATAAAGGTAAAGTAAATATAAATGTGCCTAATAGCAGCCCACAATAGGAATGACGCCTCAAAATAAATAAATCATGGATTCACCCAGGCCACTGAGCCATGAGATTTTTAATTTTAATGCTTATGATAAAAAAGTAAACCAAAAGTAGCAAATTTTAATCACAGATTCTCTGTCCTATTTTGTCAAGGTAAGGACATGCATCATGGGTGGAGTTTCGATAATCTCCCTCTAAACTATATTTCCAAAAGAATTGAGACGCCTGCTTTTACCCACACATGATCTTTAACGACATCCCATTCTTAATACATAGAGTTTAAAATGGAGTTGGTCCACCCTTTGCATCTCTAACGGCTTCAACTCTTCTGGGAAAGCTTTCCACAAGGTTCAGGAGTGTGTTTATGGGAATTTTGGACCATTCTTCCAGGAGAGCATTTGTGAGGTCAGGCCCTGATATTGGATGAGAAGGCCTGGCTCGCTTGCAGTCTCCACTCTAATTCATCCCAAAGATGTTGTATCGGGTTGAGGTCAGGGCTCTGTACAAGCCAGTCAAGTTCCACCACACCAGACTCATTTGTCCGTTTCTTTATAGATCTTGCTTTGTTTACTGGTGCGCAGTCATGTTGGAACAGGAAGGGGCCATCCGCAAACTGTTCCCATAAAGTTGGGAACATGAAATTGTCCAAAATGGATTCATATTCTGAAGCATTAAGAGGTCATTTCACTGGAAGTAAGGGACCAAGCCCAATCTCACACCATAATCCCTCCTCCACCAAACTTGACACTTGGCACAATGCAGTCAGGCGAGTCCCGTTTTGCTGGCAACTGCCAAACCCAGACTCATCCATTGGATTGCCAGACAGAAGCTCCAGAGGACACGTCTGCTCTGCTCTCGAGTCCTGTGGTGGTGTGCTTTACACCACTGCATCCGATGCTTTGTATTGCACTTAGTGATGTCAGGCCTGGCTGCAGCTGGAGTCCCGTTCCATGACGCTCTCTCTCTACGCTGCACTGTTCTTGAGGTCTGTAGCTATCGACTCTGCAGAAAGTTGGCGACTTCTGCACACCTCAGCATGCGCTCTCCCCGCTCTGTGATTTTATGTGGCCTGCCACTTCATGGCTGAGCTGCTGTTGTTCCCATTTGCTTCTATTTTGATATAATACCACTAACAGCTGACCATGGAATATTTAGTAGCGAGGAAATGTCACAAATTGACTTATTGCACAGGTGGCATCCTATCACGGTGCCACACTTGAATTCACTGAGCTCCTGAGAGCGACCCAGTCTGTCACAAATGTTCGTAGAAGCCGTCTGCATGCCGAGGTGCTTGATGGTATACACCTGTGGCCATGGAAGTGATTGGAAGACCTGAACTCAGTGATTTATCTCAATCAAGAGATAGATAGATAGATAGATAGATAGATAGATAGATAGATAGATAGATAGATAGATGTGAAAGGCACTATATAACACATGATAGATAGATAGATAGATAGATAGATAGATAGATAGATAGGAAAGGCACTTTATAAAATAGATAGAGTGAAAGACACTATAAGATAGATAGATAGATGAAAGCCACTATACAGTATAATAGATAGATAGGCAGAGTGAAAGGCATTATAAGAAAAGTAGATAGATAGATAGATGTGAAAGGCACCATACTGATAGATAGATTTATAGATAGATAGAGATAGATAGATAGATAGATAGATAGATAGATAGATAGATAGAAAAGGCACTATATAATAGATCAATAGATAGATAGATATAAAAGGCACTATATTATAGATAAATAGATAAATATAGTGAAAGGCACTATAAGATAGATAGATAGTGTAATAAATGATCTTGCACAAAAAAAAGACTTCTACAAACAGAAAAAGGTTTGGGGACCGTCCCCATATATTGTCATCCAGACAATAATAACGAAACTGATTCAGAAGACTTTTTAGTACATTGAATGTTTTACTGTGAACAAAATGGCGTTTAAATAACAGAGGGAATGATGGAACAGGAAATGGTTGGCAGGAAGTAACGATTGGAGACAGGAAGCAGTGGATTGTGGGACCGGAAGTGATGTCGTCATGACAAACTGGAAGTGATGTCGTTTTGGCCATTTTGAACCTGGAAGTGGTGCTTCTTAGTTTTCGTCAGGTTTTCTGTAGGCAAAAAGAGATTCAGGTAAGCACCACGTGATGACCCTCTGTCTCGCGATATTTCACTCACCTTTAGGCTCTTTGACTGCCTCCAACTCAACCGACAATAGATAGATGAAAGGCACTATATGATAGATAGATAGAAAGATAGATGTGAAAGGCACCATACTGATAGATACATAGACAGATAGACAGATAGATAGACATAAAAGGCACTATATAATAGATAGATAGATAGATAGATAGATAGATAGATGAAAGGCACTATATGATAGATAGATAGATAGATAGATAGATAGATAGATAGATAGATAGATAGATAGATAGATAGATAGATAGATAGATAATACATTTTATTTTGTGCATAAAAATTGAAAATTAAAGAATTTAAGTATTTAGCCTGGAATGTTGGGAGGAAGAAATTACTTGCCTAATAACGGTGGGAAGAAAAGACCCCAAGACGCGCTTACTAGCACACCATAAAGGAATGAGCCTATGGCATAGAGTGCTCCAAAAAACAAGCACCTTCTGGAGGGCACAGAGAAGATTTTTCATGATGGCATCCAATTTTGACACCATTTGCTTTTCTACAAAAGCTTCCAGTGTGTCCAGTGTTAGCCCTGTGATGGGAAAGGCTCTTCTGATAAGTTTGTTCTGGCATTTTGTACACAAGTTGCCTACCCAGGAGACACACAACACCCTGGCAGCTATGGACTGCTAAAACATTTCCAGCAGTTTGCTACAGATATCAAAACACGAGAGTCTCCATAGCAAGTTCAGTCTGCTCTGGTCCTTCTTGTGTTGTCAGACCAAACCAGTTTGTGTGAACCCCCAGGTACTTGTAGCTCTGCACCACTTTTCTCACTCTGAATGGTGACTGGGCTCTTTGGCACAACAGGAGTCCACCACCAGTTCTTTTGTCTCGCAGATGTTGAGTTGCAGGTGGTTCTCCCTGCCCCACAAGACAAAGTCCTCCACAAATTTCCTGTACTCAGACTTCTCTCCATCATTCATTCAGCCTATGATGGAAGAGTTATTTGAGAATTTCTGTAGGTGGCAAGCGCTGGTATTGTGCTGGAGGTCCATCATGTACAAGGTAAACAGGAAAGGGACACAGAACAGGTGGTCCAGTATTACACTCCACGATTTCTGACTCACAGTCCCTGAGCCTCACACACCACTCTTTGTTGGTCAGGGAGTCCGTGATCCAGGGGATTATGTATAGCCTTGAGCTTTTTCCCTAGTTGATAAAGCACAATGATGTTAAACCCACTGGAAAAACTGACTGTGGTGTCAGCCTTGTCCAAGTGGGAGTAGGCTCTGTGGAGAATGAAGATCAGAGCCACACCTATATATGTCTGATAGGCAAACTGCAGAGGATCAAGATGTTCTGAAAGCAGAGGTTTGAGATGTTTCAGAACCAGTCGCTCAAAGGTCTTCATGATGTGTGAAATAAGAGCAACTGGTCTGTAGTCCTTTGAGTCACTGAAATGCCCTTTCTTTGGCACTGGCACTAATATTCATCTGATTATTTTTTACTTTTTTTCCAAATGGCGTCTACTTTTCTTTGCTGTTATTTTACACTAGCTGTGTAAGCCTGTACTGTAAAAAGCCTGGGTTCCTAGAAACCATGGATTCTGGAACTTCAATCAATCAATAGCACTGGTTGTGCATTAGCGGCTAAGCTAGGTTCTCTTTCCTTGGCGGTTTCATTTTGCCAACGTGCTCGCCTCCGTTGTCTATCAGCGGCTAAGCGTGTTTCTCTCTCCTCTGAGGTTTCGTTTTACCGATGTGCTTGCCTCACTTGTGAATTAGTGGCTAACTGAGTTTCTCTTTTCTCGGAGGTTTCACTTTGGTGACATAATGGATTTCTTGGACCTTCATGCTGTAGCCTCACCCTTCTGGGCCTGACAGACAGACACACACACTTCCATGCATAGATATTTATATATGAATATCTCTCTCTACTGAGAGAGATCCACGTCATGATGAAGAGCATACATAAGAGCTTCATTGTACTTTATACACTTAACAATAAATCTGAAATGAACTGAATTGTATATTTAATAAAAGACTTGCCCTGTGGTGAGCTGGAGCCCTACCCGGGGTTTGTTTCCTGCCTTGTGCCCTGTGTTGGCAGGCATTGGCTCCAGCAGACCCCTGTGACCCTGTAGTTAGGATATAGCGGGTTGGATAATGGATGGATGGATGGATGGATGGATGGACTTAGGTTTTCATAAGCGCCAAGCCAACTGCACATCACACTTTCCATGGAGTATCGTGTGCACGCACGATAACAAAAAAAAAAAAAACTCTGAAAATGAAAACAGCAGTGGCTAATAGAGCAGACCAAAGCACCACAAACCAGTTATTGAATTTTTTTTATACGACAAGCGACTCTTGCTGAGGATATGGTAATAAAGGAAGTGAAGACAATATTTTTGAATGAGTAAACCAGGGGTACCCACACTTTTTTGGCTTGTGAGCTACTTTTAAAATGACCAGGTCAAAATGATCTACAGTACCGACATAAAAAATTATATATAAATATATATACTGAGTATCAGAGGAGGGTAGTAACTCAGCTGCAAGAGTCCTTACTTGAACCAGCAGCAGCAAGCACATCACACCCATCCTGCTCCGTCTTCACTGGCTCCCTGTGTCTTACAGAATTGAATATAAAATCCTACTAATAACCTACAGAGTTTTAAATAACCTCGCGCCAAGCTACATCAGTGACCTTCTCCATCACTATGTGCCTGCCTGCCCACTAAGGTCCTCTGATTCTGGTAATCTTGTTGTGCCCCACACTAACCTTCACTCCATGGGTGACAGCAGGGCCTTCAGCTGTATAGCGAGTGCCCAGTCTCTGGAATGACCTACCGAAATTAATCAGATCAGCTGACTCCATGAATTCTTTTAAAAAACAACTCAAAACTCATCTGTTCAGGAAGGCTTTTAGCTCTACTTGACTTTATTACCCTTCTCTCAGTTTACTTCCATGTCAAGATGCTAATGTAACCTGTGTGTGTGTGTTGGACCATCAATTATGTTGTCTGTTGGGCTTTTTTTTTCTCTAAATTCACTGTCATAATCTATATATATATATATAATTCACTAAGGCATGACACCCATGAAAAGCACGCCGGAAGGGGCGTGGATTCACTAAGCCACCAACAAGTAAGACACCTATGGCGCACGCAGGAAGGAGCCACGCCCACCAACTCCAAGACCATTGGATACGACGACAACTCGCAGAGCTACGCCCACCAACTCAGACGCGTCGACACAGAAAAAACGGCGTCATTTATATTCGTCTGTCGTAGAGGCCACATGCACCTCCAAGCCACGTTGACTGTTCATAGAGACATGTTTCTCGCGGAGGTGAATCGCCATATGCGGCGTGTAAAACAGTTTGCGAGGGGTATCCCATGGGATCCTTAAAATATTCCTTTACAACTGAGGTTAAAACACAATGAAGTAAGCAGTCTTTAAAAACCGACTTTTTGGTTACGACGCATGATCGCCTGCACCATAGCAAACTGTTTTACACGCTACATACAGCAATTCGCATCCGCGACAAACATGCGTCTTCTTCACTCACAATTATATGTTGCTCTCTCCAGAATTCCATCTTTTCATTCACTTTCTGTTGTATCCTCAAGCCCTCCCTTTTTAGACAACTGTGTCTTTCTAGAAGTGTTCAACCATCAATAAATAATTATGTGGCGTTTGTTATGCCGCGGGTTCACTATTGTGTTGTATTTTGCTCTCTCCAGAGTTCCATCTTTTCATTCACTTACTGTTGTATTCTCACACCAACCCGTTTTAGACATCCGTGTCTTTCCAGAAGTGTTTAGCATTCAATAAATAATTATGCATGAGATTGAGCGTGTGTCTACCCGGCGCAGACAAGCGTGGGTAAGCCGTTGAACCCCATTCAGGTTGCAAACCGTGGAATTCTCACTAAGTGCAACTCATACGCTCCCACTGATTACGTCCCTACCCTTTGTGCACACCCCCCTACCACCTCGCTACTACCGTGGTCGGGTGTCTTGGTGGATTATAAATAGAAAAGCAGCCAAAACCGCACAGAGCAATGAAACGTCTACGTGAGTCACAGGTGCATCTGGACTGTACAAAGACGACAACGACTGAAGTGACGAGATGGAGGTGGGCACATGAGCAGGCAGTGCATACTGAACGAGAAATCAGCACAGTAGCATGACGGAAGGAGCGGAATGGACGTCCTTCTCCTCTCCTCCCGTTCCACCCTCCGTGCCTGAGCGCCGTCCACCCCCATCTGTCCGTCTGGCAGCAGAAGGCGCAATGCCGGTCCGCCAGTTTTCAGTCACGAACGATTGTGCGTTAGTTCATTCCGTGCATTGTTACCATGTTGCTTTTCTTGCTGATTTATCACATTACCGATTTTTCAAATGTTAATTTTCTCCCTGTGCTTAAAAATCATTACTAAACTGGCCCGATTATGCGGCGTATGGTACGCGGCGGGTTTGCTAGTCTTCTTTATTTATTTATCTGGTTTGTACAATGCTATACACTGTATACACTACCGTTCTTTCTTATATTCTGTGTCTTGAGCATGGGAAAGGAGCTATATAAATAAAATGTATTATTATTATTATTATTATTATTTTATTATTACATTTACTTGAATAACATTTTTAAAAAATTGTACTTCTAAGAGTAGTTTTACTGCACCATACTTTTTACTTTTACTTGAGTACATTTGTGAAGAAGAAACGCTACTCTTACTCCGCTACATTGGGCAACACTCAACTCGTTACTTTTTTTCCATTAGATAAAGTCTGACAGACAATTTTCACTGTGCTCTGTGTAGCGGATGCTATCAATTCGCGCACACGCCTTCCATTGCGTCTCCAGCTCTGACGTGAAGTTTTGGATGTTCCCCAAATCAAGGCGCTGCAGCTTTGAGGACAGATGTTGCATTTTTCATTTGAAAGCATTAACTGAGCTAATCGTATTGACCATGATTTTCTCTTTTGCTTGCAGCTGTAAATTAAGCTCATTCAACATGTTGGTCAGATCGGAAAAAAAATGCCAAGTCTAGCAGCCATTGATCGTTATTAAGTTGCTTGTATTCTGCATTTTTAATGACGAGGAGAAACTCCTTTTTCTCCGGCCAGGGGTCTTGAAATCTCAGCAGGAATTTCTCCCCAGCCATCTGTCTCACTGAAGGCATCTTTTATTATCTCTCCATCTTGGAAGGACTTCTTATGCTTAATGATCGAGTGACTCACCCGGAACGATACTTCGGTGTGTCAGCCTTTGCTTTTGAATTCACCCGAGTGAAAAATGACTGCGATTTTAGTTCCCTCTCCTTTCTCTTTCTCAGATCGCTTTTTCGGAAGGAAGTCAGTTTCGTAGTTTTTATGAACAGTTCGAAAGTGCCTTTCCACATTTTCCTTCTTTGGAACAGCAATGATAGATTGACAGATCAGACAAACGCACTTCGATTGTGACATTGTCCATCTATCCAATTCCACATCCAGCCCATAAACAACACATTTTTTTTTAAATCCCTTCTTTAGTTGATATAAATTTGAAGGCTAACTAGATCACTTAGATAGCTAGAGTTTTGCAGTAGCTCGCTCGTTTGATTGTGCGTGCAGGATGACCAGTGTGTTAGAAGTAAAGAGATCTTAGACTGGCTGCCCTGTATGTCAGTCAAGTGGCAAATGCCATGGGGAGGACTAACATTTAAAAAAAACATTTATGAATGCAACGCGATCTACCTGCACTTCCTTTCCGATCTACCGGTCGATTGCGATTGACGCATTGGGCACCCCTGGAGTAAACTCACTGATAAGAATCAATTCATTAATACACAGGATGAACGTGCAGACTCTATGCAGACTCTGGTGCTGTGAGGCAGGAATGGCAGCTCTGCACTACCCTTCTGTCTACCTTAAAATATCTGTGCTAAACATATTGAGTTGCAACTTGATTAAACTTAGGTGAATTGGTGTTACCAAAATGCCCCTAGTGTGCATTGTCGAAGAAAATTATAAACAGACACCCCCCACTGGAATGCCCCAATTTAAGCAATAAAACACAGGCAGGACAAAGTGTCAATCATTATTGTTTATCTAAATCTTGCAAGAGGCAACAAGTTCATATCTTATTAGCAACATGTTGCAAAGAAAAAAGTATCCTCTGCGCTGTATTTATACAATTCATTGATTAGGCCACTACTCAAAAATTCATTACATAATCAGAAAACTTTTAACATGATTGGTTACACATAGTTGCTAATAGGACATGACAAACATTGATACCTTAAATGAGCACAATTTAACCCCATCCATTAGGTTGATTGATAGTCCTGTCAGCTTAGGGCAGCGATTCTCAACCTTTTTCTCCTTGTGAACCCCTTCAAAAAACTGGAATAAATTGGCAAACCCCCTGTGTAGTCATTACGATAGGTTTATCCTTGTATCTTGGATGTTTTGTTTCAATGTGTCTACGAAGAAGTGATGGTTTTAAACTGCTGTTGGTCAGGACTTCATTACAAATTACACAAAGCGGTTTAGGTTCTGACTCATCCCCGTTAAAATAAAAACCCATTTGTAAATAGTCGCTGTCATATTTTCGTTTCTTCTCTTTTGTCTTTCTATGTTCGCTTAATTTTTCCTTACTTTCAGTCCGGAGAGACGGTAGCTCACTACAACTTTCAGTATCGTCACCCTGTGTTGGTACCAAATCAGGGACTGAAGTAGAAGATGAAGCACTTGATTGCTCGTCCAGCTTTTTGTCAGACTTGATAAAACTACCTGTTTTTAACGATCGATCCTTAATAAAATTACGGAGTAATAATTTTTCACTTTCATGTTCGACATGCGCATGTTTAACTCTTTGAGGGCTGAAAATTTTTTTGCAGGAAACGCTGTTTTCTGAAAAGCTCACAAAGCAAAGGTTTCACATGTAAATGAACATAAAATGTCTGCTGCTGTCGGCTCCTGTTCAGCGTCTCTGGTGGTTGTGTACGGGCAGCACGATGGCTGGTAGGAATCCGTGGCGGGCCGGCTGCCTGGCCTGTCTTCGCGCGGCAGTGCTACGCAATCTGTTTTGTACCTCTTGCCATCATAAGTGGCGGTCCTCCCAGGTGAACGTTACCGTTGGCGCATTGGCTACACAAGCGTATTCAGCACCACGATCAGCTCGGGACCAATCAGCTGAAGCCGGTACCTCACTTTCGTTTTCAATCTCCATCTTCAGATCACTTGCATCAAAATAGGAGTCTGGGAAGTCAGAGTCCAATTTGGCGATAATACGCAAAACGTCGTCCACGGACTGTTTTGCTTTGTGCATTCGCTTTGGTCTCTCATCAGATGTTGATGTCATTTTAGAGGTTGTTTGCTCTTCGCTACTCACGAAGGCGCAGGGAATAGAGGTCAAATTAATGAAGCTAACTTTCCTTCTAGCAAACAGAGTTGAACTAAAACATAACAGCGAGTTTTGTCGTCGTTTACATCCTCTACCGCCGAATTTCAACAAAAGTCAACATCAGCCCTGAAAGAGTTAAGTAAAAAGTCTTTATCGTAATTTATTTACACACACTATGCACTAACAATTTATCTTATTAACTCTTTCAGGGCTGATGTTGACTTTTGTCAAAAGGAGGCGGTGTCGACGGTAATCAACTGTAAACTGTGACAAAACCAACTGTTATGTTTTAGTTGGACTCTTGTTGCTAGAAGGAAAGTTAGCTTCGTTGGTTTGACCGGGATTTCCTGCGCTTGTGTGAGTAGCAAGACGCAAAGAATGGCAAAAGTTGCACTGATATCCGGCGAGAGATCAAAGCGAATCTGTAAATCAATATTGTAGCGACCCGTGGTCGAGTCTTGAAGATTTTCAAGCCGATTTCGCCATGCACCTCTTCCAAGCTGTCGGCTAGCGGATTGCCAGCATTAGGCACGCAGCTGTACCCAGCTCTTTAAGTACGAGCCGTGTCCCATACACCGCACGACTACGAGCGTCTCGGCAGCACGCAGCTGTACCCAGCTTCTTAAGTAACGAGCACTCGTGTCCCATACACCGCACGACTCCGAGTGTCTCGGCATTAATTGCTTAGATGAAATCTTAGCAATGAATAACAGCTCTGTCCTGTTGTATCTCTTTATTCACAGATAGCCAGAAAGCAAAGCTCAAATTCATCCGCTTAACCACTGTCAAGGTCAACAACAAAACGACATTTCTTAACGGCGGTATCTATTTACATTTTTACAACCCCGACGGCGATATCCCAACCCACCCCACCGGGCTCGCACAAACACATATAACATTTACAACAGGAAAGACAATTACGAACTTAGTTAATCTTTACACACAATAACTTTCACATAAATTTCCCATAAATTCCCCACAACTATTTTACATAATTTACCCACAAGGCGTCACTCCGCCAGCTCGGACTGCCGGGTTGCTACACAGCCCCCAAGAGGGTTAGTGTCCCCACAACCCTAATTTTCACAAACAAAGTCTGATAAATGTCCTGGCCGGGCGGCGGACACGTTTGGGCCTGCCTGAGTCTTTATCACCCGTGCCAGGCTCAGTCCTGAGACTGTCAAGGTCTGTCTCGGCACCGAGGGTGGATGTTGGAGAGTTGCTTTGGTCCTCAAGTCTTTCTGGTGCTGGGGCCAATGGGTGGTATGGTGCCAAACGGTCTTTATGCAGCACCACCCGTCTGCCATGTCCAGGCATTCAGACTCGGAAAACCACGTCCGAAATTGCATTCAAAATTTCTCCAGGTCCCTGCCAATGGTGCGTCAGTTTTGGGGACAACCCCCGTTTCCTCTGGGGGCAAAACACCCACACTTTGTCCCCTTGCTTCAGGGTTGGACCATGCGCCCGAGTGTCATATGCCCGCTTCTGGCGGGCTCCAGCTCCCTCTAGGCCTCTCTGGCCAGTTGGTGTACAGTGTCCAGTCGCTCTTTCAATCGCCGGAGATAGTCCGCTTCGTGGACCGCCAGCAAGCTCAGGCTCAGGGGCGAGCCAAACACCAAGTCCACCGGCGCGATCTCCCTTCCGAACATCAGCCCCGCCGGTGTACACTGACTCGATTCCTGAACAGCCGTCCTATACGCCCACAAGACCAGAGGCAAATGTTGATCCCAGTCTCTCTGGTGTTGACTAGTGAGGATCGCAAGTTGGGCAGCCAAGGTGCGGTTAAACCGCTCGACCAGTCCATCGCTTTGCAGGTGAAGGGGGGTGGTCCGGGTCTTCTTCACCCCCATCCGCTGACACACCTCTTTAAACAACCGGCTCTCAAAGTTCCGCCCCTGGTCGCTGTGCAGTTCATTCGCACCAATCGAGTGAACATTTCGTCCAGCAGTTTTGAGCGGCTGTGGAGGCACTTTGATCTGGAATGGCGTATGCTCCGCCATTTGGTAAAATAGTCCATCGCCACTAAAACAAAACGATTTCCGGCCTCTGTGGTAGGGAAAGGACCCAGCACATCTACCCCAATCCTCTCCATGGGAGCCCCGACGAGATACTGTTGTAGTGGCGCGTGAGAGCGTTGACCAGGTCCTTTCTGCGCCGTGCAAACGTCACAGCAGTGGACGTGCATCTCCGCATCTTGTCGACATCCGGGCCAATAGAATCGCTGCCGCAGCCGACGCACTGTCTTTGCATTTCCAAAGTGCCCAGATCCAGCTGCTCCATGGACCCAATGGAGGACCATTGTCGTAAAGCCTGGGAACCAGAAGTTGCAAACGGTCAGTACCTCCCTTGGTGCCTGCCATCTTCTGTAAATCACACCATCGTGCAACTCCAGGCTGCCCCACTGCGAATGTAACAACTTGAGTTCCGGCCCCTGGGAAGATATGGTTTGCCAATCGGGCATTCCTGGGACTCCAGCCAACCCCTGACCTTCCCAGCACTTGGTCGTCTGGTTTGTAGCTGCCTTATCTGGTCGATGGTGAATGGTTCTCCTGCCCCATCAGTGTCCTCTAGCCCGGCTGCTGCTGACGAGGGTCCCATACCCCTTTCTTCTTGCCGGCTGCAATATCGGCAGTCATCGAGGACGCATGGCCGCCTGGAGAGGGCATCAGCATTTGCATGCTGCCGCCCTGGTCGATGTTGCACCTCGAAATCATACTCCTGAAGTATTTCTATCCACCTTGCCACCTGGCCCTCAGGTTGCCGGAAGTTTAACAGCCATGTAAGGCTAGCATGGTCAGTTCGAATCGTGAACTTAGTGCCCAAAAGGTAAGGCTTGAAGTGTCGCACTGCCAAGATCACTGCCAATAGTTCCCGCCGGGTAACACAGTAGTTTTTCTCCGCCGACTGAGGCTGCAACTATAGTAGGCCACCACTCTTTCTCCGGTCTCCCCTTTTGGGAGAGTACTGCGCTGACCCCCACATTACTGGCGTCCGTGTCCAAAATAAAGGGTTGGTTGGGGTCAGGGTATGCCAGGACAGGTGCACTGGTAAGAGCAGCTTTGAGTTGTTGGAAGGCATCGGCGCAGTCCTCCGTCCACTCGAACTGTTGGCCCTTACTCGTTAGCTGGTGCAAGGGGTTAGCAATAGTTGCAAAGTTTTTCACGAATCTTCGTAGTATGAGGCTAAGCCCAGAAAGCTCCGCAGCTCGGTGACGTTGGCTGGTGGGGCCAGTTGCTCACGGCAGTCACCTTTGTTGGGTCGGTAGCCACTCCACTTCGCTAACCACATGTCCCAGAAACTGAGTCTGTTGGGAGAGGAGGTTACATTTTGCGGGTTCAACCGCAACCCGGCGCTACTAATGGCCGTCAAGACTTCCCGTAAGTTGTGGATAGCCTGATCAAAGTCTCTGGCATGGATTAACAAATCGTCCAGATAGACCACACACCGGTTCGGGAATGTCTTTCAGCACCCTCTCCATCAGTCTTTCAAAAGTGGCGGTCGTTACACAGCCCAAACGGCATCACTTTGAATTGCCACAACCCTTGCCCTATGGTGAATGCGGTTTTGTGTCGGTCCTCTGGTGCTAGTTCCACTTGCCAATACCCACTGCGCAAGTCCAAGGTGCTGAACCAGCAGGATCCAGTCACATAATCCAGTGCATCATCGATGCGTGGCAGTGGGTACGAGTCTTTTCGAGTGACTTCGCTTAACCTTCGAAAGTCCACACAGGGGCGCCAACCCCCCGTTTTCTTCCGTACCATGACCATTGGTGCAGCCCAGGGGCTGTCCAAGGCTCAATGACGCCGTTGGCTGCCATCTCACAAATCATTTCCTCGGCAGCTTGACGCTTCGCAAGAGGCAATCGGTGGGGGCGCAAACGAATGGGAGCGGCATGGCCAGGGTCTATGTGATGTTTCACTAAATTCGTTCTAGTACAGTCCTCCTCTCGAGCCGCAAAACGTCCACATAGTCTCTCAAAAGTTGTTGAAGTTGCCCTGCTGTGTCGCGCTCAGATGTTCCCCACTTCGACGGCCCAATTCCTCTACAGCGCGACGGTCTCAGCTGATGGGTGGTCGCGTGAGGAAGACCGCTGGGAAGCACTGGTCTGAGCTGCAACATTCTCCTGAGGATCCCCTTGAGCCTCTGCATCTCCTGAGCAACGATCGGGAGCCGTGAGCCGCGGATTCAGGCAAATCCAAGCCAGCAGCCCTTCCAGGACGGTTCCGCCCGTTTGGAGCGCACAGTCTCATTACTTAAGCAAAGGACGGCCCTAGAGACATCAACACATGCTCCCCAGCGGCCAACAAGTCCAACCCGATAATGCACGGATCTTTTATATCTGCAAGCCAGAATTCGTGGTTGGTCTGGCTCGTCCCTACCATCACAGATAACAGTTTCTTTTCGGGCATTACTGTCCGCTCACCCGTAACCGCGTAGTTCGCTATGTGTGGGGTCCAGCCCTCGGAAGAAGACTAGCTGTTTCGGCAACACTCCTTTTCTCAGCAAACAAATAGTGGACCCCGTGTCCACTAAGGCACTGCATGGCCATCCATCAATAGTGCAGTCCAGGTATAGTCCAGTGGAAAATCCACAGCCCAACTTTGAAGCAGTCTTTGTTGAGGGGTGCTGAAAAACGGAGCGAGGGCCCCCTCACGGCCTCACCCCGATGTCGTTTCCCTGCGGTGATGCTGTACGAGGTAACGGACTTGGGGCGGGGCAATCCCTGGCAAAGTGTCCTGGCTCTCCACATCGAAAACAACAGTCCACTCGTTGTCTCTGTCGGGGGGTGGATGTTGATTGGGCGCGGCTGACCTCCACTACCTCAGACAGGTCCCCTTCCACCCTTCGTTCAACGGCTCTGGTTAATCGACTCGGTCGTGGTGTTCGTTTTGCCGGTGACTCCGCCTGTAGTACGTCTTCGACCCGCTCAGCCTCTCTCATTGCCTCGCTCAAATCTCGGGGTGATGATAGACAGACATGCTGGCGAAGACGTTCTGGTGTGAGGCCCGCAGGAAAGCATGAAGTCCGAGTTCTTCCCTCACTGTTGTCGAAGGTAGGATAACCTTTTCGTGTCAATACCCTGACGCCAGCGGCAAAGGCTCCTATACTCTCACCCTCATGCCGACGTCGGCTAGTCAGCTTGTCTCTGTTGCATTCTGCTGAAGTTCTTTGTCCAAAGCGACTGGTGAGAGCAGCTGTGAGAGCCTGAAGATCACGACACTCTTCTGATGTCAGATCAATGAGTACCTGTAGTGCGGGACCCTCCAAGGCAAGGGCCAAGTGTGTCGCAGCTTCTTCGCGGTTCCACTCATTGTGTATCGCGGCCAGGTCCACTTGTGCAAGGTAGGGTTCTAAGGACGTCAATCCGTTGTATCGCGGCAGCTTAGCAGGTGACCGAGAGAGAGGACCGCCGACTGGTAACCTGGGGTATCGCGGTGGCTGCCGACGACCCACTCTGGCCGTGCTTGGACGATCGCAACACTGTCCGGGGAACACTGGCACCATCAGGTCGGTCTGCCTCTTTTCTCCGCACAGCTCCGCTGATCAGGCGCTTTAACGTAACGCTGTTCTCTAAGATGGCACGCTCTACTTCTTCAAGACTCTGTTCCATGACGGCGTCTTCTAAACAGCCTGGTCTCCCACTTCTGACACCAATGTAGCGACCCGTGGTCGAGTCTTGAAGATTTTCAAGCCGATTTCGCCATGCACCTCTTCCAAGCTGTCGGCTAGCGGATTGCCAGCATTAGGCACGCAGCTGTACCCAGCTCTTTAAGTACGAGCCGTGTCCCATACACCGCACGACTATGAGCGTCTCGGCAGCACGCAGCTGTACCCAGCTTCTTAAGTAACGAGCACTCGTGTCCCATACACCGCACGACTCCGAGTGTCTCGGCATTAATTGCTTAGATGAAATCTTAGCAATGAATAACAGCTCTGTCCTGTTGTATCTCTTTATTCACAGATAGCCAGAAAGCAAAGCTCAAATTCATCCGCTTAACCACTGTCAAGGTCAACAACAAAACGACATTTCTTAACGGCGGTATCTATTTACATTTTACAACCCCGGACGGCGATATCCCAACCCACCCCACCGGGCTGCGCACAAACACATATAACATTTACAACAGGAAAGACAATTACGAACTTAGTTAATCTTTACACACAATAACTTTCACATAAATTTCCCATAAATTCCCCACAACTATTTTACATAATTTACCCACAAGGCGTCACTCCGCCAGCGCGGACTGCCGGGTTGCTACAATATTGTAGCGACCCGTGGTGGAGTCTTTAAAGATTTTAGAGCCGAACTCTGCCGTGCACCTCTCCCAAGCTGTCGGCTAGCGGATTGCCAGCGTTATGCACGCAGCTGCACCCAGCTCTTTAGATAACGAGCACTCGTGTCCCATACACCGCACGACTCCGAGTGTCTCGGCAATAATTGCTTAGATAGAATCTTAGCAATGATACAGCTCTGTCCTGTTGTATCTTTTTATTAACAGATAGCCAGTAAAACAAAGCTTAAAAATCATTGTATAGCCATTGTCAAGGTCATTTACAGAGCCATCTTTCTCATTTATGGTGACTATTTACAACAACAACAACCCCGGACGGCGATAACCCAACCCACCCCACTGATTGAGCACAAACACGTACAACAATTACAACAAGAAAGACAATTAGGTTATTAAGTTAATTTCGACACAACAATAAGCTTTACATAAATTACCCATAAATTCCCCACAAACTATTTACATAAATTACCCATACGGCGTCATTCCGCCAGCGCTTGCTGCCAGGTCGTTACAATATACTCTGTGGTCGACATTTTGCTTATTATCTCTGAACTGGACTATGACTTGTCAGACTCCGATTTTGACACAAGTGATCGAAAACGAATGTGAGGTGGTTCCAGCTTCAGCTGATTGGTCCCCAGCTATTCATGGTGCTGAACAGGTTCATGTAGCTGACACGCATATGGCAATGTTCACCAGGAGGACTGCCACTTAACAATGATAAGAGGTAGAAACCAGACTGTAATGTAATGCACTGCGACTGTGACCGCTGCTGCTGCCCTAGCCACACGAAAACAGCCTGGCAGCAAGCTTGACGCACATTCTGGGCAAACTGGCAGCCACAGCATGCAGCAACAGATGTTTTATGTTGATTTCTGTTTGAAACCATTGCTTTTCAGAAACTATGTTTTTTGGAAAGAAGATTCAGCCCTCAAAGAGTTAAAATCACTCGTGGTTCTTAAGTGCCTCATATGATTCAATTCGACTCTACTCTCCCTTGTCTGATTGCGGCATTTTTATATCGGCAGACGTTATTCTCGTTCTCTCGAGTGCATTCGGGGTTTTCGGTTAGCTGAATTGGAAGTTTCTGGATCATACGAGAATGTACACGCATCGCCAGCGGCGTAGTGTCTCATCGCGTTACGGATTGTTACGTGTTGCGACTCGACAATTTTACGAAATCTTCCGTCGTAATGCGTAAGGGACAGAGGTTATATTCATGAATTTGACATTTAATTGACTTGTTGACCCATTTTTATTATTGTATTATTAATAGTACCGTGAATATATTTGCCTACATTTAATATTCTGTTATATTTTTTACCTTTGGGATTTAAAGTTCCACCATTACAATATTTTTTTCGCGCACCCCTTTTATAAAGAATGCAAACCACCGGTTGGGAATCACTGGCTTAGGGTGTAAGTGACTTTTTTAGTGTATTATTTTTTTCTTATTTTATGAGACGTGAGTTTCCTTGCAGGTTTATTCTGTTTTGAATGAAAAGGACAAAGATCTCATTTTTTTATGATCCAGCTGGGTACAAAAACAGGAAACTTAGTACTAAGCAAAAGTATAGAAAAATTATTATGCCTTTACACTATGTGATAAGGCGCTATATAGGCGCCTGACCCGACACAGACTGACAACGGAACGCACATGTACAAACCAAAGAAAAAAATGTATTTTTCTTCTTCACCATGTGGGAAACGCCTTTCCCGTTTCCCACAGGTGCAACACAGTCCCACAAGCACACAAAAGCAAAACAGAAAGCACAACTAAAGTTTCTTCCTCCACTCCTCCCAGGCAGCTTCGTCCTACTCCTCCTCCCGACTCTGGCACCTAGAGTAGTGGCTGCAGGCCCCTCTTATAGAAAGTGCTCCAGGTGCTCGTTGACCTACTTCAGGCTGCATTTCCGGGTGTGGCTGCATCACAGCCCACACAGGCTCAGGAAGCCGTGCAGCACCCCCTGGTGGTGGCCACAGAGCCCAACAAGGATGAGCTCTGGTGTTCCACAATTGTGGCCTTGACGCAACTCAGGGGGGCTACCACCAAGTTTTCCGGGGGACGTAGTGTGCATCCCATGGCTGCTCCCCTGGATCCTGTGTCAAAGAGGCGTTCCGGCCGGGCACGTGCCCTGGCCATCCCACAACTATTTCCAGGATTCCTTGTTGTTAATTTAAGTGAGTTAATGTTCATGATGGATTGACGTGTGGGAAACAAAGATATTGAAATTAAACTAATTAAAATGCAGCACAATTCCATTTACAAAGTAAAAGTGCCACACATGTAGAAATATAGTATACTTAAAAAAAAAGTTTATTTTCTATTATGTTAAAATCCATTGAGGCAATCCTTGAGCGACTTTGGGCTATACAAGAAATAATTATTGTTATTGTTGTTATGCTTATTATTTTGTCTTTTTTAAAGTACGTGTGTTCCTTGTTTTTTGTGGGTGAAGCCTGGGAGCAGGGCCACCTTGACAGCACAACTCCTGAATCCTCCATATGGCTATTTAGGCCTGTTGAGAAGGCTCAGAAGCAGGAGATCACTTCATTTACTGTGGAGTTCTGTGAGTATTACTATTTCCATTTGGATTTACTGTTTTTGTGAAATTCTTTCCTTTTTTTAGGTGCATTTGCATATAATATTTGTAGCGTCCATTGTGAAAGCCCAGATCTGCCTGTCTGTCCGCATTAAACAACTCAACCCCGACGCCCGTCGACCAATTTGGTTGCGATGTATGAAATTTGTCGAGACAGTTTAATTTCTTTTCAGTTACCTTGGACAGATCACATTTTAAAATTTCAAATTAAAAAAATTTGGTCCATCTAAAAAAGGAGAAATGTTTTGTGTAACTTCAACTAGGAATTAGTTTGCTGTTTCAATTTTAACTTGAGAGTGGTTGTCTGAACTTGAATATTTTGTATATTTTCCTCTTTTGCTTATCTGACATCCCCTCAGATACCCAACAGTATTGATTTCTGTGCAAGCCCTAATCGTGAAATGTCACTGATTTCCACGCTATGCGCCATGCTAAGGAGATGTGGTCGCTCCTCCAAAACCCCCTCTTAAACGATGATACATTGGGATACATACATTTTTTTTTACCTCCTCTTTGCTGATTCAGCTGTTGGCTTGCTGCTGCTGTACTGCGTGATCTGCATGTCACGCAGCACTTTGAACGTTTAAAAGCCTGTACAACAGCTGTCCTTTTGTTTCACTGCCTTGTTTCGCGGGACGATAAAGTGTCTCCAAGAAAATCACGTCTCATCTCCTTCCAAGCCTTCCAAGATTTTGTTTTATAATAGAGAGATATATAAGATCAAATGAATTGAGCAATATTATTTGCAGATTATTATTGTAAAGAACAGACGTTATCACCCTGCAGCTACAAAAAGTTTGAACTAATGAACAACATAGGAAAGGCGCAGTTGCCCTAACTAACATAAACATAGGACGGGTTTAAAAATGGACTGTAGTTTTGGGAGGTAGGGGGCTTCATGTGCCTTAGACCCAACATCTCTGGTGCCCAGATTGACACGAACAATCGCAGCAAGCCCTGATCCTCCTGCCCATCATGTGCCATTTGTATTCCTGTTATAAAATAAATCAGCTCCTTTCCACGTTCTTACTTATTTGTATCATTTTAATGAATTATTTTGTTTTACTCAATATTAATAACTAGATGGGGGTCTTATTTCAGTTCCTTTCTCCTTTCATAGGTTAATATTGATACTGATTTTATGCTAGTATTGGTCATTTAGATATTGTTCAAGTTCTAGTCAGTGGATACTACTCTATTGGGTATACATTCAAAAATGTTATCTATACTAATAAAAGGCAAAGCCCTCACTGACTGACTCACTGACTGACTGACTCACTCACTCACTCACTTATCACTAATTCTCCAACTTCCCGTGTAGGTAGAAGGCTGAAATTTGGCAGGCTCATTCCTTACAGCTTACTTACAAAAGTTAAGCAGGTTTCTTTTCGAAATTCTACGTGTAACGGTCATAACTGGAACCTACTTATACATACATATATACGGCCATAGCCTGATGATGGTCAGGGATAGACTAGACCAGTGCTTCTCAAATAGTGGGGCGCGCGTGGCTCCGTCAAGGGGGGCGCGTTTGACCTCGGGGGACATGCTTTTTTATTTTTCTTTTAAATTTTTTTTGAATTTAGAATGCACTTTAAATCTTTTCTGTTACATTTAATAAAGCTATTCTTTGTTGTAAATTGGTCCATATTTCTTTCTTTTTTTATTCTCTTATACGTTAATAAGGATACAGTGTTATGCAGAGGTGTACTTATAACAATTTTATAGACAAATGATACTATTTATAGTCGCGCGGGGGCGCGAGATGTTTTCTTCTTCCTAGAGGGGGCATGACAGAAAATAATTGAGAAGCACTGGACTAGACAAACACGCAATGTAACTTGAACACAACACATCCTCCAAATACGAACCTGATTGAAAGAAATAATGATAATCAAATCCTTGATGACAGCAACACTCATAACAGTCACAAAACAAGTACATTGACAGTCATGTTACATTATTTTTAAAATGTTTCCTTTTCTTTAACATAACTTCTTTAACACACTACTTCTCCACTGCGAAGCGTGGGTATTTGGCTAGTTTTTAATAAAATCGAACAATTAGTCACAGATCCTCCAGCACTAACACACATGCCACTGTCACATCACTCGAATTGCAGTCTGCTGTGAATAAAAGCCATTGGCGCCACCACAAGCCTCTTTGGCCTCCATTTTTAACTCCATTGTAAAAATCGCATATTTAATGTCAGCTACTAACACATAGAACTGCGTTCTATTATCGTTATTACTTTTGAATGCAACTCATTGTTACAAAACTATTGTGTAAACAAAAATGTAATTAACTGACTCTTGGATGAATTAAATAAAAATGTGAAATGCTCCAACTTACATATCAGTCGCCGGACACACATTTTCTAACTTGATTGTTTTTTTTTTTGTAAAGTTTTAAAGTGATCAGTGTACGTGTATTTGTAAAATGGTAGCATTTTCTACTTTTATCGAGGAAATTAACAAATCTTTATGAAAATGTAAATATTAACGTTATCTTTATAATCTTCTTTCTAAACGTTTTATTATTTTTTATTTTAATTTCAATTGTTATTTATTTTGTAATATTTCTGCTATGGTGTCCAGCTTGTGTATCGTGATGTGCTTAATTTTGACTGACCTGTACAGAGCTATTTCAAAATACAGTACTATCATTATCATAACAAATCACATTCCCATTAAAAATGGTCAGTATCAGAAATTACGATGCATAAAATACTTGTGTCAGCATCAATTTTAAAAATACTAATATCGTCCATCCCTAGATAACCGTACAATTCAGTTTTTCCACCTTTCCCCGTTCGCTCACTGGAAAAGTCCAGCCGGGCACACTTCACCAATAGACAGAAGAACGGAAAATGAGAACCTGTCCTGGACGAATGGATCATTCCATTCCCCCCCTCTCAAACATGCGCATGTTGGATCGCTCCACGACCCGGTAGAGTTTCCCTCTGACCCTTCGCATTCCCTTTCCTGTGGCAGCCGAGTGCGAAAATGGTGAGCTTTTATGCTTTTCGGCTGTAATCCGTTGCAATCCTTTTTATTTACAGTTTGTTTGCGATATCTGAGCATTCATACACTTTCCCCCTTCTACAATAAGTGGAAATTGAATGTTATAACTGTGTTCCGAACCTGAATATAATACTTTATACGTGTTTTTCTATTTTCGGGGGAGGAGGGGTGTAATAGTGGCTGCCGAGTATCTCTGGTTTGCGAAATTGTGAGCACAGTTGGAAAAATGCACTTGTTATTTTGCGCTCGTTCTCCTGATCATCTTTTGCATTAACATTAGTCTGAAAATGAGTTAAATGAAGGAAGTTGAGATTCTGAAGTTCTTTTGTCTGTCTAGTTTTGTTTGGTAACAAACACGTTGCAATGTGCAGTTTAAAAAATCCGACACTGAACTAACCAAACAATGTGTTTCAACACATGATACATTTAAAAATAGTTTTGCATTCATTCCAACTCTGTAACCTGACTTGATGAATTTAATTTAGCTTATTCATACGGGATTTAGGATTATTTTAAGATCTTCCGGGTCTTGGCCCCGTTCACCAAAACGCCAGTCTGTTTGTCCAAGTTAAACTGATAGACGACAATGTTGAGATTTTAAGGCAAACAGGTAGTGCCTGCGTAGAAAATGTTGGTAAGGAAGAAACCTGGTCAAAACCGAGTGTGTTAAAGTGGGGGAAAAAACACATTTCAGAAAGCTTTACACTGTAAAAAATGATTTGTTGGACGTGCTCTAAAATTATGGCAACATATACTTAAGGCAATGTCAGTGGAGTATATTCAGCTACTTGTGTATTTAAGTATGTCAGTTTGTCTTGGAAAAAGCTAAAAAAAATAACATTGAAGAAATTATAAAATGGAATCCTCTTTCCGTTTATATTGATTTGTCCTAATTTAAAATAAAGATGTAGTTTTAACACATTAATCTTGCCATTACTCTTCAAAAATGTTATTTTTTTTTGCTTAATTTTCAATGTCAAGTTTGTCTGTGTTTATGTAATAAAAAACAGCAATCTATGTAGGCATATTGAGTGGGATTAGTATTCACCTAGCCATTTCCACCATGCCAACACGAACAGTTAATGAGGGAAATTTCCCCCATTTATTTTGAGCATTTTGTGTAACCTTGATGTGTAAAATTGTTGTACATGAGGCAAAGAAAAAATGCTTTTCTGATATAGGATGGACAATACATTTGCCTGAGCATTAAAAAAAAAAAACAAAACAAACTATTGTATATCATTGTCTACAAAGTCTTTTGTTTCTGTTCAAGTGTACAAAGGTGTGGGGATTCCATGGCCACAGTGCAACAAAAGGGGTGGATATTTAAACAATTATAGGAAAGTCAACTGCATAAAACTGATTTATTTTAAATTCAATCTGCTTAATTCAGCTATGTAAAGTGAAAATGGGGTCCCCATGTTTCGAGTGATTAATAAGTGCCCATTTCCAGTATCATTTACTTAAAATAGGTCAGTAAAGGCGGCAGTACTTGAGGCTGATTATGCTTCAGATAAAGGAAAGTAGTTTAATGGGTTTGTTTCAGCAATATTGTGAAGACGTGACGCCCAAGTGACTAGAAAAAGCTTTCATACTATAGCTTTAATATTAGTAATATTCAGTGGTAATATTGAATGTTATATTAACTTAAACTGGATAGAAAGAAAAACCCAGTTAGTTTTTTTTGGGGTGACAGAAATACGGGTGGTAGATACATATGGCTATTGATAAGTCTTATTTCAAATTTGTTTACTCAACTTGAAATTTGATTGTTTTGCAGTTAATCTCTTAATTTGTATTTTGTATACCTATAAAATGTGGCCCGGGCCAGAGTTGCATTGGAGATTATTGAGCAATTGGAGTGCCATTGATTTGACTTTTTTGCCTGTAGCACACCATGGAAAGTCTTCTGATGGAGTGCTTTATATTCTTTCATGTACTGTTGGTATTGAGTTGATCCTCCTGGCTGCCGGTTGTCCTCTTTTAGATAGTATTTTATTTTTCCCAAGGAAAAGTTTACAGCAAACAATAAGAACTCACGTCCTCAAATATATACCAGAATTACTAAAAAGAGGAAAACTTCTGACTTCTCTAAAGGTTGTCTTTTAAAGCTTTTCCCAGCATAAAATCCACCCTACGTGGATATAACCAAAACTACGTTATTTAAGTCTTTTGGAATAATTTTGGTCACATCACATTCATATTTGATTCATTTGGCTGTTTTTCCAGTCAGAGAAACTTGTAGTCACTTGTAGCAGCCTTCTCTGACACATTTTGTTTTTTAAGTTGGATTAGTATGGACAGAGTATAGGAGTGTATTGGTGAATTTAGCATCTTGGTGCCTTGGGTAAGTGTCTGCCAAATAATAAGCAGTTGTAAATTCTACAACAAGTATTTGGGTGTCCAAGTCAGTGACAACATGGACTGGACTCTTACTACAGAGGAAGTATATAAGAAAGGGCAAGGCAGACTCACCCCCCAGAAGACCACTCTTCTTTAATTTGGGTAGTGGGCATCTTTTGAATGTTCCACAACTCTGTGATGCCCTATCTTGCATAATCCAGTTTAGTTTAAGGTGCCGTCTTCTTGCTCCATTATTTGCTTGTTTGATTTTGTGTTTTATATTTGATAATGTGTGTGATGTGATTTAGTCTCTTGTGTTTGCAATTTCTACTATGCCAAAAGTTAGTTTTTTGAAAGACTCCAGAAAGGCGTTTTAGATAGAACATGACTTTACTCTGTGTACCCACCCTTGTGGTGTTGTAGTTTGCTTGCACTGCAGTGCCTCTTTATAAAATGCTGCTTACATCTGTGGCATCCAGCAACAAAACCAAATGTGAACCTTTCTCTTTTCAAATTTAAAGAACTGTCCCTTTTGTCATTTCTGGTTCAGGCAAAGATTAAGGCACGAGATTTGCGTGGTAAGAAGAAGGAGGAACTGCTGAAGCAGCTTGATGACTTGAAGATAGAGTTGTCTCAACTCCGTGTCGCCAAGGTGACTGGTGGAGCTGCATCCAAGCTTTCTAAAATGTAAGTACAAATGCACATTTAATGAGCGTTGGATTATTGTAATTATAAACATTTTAGATTACCTATAGACAATGGATACAGTGTTATTGATTTAATGAGGATGTTCCGTTGTACTTCACTTTACTTAATTTCATTCCCCAGCAAAATCAGTTGCTGTCTGTATTCAGTTTGCATATTCTCTCCAAGTGTGCTTGAGTGCTTTCTCTTGTTGTGATGGCCGTTCCAGTTCACCAAAGTGATTTAAATCATTATCTTGCTGATTTATTATATCATTTAAAAACCTTAATTTAAGTACTCCTCGCAGTATCATTTCCTCCATTTTTCCATCCAGGCTATATCGCAAAAAAAAAAAAAGTTAATAAAAAAAGGAAACAAATTTTGTGATAAATGTTTCATGGTGTGCAATGAAAAGACTGAATAAAACATGGCTGCATATACAGTATATACTGAGCTGAACAGTTTTCCTGATTATTTGAGATATCTAGAACAGTCAGGTAGGAAGCATTGGAACAGCTTACTGAACCATTTAGTATTTTATTTGATCGTTTCTCCTGTACAGTCATTTTATTTTGATTGATTCACTATTTATTCCTATGTCGGTTCAGAAGAAAAGGATAATTGGTCATACATAACTTATTGACTGTTTACATTTAATTGAAAATGCAATTGATTATGTTTGAATTAATTAAGAAGAACACTTTAGTTCACCATCTCTACTAGTTTCTGGGCTATTAGTTAACTAATGTGTTCGCCTGCCCATTGTCATCCCGTCTAGTACAGCTCTGCAAAGTCTTATTTGCTGCTTTCCTCATTTAAATTTTAGTAAGCAGAATGCTGAAGGACATACCCAGCTTGTAACATAAGGCATTTTAAGCCACAATGTACAAAATCTATCTATCTATCTATCTATCTATCTATCTATCTATCTATCTATCTATCTATCTATCTATCTATCTATCTATCTGAATCAGACGAATGAACTTTAAAAAAAAAAAATGTGTTTAGAATATATGAATAACTATTCGAGTAACTTTTTTGTGGTTCAAATATCTTTCTCGCCTGTTCTGGCATTTCTAAAACTTTGAGTAAAAAAAAAAAAAAAACTTTGAGTAGAAATGTGCAGCCTCTCTTAATGCAGAAAACCTGAACTTGTTTGATTTTATGACTTGAGGAAATTAGTTTTATCCTTTTGTTCTTATGCGATGAAGTGTTTCTTTACCTCTTGCATTATTTAAAATGTACTTTTTTTTTTTTCTTCTTCAGCCGTGTTGTTCGCAAGTCAATTGCCCGTGTTCTGACTGTCATTAACCAGACACAGAAAGAGAATCTGAGGAAGTTCTACAAAGTAAGTAGAAATATGATGTCTGTTTCCTACAACATGGACCCTGTTTATACTCGTTAACCTGACAATTTTCAATTAGTTTACTGTCCACTTAAGTGTGTTAAATTAGTAAATAAGTAGCAGGACCATTTTGAATTGTGCGGTTTTCTTTTTTTTGTTTATCTGTTTTGATGGTTCACAAAATGTCTTGCTGCTAAGATGCTGTAAATAGAGCACTGAACACTTAACATGATAAATAGCCTCAGAACAGTTTATTTGGATTGGTGGAGCATGATTGCTGAAATTTCAATTCATAATTCTCTAAGTGAGGTATTTGGATTAATTTTGCTTTTTATATTGAGTAAAGCGAAGTGTGTGATGTGAAACCATAACTTTGCAGGCATTGTTCTGTATGAACTATGTCTGGTACAGCGTGAATTAGGGCTGTTGCATTCATATTTGAAATTTATGTAAATAGTAAGAGATGATTAGTACAAAACTGATTGCTTTTATCTCAGGTTGCTTTTTTGTATGTAACTTGAATAGATAAAGGATTATCAGTCATTCTGGTGTCCTGTCAAGGGTTTGTTCCTGCCTTGTGCGTAATGCTAGCTGGGATACGCTCCAGCTCCCCAGGGTGACCCCGGTCTGGATTAATTGGGTTAGAAAATGACATGTCATCGGTCACTGCATTGTTCTACAAACATGTAGTTGTATTTGCCCAGAATTACTTCTAAAATCTGGTACTTGTAAAATCTTGTGATTATTTTTGTTGAAACTGACGCAAAAGGACTTGACAGAGCTAGTAAAAGTACATTCTGAAGATAAGCATATTTAATCTTAGAACATTTCAGGGGCATCAGCAGTCAAGATCATTTATTTTATAAACTTGTGAAGATTGGACAAATCTTGATATACTTGAAGCACATTGATTGAGCAAAATCATTCATGTTGAAAGTTCAGCAGTGCCTAAGAGGTGTAATTCTATTAAAAACTACAAAGTTGAAATTTTCACTCCATTTTTATATGAGATATAGAGCTATTGTATACGGAGGGAAAGTCCAAATAAAAGATTCTTTGAGCACATTACAAGCATAGGATTTCGACCCATGTGTCTGGAAGTGTATACCAGACAGTAGTTTTATATTTGTTACAAATATGATGCACTAAGATTGACAGTTGTGCACAGTCCTGGTTTTGGGGAGCTGTAATTATCTATCAGAAGACAAATATTAAGAAAACTGTTATTGACACTTTAGAATGCTTCAAGGTGCATTTAATAAAGAGAAATTTAAAGACACAAGTAACTATGTGGCAGTACACCCAAAATAGTGAGAAATCAAGGTGTGCCCCTGCTAATGTTCATTAGCCTTCACTGGAAACAATACCAAAGCTTTGCAGATGTTTGAAAAATCCAGTTCTTTTAAGATAGAGGCAGTACGTGTCCAACTTTTTTGTTAAGTACTTGTAAAGAAATACCTATCAAGCAGAATTTTTATCAGACAAGATGCATGTGTCCTATTTAAGAAAATAGTAACCGTGGTGTGAAACAGATGGTAGCTCAGCACTTAAGAATGCTTTATATGAATCAAGTATTGTATGTAATAGATGAACTTTTTTTTGCAAAGTGCTTGTACAATCTTTATGGGAACAAAAAAAATCAGCAGTTTTAGAAATGTCAGGCATGATAGAATGGGGGCGATAATAAGCCATAGAATTACATAAAGGTGTTTCATTAATTGTTAAGTATCATAAAGTAAGAAATTGATTGGAGAGAAAGTAAAGTAGTGGCCCTCCAGGAACTCTGTTTAAGACCCCAAGCTTTACCTCTCACTGTTGTTTGACTGCCAGTTAATGAAGGGTTGTGAATTTTAAAAATCAAAGTCAAGTAAAATTAAGGCATAAGAAACTCCATTAGCACTAGTAATTGGCTACTAGTTACAAAAGTAGCCAGGTGAAAAAGATGTAGCCCCATCTTGGATCTGAGCAGGGTGTGAAAAAAAGTTCTAATAACAACTCCCTAACAGCTGGCCAGATATCCACAGATACCTTTGTTCCGTCATAATAAAAGACAATAAGAAATAGAATATTTATTTAAAAAGTGCAGTTTTGGCTCATTGAAAAAGTCTTGTAGTCCTGCTGTAGAGGTAGCCCTGCTTCCCAGCTTGTACCCATGATCATTTCTTTTCTAACAAAAACTTGATATTCAGTTGGCCTTTTTTTTTTTTTTAATTAGAGGTTAAGAATTTATCAGATGGTCACATTCAAATGACTTTTAGTCTCAGCCTATGATTGTGCCCTATCGTATGTCAAAGTTTTTGGGTTTTTTTTTTTCCTTTGTGTGGCAGCAGTGTAGTGAATGTTTAACTAAAAATGTCAGGTTTCATGTTGTAGAGGGGTTTATTTGGTCTGCTTAAGCCGATGTCACATTATATCACTTGTAGTCGTGGGGTATGTCAAAGTATCCCACTGCAGTTGCTGATTGCACTGCTGGACCATGACAGTTTAAATGACGGAAAATTGCTGCCCGTGTTACATTTAGTGATCATGTGCCTACTGTCATGCCGCCTCTTTTTTGGACAGCCAATAGCGTGTTGCTTGACAGAGCTGGTGCTCTGTAAAAGGTTAAGAGGCGAGGCAGGTTCAGCAGCATTCTCGGCCCTTTTATTATTTTTTCCATTCTGTCAAGGTGTCTAAAAATGAGACATCATACAGACAAGCTTCTGTTTCGTTTGTGATGTCCAGAGGCCCGCCATGCTTCCTGATGGGGGCAGCACAGTAGCAATGCTGAGTTCAATTGCAGTCTCAAAGTTCTGTTTTAAAACAAAATGGGTGACATCAAAGATAAGTCTCCTCTTTTCAAGGTTGTAAACAATATTCCTTGTCACTAATTGGTGGATGACTCTCCTGCACACACAGCCCATCAGTAAGAATAAAGACAGCATCAAATCTTTGATTTTATCGTAGTGAGTTGCTGTGTATTAGGTGATCTGGAACACGTGGGGACTGAAAATTGCTAATGTGACACAGGTAATAGCTGGACTAAAATGTGAACATTGCAACGATTCTTAGGTATTAATAAACTGTTTATCTGAAATAAACAGTAACCTTTGACCTCGATAGCCTAACAAAGTGGCCTTGCCTGGATAATGTACAGGAAACCATATAAAAATACTGGTTTGTTTAATGGGGACAAGCAATGTGAATCCTGCCGTTAAAAATGCAGCACTGTTATTGTGCATTGCACTGTGGCGATTAACCTTTAGCTGTTTAGAAAAGTGTATGTAACCGAAGTCTGCAAATGCGCTAGAGATTTGGCCAAAGGCTGGGAGGCATAGTGAAGCTGGGCCAATTGCTAGAGGAGGTGCCCCTTAATATTGCTCATCCAGCTGTATTTACTGTCAGTAGGTGGTATCTTACACCACAGTGTGTTATTTAATTTACAATTTAAGCCCCCTTTAATAGACGCCAGTTGCATCATCTTAGCTTGTCTTGGGCAGTCGTGCTGCACTCCTGTGGTGCGACATCTCCTGTGTCTCCATCAGACTGGCATTTGACTCGCCCCAAACACAAATCAAAACGGTATGATTGCTGTCTCAAATTGTAGGGACAGGCTTTTGTGTTTGAGAGCCGACAACCTAGGAGTACTCGCTTATAGTGCAGCTGGAAGGAACAGCGTGCATTTTACACCACACAAAGAAAGCATAGGCAAGACTGACTTGTGTTTGTCGTATTAAAACAGAATGGAAACGTGCTGTGGGTTTGGTGTGGTAAGTCTACAGCTGATCTTGCCGCACCTGGAAAGCATTTGTATAGGCAGCCCCGCTGTCAAGGCACCATGTTCATTGGCTGTCAAAATATAAGAAGCAAACTTGAAACGGAGTTGAAAAGTCCTCACGTGTGAGATTTCTAGTTGGGTAACGACCTTTACAAGGCACAGAGATGTCGAGCAGCTGCAGTCGTATGACGTGCCCTCTGAGTAGAAATGCTGCCGTATTAAGGCGCATCCTGAATTGTTTTTACATGTTGTCCATTGACCTTTTGTTGTCCCTCTAACAAATTTAGTGAGAAGCAGGATAAGAACTGAGGAAGCATGTAAACACAGCTGTCTGTATGAGGCACTCCGCCATGCTGAGATTTCTTTTTAGATGATAACACACTGCCCTAAAATTCCATAGTTGTTTCCTTTCTCGCTACCCTGAATTTGACCTCTCCAAACTGAATTTCATATTTAAATGCTCAGTCCTGACCTTAACGTGCAGATTTAAATTGGCCACATTGCCTTCATCAATAATTGGCATCCACAGTTCATGTCAATCTGCACTTAGTTTCACTGCACTAAGTCTGCAGCGAGATCTCGAGAGACGTGAACTGCTTTACTGCGCAGATCCTTCCCTCTTCCCTGCAAGGAGCAATCTGTGCTTTACAAAGATAGAATGGTGGGCTTGTCGTTATGGAGATGCTGCAGCGTCTTGTCGTGACTGGAACGAAACCCTCCATTAAACCTGGAGATGAGTCAGACTGAGCCATTCTGTAAATTGACATGTGACTGGAGATAGTCGTCTGAACCTTTATAACCCATCTGATGAGAGTGTGCAGTAACTTGACGTTTCTGGCTTTTCTCACTTCGGTTTGATGACCTTCAAAGTGTTTGTTTTATTATTTGGCTGTATTCCCTACTAGAGCTCACTAACACCATTGCCGAGAACGGCCTGGGTGACTCCTCGCCTACCCTGAAGAGTGGTTAGCTGGCATCACTGTATACCTCAACTCTCAGGCCTTTGCTTTGCCCACGTGTTTGCTACCTTGTACCACTCTGTGGCATTGCAGGATTCTTCAGTTAACGCGTTGTCGGTGAACACCGACTGGTCCGGAGTGATTGGCACCAGCAGTCATGTAGCCGCAGTTCCTCAAAGCCGCCTCCTCGGGTCCATTCACTGATCTCTTCTGGGGTTAAGAAATAAACTTGGCATAGCACTGATCACATTTCAGTAGATTCAGTGTGAAGAGCTTCCTGCTAAAGTAACTCCTCCTGAGCAGTTTGCAGGCCGATGGCTTTTTATTAAACCTGCTGCTCAGATGGCACATCATGTCGCTCTTTAATTAAGAGAAATGCTGAAATTTCACTTTTAAAAAAAACAAAAACAAACTAGAAATAGTTAAATATGTGAGAATTCTAGATTTAGTATTTCAGTGGGCTTTAATGTTTTCTGTTCCTTTATTTTAGGGTAAGAAATATAAGCCATTGGACCTTAGGCCTAAGAAGACCCGTGCCATGCGTCGCAGGCTTACCAAGTACGAAGCCGGCTTAAGGACCAGGAAGCAGCAGAGAAAAGAGCGACTGTACTCGATTCGCAAGTTTGCTGTCAAGGCATAATTTTGTTATGTGTACTGAATAAATTTAAAGGAAAAAAACTTCATTTGTGGTGTTCTTGTTTAGGACCTTTTTATGAGCTGAAATGAGCTTTATGGCAATTTAAAGAGTTTCGCAATTTTTCAGTGCTGGTGTGAATGGAGTATCTTGCACTTTAATAAAATTGACGTTTCACTGTTAGTTGGTACTGTAAATGTCTTTGTCTGTTGAGTGCTTCCAACACCGGCAGTTCTTCACCTCCACCCCATCACGGTAGGACGACACTTTACATAAGACACAGAAAGCCGTTTGCTCACTTGGGACTTCGGTTCATTGAGCATCTCAAACTGCCGGACTTTGTATTGTCTTGTCTTGTTTATCGTTGATCTTTTTGTTTTTGGTTTTTTATAAGATTTTTTTTCTATATTAGTTATTGTGTTTGGGGAAAACCAAATGGGATTTGCATGTGTGGCGATACTTCAGAATCGGTTCACTTTATTTGCCAGTTACACTAATGTGTATTAGGAATTTGTCTTGACAGGAAATCCCCTAAGGGACATTTAGGTGTTCTAGCAGCTCACAGCAAAATTAAAGCAAGTACATTTAAATTAAATAACTAAAACACACCATAAAATACCAAAAATAGTGGCGTATTACCAATCCAGAGCGATAAACACAGTGCAGTGTTCACAGTATTATAATATGTGAGATGAATGTGGTACATAGGGTGACCAATAACCACAGAAAGTGTCTGGTGATGGATAAAGTACCAGTGGTGGTTAAAGCATCTATCTATTATATAGTGCCTTTCATATCTATCTATCTATCTATCTATCTATCTATCTATCTATCTATCGATCGTCTGATGTCCCATAGTGTGGGTCCAAACATACAAAGAGAACATGAAATATAAGAAGGTAAAATATGATGCAGCATACAAGGGCAATACAAAAAATAGAGATTCCAGGCAGTCTAGTGAGCAGGTGTACATAGATGTGGAGTAGAAGCTCAGACCTAATTAGCTAAAATAACTGGACGTGGAAAAACTGTTTCGGTCGACATATTGCTTTAATTTTCACTGCACAAAGATGTTTGCTGGATGGACGTCGTCTTAACCAGGGCATCTCCTGTTCTGTCGGATCAGCAATGATTTCCTTACCCCGGACTCGCAGAGGATTTCAGTGTGTGGTAAGTTACAGCCTACGATCATCTCACAGGCTTTGATGATGAGCTGCAGATCGGCCTGATCCTGAACAGAGGCAGCACCAAACCAGACAGCTGTAGATACGAGGTCAGAATGAACTCGATGGCCCAGTAGAACTGGACCAATATTACATGTGGGAGATTGAATTTCCTCAGCTGATGCAAAAAGAACAATGTTCGGAGGGCTTTCTTAGTAATGTATGTGATGTTATTTTCCCACTTAAGGTTTTGTGACGGCACAGTAAACAGAAACGAGTGATTCTGTCATCGTAACAGCTGCTCCATTTATAGCAAGTGATAGGTGAGCAGGTGACTCCTGAAATCTATGATCATCTCCTCTTGAGTTTTTTTTTGAATGTGATGGCTGCACCACCGTGTCAGATGTTCCACCTCTTGCCTGTATATGGACTCGTCATTGTTTGAAATGAGGCCTATCAGTGTGAGATGTCAACTGCAAATTTGAGCAGTTCAACAGACGGCTCACTGGCAGGGCTGTTGATCTTCAGGCCTGGAGGGCCGCAGTGGTTGCAGGTTTTCATTCAATCCCTTTTCCTAATCAGTGACGAGTTTTCACTGCTAATTAAGTTCTTCCCTTCATTTTAAAAGCCCTGCTTTAAGGATGCTGTCCTCTGAATTAATTCTTTTCTCCTTTAAATGAAAGCCAAACAGAAATGAGATATCAAACAAGCCAACAGATGACCAGCTAAATTGGGGCTTCAAACTCCAACCAATTTCACTCCAACTTCTTAATGAGAAGCCGATTCTTGCTGTTAATTAAACTCATTATTTAATTCCATGGCTTGTTGCTGCTTTGATTCTGCCACAGCAGACATTTCTAAAACTGTTGATGTTCTGTTTTTCAAAGAACACCATCAAAATGTTTTGGTGAGCTGAGAGATCAACCTTACTGTATTTTCAGATATTGTGTGATGAGCTGGTCATGTGGTGGCGTGTTTTGTGTCTCATTATTGTTTGGCTAAGGGGCCTGAGTCAAGTTAATTAAAACTAAGGCAAAATAAATTAATTGGCAGCAAAAACTGGTCACTAAATAAGAAGATGGTTAGAATGAAAACCTGCAGCCACTGCGGCCCTCCAGGACTGGAGTTTGACACCCGTGCACTAGAGCGTCTTCCCAGTAAGCCTGCTCCTCAGACTGGCGCCCTTCTCACCTCCCGTCCCGTTTTATACTTTGCTGTCTTTGAAGACAACGATCACCGCGGGCCTCGTCTGCTTTTACTCCTCACCCTTCCTCTTTTGATTACGTCACCAAAGCCAGACTGACCAATCAGATTCCTCTTAAGGGTCTGGACAGACAGACCTGGCTTTTGTAGTAGAAAGATGTACGCCCTGTTCATTATCAGTTTATTTGTGCCACAGTTCTACGTGTCATTCAGTGTGTTAATCTGTGAGTGGGGTCCCCGAAATAAAACAAAACGTATTGCTGTTCTAGGACCGTGAGGAATCTGAGCGTCTTTTGAACACCACAATAAAAATGTTCAGCTCTGGGTGCAGTGCTCCCCTCATGGACCCCGTGATCATCAGAGGTGACTGTGCAGAGGGTACAGACCTATAAATACCTGGGAGTGCAGCTGGATGATAAATTGGACTGGACTGCCAATACTGATGATCTGTGCAAGAGAGGACAGAGACAACTATACTTCATTAGAAGGTTGGCGTCCTTCAACATCTGTAATAAGATGCTGCAGATGTTCTACCAGACGGTTGTGGCGAGTGCTCTCTTCTACACGGTGGTGTGCTGGGGGGGCAGCATAAAGGAGAGGGACGCCTCACGCCTGGACAAACTGGTGAGGAAGGCAGGCTCTATTGTAGGCACAGAGCTGGCTAGTTTGACATCCGTGGCAGAGCGACAGGCGCTGAGCAGACTCCTGTCAATCATGGAGAATCCACTGCATCCACTGAACAGGATCATCTCCAGACAGAGGAGCAGCTTCAGCGACAGACTGCTGTCACCATCCTGCTCCACTGACAGACTGAGGAGACCCCACACTATGTGACTCTTCAACTCCACCTGGGGGGGTAAACGTTAACATTATACAAAGTTATTGTCTGTTATACCTTCATTGTTATCACTCTTTAATTTAATATTGTTCTTTATCAGTATGCTGCTGCTGGAGTATGGGAATTTCCCCTTGGGATTAATAAAGTATCTGTCTATCTATCTTATATAGTGCCTTTCATATCTATCTATCTATCTATCTATCTATCTATCTATCTATCTATCTACAGTGGTGTGAAAAACTATTTGCCCCCTTCCTGATTTCTTATTCTTTTGCATGTTTGTCACACAAAATGTTTCTGATCATCAAACACATGTAACCATTAGTCAAATATAACACAAGTAAACACAAAATGCAGTTTTTAAATGATGGTTTTTATTATTTAGGGAGAAAAAAAAAAATCCAAACCTACATGGCCCTGTGTGAAAAAGTAATTGCCCCTTGTTCAAAAATCACCTAACTGTGGTGTATCACACCCGAGTTCAATTTGCGTAGCCACCCCCAGGCCTGATTACTGCCACACCTTTTCAATCAAGAAATCACTTCAATAGGAGCTGCCTGACACAGAGAAGTAGACCAAAAGCACCTCAAAAGCTAGACATCATGCCAAGATCCAAAGAAATTCAGGAACAAATGAGAACAGAAGTAATTGAGATCTATCAGTCTGGTAAAGGTTACAAAGCCATTTCTAAAGCTTTGGGACTCCAGCGAACCACAGTGAGAGCCATTATCCACAAATGGCAAAAACATGGAACAGTGGTGAACCTTCCCAGGAGTAGCCGGCCGACCAAAATTACCCCAAGAGCACAGAGACGACTCATCCGAGAGGTCACAAAAGACCCCAGGACAACGTCTAAAGAACTGCAGGCCTCACTTGCCTCAATTAAGGTCAGTGTTCACGACTCCACCATAAGAAAGAGACTGGGCAAAAATGGCCTGCATGGCAGATTTCAAGACGCAAACCACTGTTAAGCTAAAAGAACATTAGGGCTCGTCTCAATTTTACTAAGAATCATCTCAATGATTGCCAAGACTTTTGGGAAAATACCTTGTGGACTGATGAGACAAAAGTTGAACTTTTTGGAAGGCAAATGTCCGTTACATCTGGCATAAAAGGAACACAGCATTTCAGAAAAAGAACATCATACCAACAGTAAAATATGGTGGTGGTAGTGTGATGGTCTGGGGTTGTTTTGCTGCTTCAGGACCTGGAAGGCTTGCTGTGATAGATGGAACCATGAATTCTATTGTCTACCAAAAAATCCTGAAGGAGAATGTCCGGCCATCTGTTCGTCAACTCAAGCTGAAGCGATCTTGGGTGCTGCAACAGGACAATGACCCAAAACACACCAGCAAATCCACCTCTGAATGGCTGAAGAAAAACAAAATGAAGACTTTGGAGTGGCCTAGTCAAAGTCCTGACCTGAATCCAATTGAGATGCTATGGCATGACCTTAAAAAGGCGGCTCATGCTAGAAAACCCTCAAATAAAGCTGAATTACAACAATTCTGCAAAGATGAGTGGGCCAAAATTCCTCCAGAGCGCTGTAAAAGACTCATTGCAAGTTATCGCAAACGCTTGACTGCAGTTATTGCTGCTAAGGGTGGCCCAACCAGTTATTAGGTTCAGGGGGCAATTACTTTTTCACACAGGGCCATGTAGGTTTGGATTTTTGTTTCTCCCTAAATAATAAAAACCATCATTTAAAAACTGCATTTTGTGTTTACTTGTGTTATATTTGA
Source organism: Polypterus senegalus (assembly GCF_016835505.1). Taxonomy (NCBI): domain Eukaryota; kingdom Metazoa; phylum Chordata; class Cladistia; order Polypteriformes; family Polypteridae; genus Polypterus; species Polypterus senegalus. Next base: position 9,209,905 of record NC_053162.1, read on the forward strand.
CTAATGGTTAAATGTGTTTGATGATCAGAAACATTTTGTGTGACAAACATGCAAAAGAATAAGAAATCAGGAAGGGGGCAAATAGTTTTTCACACCACTGTACATATCTATCTATCTTAAGCAAGCTGCTGTTTCCCAGTTTCAATGTTTTTGGGGTCGATTTAGAATTTATAAAATGAAGTTTGGGAAATGTATATTAGAATGTACCGTGTTTATGTGAAGTATGGCACACGGAGATATCTTATTGTTTTTTTAACCTTTTCATCATCGCCCTGGTTTTCACTGGGCGTTCCGGTTATTTAATCCGTTATTTACTGAAGCGCGCCTCAGTGGGTGTGATGCCTCTCAGCGTTCGTGGTGTTTGCTCAGGTGTCTGTGCCGCCATTAAGGGAGCAAATGAAAAACGACAAACGTTCTAAGCCTTTAAAGGCATAGCAAATATATTTCCAAATTCTTACAAACGTAAAAGTTGCACTGCTGTGCTTTTCCAAATGAAGAGTAAAAAGAAGAAGAAGAAAACCAGCAGCTAATTAGAGGAGATCAGTTCAGCGGTAAAATGGCTCAACACCACTTGTAAAACTGCTAGGGAACAAAAACCTGCACCGGGACTGAAGAATGGGAGAGGGGGGGGCGCCAGGCCCACCGCCATCACTGTGTCCCACCCCTTAATCATTTGGAGAAGTGCTGCAGTTGTCATTTTCTTTTCATTCTCACTCAGACTTGTCATTGTCATTGTGCCTGAGGCTGACAATCCGTATGAGCCTGGCAGATGCGCGTCCATGTCCCCTGGTTGGTGTCTCGCTGATGTCACCGACTTATCGTGTGTTACTGCGGGATGAGGCGGGTCACATAACACCCTCGGAATGTGGCGGAAACGCGTTAGGAAATCCACATGACATAAATGTATAAGGAGTCCGCTGCCGAGGTGCTAAAACAAAGCAGAGGGGTTTCTGTTTCCGCGAACAAAAGAAGAGGTGGTACGTTTTAGGTTAGACTAAAATGATTAAGCACAGGAGGAAATTCAAACGTATACCGCAGCAGAAACATACAAATAATACAAGAATGCAGACGCACAAAACAAATAATAGAAACAATCGAGCAATAAATGAATATTGTACAGACAGTACAAAATGAGCTCATTCGGGAAAGCACCCGACTGAGAAAGACCATCAGAGACGCTTCTTAGCACAGCGTGGTGGAATGAGCCTGTGGCTAAAAGAGCTCAGAGACAGCGCCACCTGCTGGGGATTTTTCATGATTGCATCCAATTTTCATACCATCCATCCTCTTTTACCCAACAGCTTTCAGGGTGTCCAGGGTTCACAGTGAGATGGCGCAGGCTTTCTTGATGAGTTTACTCGGGTGTTGTGCTTCTCTTGAGCTCAGGTTGATTATTCCCCACCACACTGGCTCCTACAGTATGTACTGGCAGAACATTTCTAAGCAGCTTGCTGCAGACATCAGAAGACTCGAGTCTCCTTAGCAACTCCATTCTGCTTTGGCCCCTTCTTGTGCTGTCAGACCAGTCCAGTTTGTTCTGCACCACTTCCACTTCTTCCCCCGAAAGGTGTCCGGTCTCAAAAGGCTCCTTGGCACACCTCAAGTCCACCAGCAGTTCTTTCGTGTTGCTGAGGTTGAGCTGCAGGTTGTTGTTCCTGCACCACAAGACAAAGTCCTCCATGACTTTCCTGTACTGCCATGTTGTCTCCATTATCAATGCAGCCCAAAAAATGAAAATGTCTGTAGGTGTCAAGAGCTGGTATTGTGCTGGAAGTCTCAGGAAGGAGGACAGAACAGTACTCCGAGGGGCTCCAGTATTACACACCACCATTTCTGACCCAATTTGCAAGAATTACCAACAGGTAATCTTGCCTTAAAACACAAATTTGGGCTTCTCCTAGGTGAACTTTTTATGCCGTTTCATAATCTGGCTCTTTTTCCTCCATGCACCCTTATAATCCATCAGTTCAGCAGATTTGTAAATGTACCTTAATAAAAGGATAACTGTCTGTGTTTCCAACCAGTTGTTATGTCTGTCACTCCAACAGAAGGTGCATCACAGACATTTGTAGTAATGAAATTCATTGCATTCGTCACTCCAACAGATGACGCATCACAAACAGTAACACTGATTTTTACAAATTCCATGCTAAATGCCCAATAACAGATACATATGCATTGCATTTGTTATTCCAACAAATGGCACATCACAAACATTTGTAGTAATACAATTCATTACATTTTTCATTCCAACAGATGGTGCATCACAAACATTAACACTGCTTATGCAAATCCTATACCAAATGATATATAACATAGACATATGCATTGCAATTGTCTTTCCAACAGATGGCGCATCCCAAACATTTGTAATAATAAAATACAATGCATTTATTTCTCTTTCCAACAGATGGTGCAGTACAAACATTAACACTGCTACACCAATCCCATACCAACTGGCATATAACAGACCTATGCATTGCATTTGTCTTTCCAACAGATGGCACATCCCAATCATTTGTAGTAATAAAATACAATGCATTTCTCTTTCCAACAGATGGCACATCACAAGCATTGTCCCTGCTACACAAATCCAGTACCAAATGGCATAAAACAGTTATATGCATTGCATATATCTTTCCAACAAATGGCACATCACAAACATTTGTAGTAATACAATTCATTACATTTTTCATTCCAACAGGTGGTGCATCACAAACATTAACACTGCTTATGTAAATCCTATACCAAATGATATATAACATAGACATATGCATTGCAATTGTCTTTCCAACAGATGGCGCATCCCAAACATTTGTAATAATAAAATACAATGCATTTATTTCTCTTTCCAACAGATGGTGCAGTACAAACATTAACACTGCTACACCAATCCCATACCAACTGGCATATAACAGACCTATGCATTGCATTTCTCTTTCCAACAGATGGCACATCACAAGCATTGTCCCTGCTACACAAATCCAGTACCAAATGGCATAAAACAGTTATATGCCTTGCATATATCTTTCCAACAGATGGTGCATCCCAAATATTCGTAGTAAGAAAATGCATTGCATTTGTCATTCCAACAAATGGCACATCACAAGCAAAACTTTTGTACCTGCACGTGTCTGTTTATTTGCTTGCTAAAAATAACCAACTCTATTAAACGGGGTTTGACAGCTGACTCCCGATCATTTTCTCTGTTGAACCCGTGTCTTTTTACAACACATCTTTTTCATTGAGGTTACTGAAATACATTGACACCCTTAATATAATCAAAAAATCAATGAAACTGAAGTTTAATGATTACCTTTAAACATTTGCCCAGTACTCCCATTTACATATCCTTGCTAACATATGCAAATAATGCAATATATCTAACCAATCAATTCGTGATCTCTGAGAGATTTTCCAGTGAGAGTCGGGCTGTGGAGAACTTTTTAAGCCTGGCAAGAGCGAATGTCATAGATGGCGTTGAACAACAGAACACGATATTTGCCACATTGTAACACATTTTTTAATGTAAGCTCATTATGGAGATGATTATAGTTTGGATGAAATCAGCCTTCAGCAATGCAGTCAAGAGCTGCGGCCCTGCTGCTGTTTTGATCATTTCATTTTATTTTGCTTATTATTATTAGCGATGTGGTGGCCTATGGTTTTTTGCCAAACCATGTTTTTCAAAAGAATTAAAAATACAAACCTGCTCCTAAAGCAAATAAAGAAACAATGATGTTTCTTGTTAAGAGAACCTCTGAGAAGCTGAGGATGGTGCGTCCACATTTGGAAGACCACCCGTAGGTCGCCAGATGTTAAGACCAAACTTCTCTAGAATGTAAAAAATAATAGAAAAGAAGATAATCAGGTTAATGGGAACTGGACAGTTGCCTCAAGTCCAAGGGTTTGTAAGTCAGAGTTGGTATTGTTTATTGCCCCCCCACCATCCCAAAGTTTGCCACCCTATGTTCCTGGTTCCCCTAAAATGGTAGAGCTGGCCCGGCAAAGGCTGCATTATTGGATGATTCTAAACTTGTTCTGTATGTGCCAGTGTGCCCTGAGCAGGTTGGTTCCCGTTGATGAAGTAACCTCTTTCTTTCTGACAGTTCTTTATTGGTATAACTAATCTCACACATGCGTGTTACAGGACCACCTTACATTCTCTAGTCAAGGTATAGCCGTGGACAAAAGTTTTGAGAATGACACAAACATGAATTATCACAGAGTTTGCTGCCTCCATTTTCATGATGGCAATCTGAATCGACTCCAGAATGTTCCAAAGAGGGATCAGATGAATTGCAGTTAATTGCAAACTCCCACTTTGATTTTAAAATGAACTTCATCCCAAAAAAAACATTTCCATTGCTTTTGTGAAGGCTTCATTGCGCCCAAGAAGGTCCTGCTAGCACCAGGAGTGTCTCCTAAAGTTGGTTGAGTTGTGGGTACCACCAGTGCAGAGCTGGCTCAGGAATGGCTGGGCAGCAGGCAGGTGTGAGTGAGGTGAAGACTTTTGGAGGATGGCCTGGTGGGTGTCAAGAAGGGCAGTAAAGAAGCCAAGAAAAACCTCAGGAACAGACTGATATTCAGCAGAAGGGACAGGGATTGGACTGCTGGGGTTATTTTCCCTGATGAATCCCCTTTCCGATTGTTTGGGGCATCTGGAAAAAAGTAAAGGTGAGTGGCACTGCCATCAGTCCTGTGTCAGGCCAACAGTAAAGCATCCTGAGACCATTCATGTCAGCCAAGGCAGTGGGCTCACTCACTCACACAGCCATGAATAGAGAATGGGACCAAAACATCCTCCGAGAGCAGCTTCTCCCAACCATCCAAGAACAGCTTGGTGACCAACAATGAACAATCCAGCATGATGGAGCACCAGGCCATAAGCCAAAGGTGAGAATTAACTGGCTCGGGGAACAAAACATCGACATTTGGGGTCCATGACCAGGAAACTCCCCATTGAGAACTTGTGGTCAATCCTCAAGAGGCGGTGGGTGGACAAACAAAAACCCACCAATTCTGACAAACTCCAAGCATTGATTATACAAGAATGGGCAGCCATCAGTCAGGATTGGGCCCGGAAGTTGATGGACAGCCTATCAGGGTGAATTGCAGAGGTCTTGAAAAAGAAAGAAGGGCCAACACTGCAAATATGGAGGCTTTGCATAAACTTCATGCCATTGTCAATAAAAGCCTTTGAAAGTAACTCATGAAATGCTTGTAATTCTACTTCAGAACACCATAGAAACATCTGATGAAAAAGATCTAAAAACACCGAAGCAGCAAACTTTATGAAAACCAATACTTGGGTCATTCTCAAAAGGTTTGGCCACGACTGTACCGGGGTGACCAGAACTGCACACAACACTCCAGGTGTGGTCTCTCAGATGTTGACACCTCATGGTCTGTATTGGGAGACCCCAATAACGCAAAAAAGATGTCTAAAGACGCTTCAACCTAATTGAAATTCCTGCATCTCAAAAGCTCCAAGTGGCTACAAGAAGCTCAAGTTGAGAAGCAGCTTCATCACAGGGCACGTCCTTTCTCATGGACACAGACTGTCATGCAGTCCAGGGCCATTTGGGTAGTCTGTCATAATGCGCAGATTATTGGAGTGTGAAAAGCAACACCTGGGTCATTCTCCAAACTTTTGGCCACGACTGTGCTGTATGTAATATCCCACCCGGACGAGAGGGGGCACTATCACTAACACTGTCGTCTCCTTCTTTCTTCACAGTGCTGAGAAACCACCCGGCGGGGTCAGCTGACTCTGCCCCTTATGGTGCAGCCGCTATAAAACTCCAGGCCCGTCCCAAGGATGGAGGCAGTGGCGTAGCGTAGCCCCGGGCGGCACTTTTAGGGGGCGACAAAGAATTACTGTATATTCTAGTCTTTTAAATTGAAATACCTAAATAAGGGGGCGGCTGACACCCACGCTACGCCACTGGATGGAGGTGTCATTTCTGACTTGAGCGAACCACAGGATGGAGCTCCGCTAAAACTTCTGACCTTGGCTAAGCAGCCCAACATTACTTGTTTTTTGTGCTTTGTATCCTGCACTACGGGAGTTTCATGCCAAAGAGCGTTATTTTCTCTTTATTTCTTTTGTGTCCTTGGATATTAAACGGGGCAAACCGAGTGGCATCCCATGTTTTCTTGCTGCGTGACACTCTCACCACCTTACAGCTAATGTGTGGTGGGGGTATTGGTGCAAAAATGGCTGCCATCACATCATCCGGGTGGGTGCTGCCCATTAGTGGTGGTTAAAGTGGCCCCCTACTCGCAGAAGCGCTTTGAGTAGTGATAAAGGCACTATATCAATGTAAAGAATTATTATTAGTATTATTATAACTCTACCTAAACAGTGACCGTGCCAAGATTTGACCCCTAAATTCCCACGTATCACAGATGTGTGTGTCAGGTTAACTGGTGACACTTACATTCTCTTTGATCAGATTCATGTTGAAGAATATGAATTGTAGATTTGGAGAAGTATCATGGGGCGGCACGGTGACGCAGTGGTAGCGCTGCTGCCTCGCAGTTAGGAGAGTTAGGTTCACTTCCCGGGTCCTCCCTGCGTGGAGTTTGCATGTTCTCCCCGTGTCTGCGTGGGTTTCCTCCGGGTGCTCCGGTTTCCTCCCACAGTCCAAAGACATGCAGGTTAGGTGGATTGGTGATTCTAAATTGGCCCTAGTGTGTGCTTGGTGTGTGGGTGTGTTTGTGTGTGTCCTGCGGTGGGTTGGCACCCTGCCCAGGATTGATTCCTGCCTTGTGCCCTGTGTTGGTTGGGATTGGCTCCAGCAGAACCCCGTGACCCTGTGTTTGGATTCAGCGGGTTAGATAATGGATGGATGGATGGAAGTATCATGTTAACAGATGTGGGGCATATTCTTTAAGTTCTGTAATTAGTATCATAAAACGCAATTCAAAATATAGCAGAAAATAAGAAGCGGAATATTAACTTGATAAGTTGCAAGCTATTAGAGCAGAATTATCGGTGAGCAAAAAGGCACCAACTGCAAATGTTCTCTTGACTCAGTGAGGACAGGTCTGAGTGGTCGACGGCCTACTGCTGCTCAGCATCGTCCGCTTTACTGATTTCGTCCACCATGCCTGTGGTGAGAAGAGCTCCTTGAGGAGAAAATATGCATCCTTGTGCCATATCCATTTTCTGCTGAAACAAAAGAAAACATTTCAACATTTAGTGTTTGTTACGGAATATCGCTTAAGGAAATATCAGGTCTAATGGGGTCACGTCACTTTTCCTATACTCTCTTCACTCTCATTGGCTCTAAGGTCCACATTTACGTCAATCAAGCACACTAAAGCAAAATAATTATACCACCAATAAACATTAAAACCATTTCAAGGTGAAGGGAATAACATCAATTATCCCATTCCAATGGCACCTGTCATGGGCTAGGATGTGTTAGGCAGCAAGTGAACGGGCACCTCCTGAAGGTGATGTGCCTGAAGCAGGAATGCTCCGAATCTGACTTAAAGATCTGTTTCTCCTCCTCATTCATTGGTCAAGAATCTTGTCTTCAATTCAAACACACAGCATTATGGGAATGACATCTTACCTGTTTACATTCAATGCAGAGTTTTCAGTAAGTAACTACTAATAACACTTTACCAAAAAACGCACTCATATTGCATGTTTGATAAAGGATATCAGACATGTGGATGAAGTGACATGAGTTACATGCATTTTTTTTTCCTTTTTTCCTTGGATGTTTTCCATAAGGTTTTGTCATTGTCCAGGACTGGTCACCTATTGATCCTATGTATGAGAATAATCTTTCTTATGTCCTTCGCCCATGAAAACATGACATTAAAACATTTTCTTCGCCACCACTACAAAGTACATGGGGTAAGTAACATCTTTAGAAAATATAATTTTTCATTGGGCGGAGTACGTTTTTAAGTCTTAAAAGAGACTTTTTTTTTATTTTCTTGCTTTATAGTCATTTCAGGGTGTGTTCAGGCCAAAGTGTGTGTATATATGCATTTACTTACCGATCTAACCATTTATGTGTTTATTTATTTAACAAGTTCTTATAAAAAGTCAACTTTCCCCCTGGGGACAAATAAAGTTATATCTAACTATCCGATATACAATGTCTTTTGTATGTATCTGTCTAATACATAGTGCCTTCGTATCCATCTATCCAGTATATAGCACCTTACTACCTATCTAATAAATAGCGCCTTTCTATCTGTCTAATACACTGTATATAGTGCCATTCATATCTATCTATTTGTTGAATATATAGTGCCTTTCTATCTATCTATCTATCCATCCATCCAGTATATAGCACCTTTCTATTTCTCTGTCTCTCTATCCATCCAGTATATATTACCTTTCTATCTAGCTAATACATTGTATATAGTGTCATTCATATCTATCAATTTATTGAATATATAGCACCTTTCTATCAATCCAGTATATAGCACATTTCTATCTATCTAATATAGAGAGGCTTTCTATCTATCTATCTATCTATTACACACTGCCATTCATATATATCTATTTGTTGAATATATAGTGCCTTTCTATCTATCTGTCCATCCATCCATCCATACAGTGTACAGCACCTTTCTATCTATCTGTGTCTAAATCTATCTATCTATTCAGTATATAACGCCTTTCTATCTGCCTATCTAATATAGAGTGCATTTCTATCTGTCTATTTAATATAAAGTAAGCTGCCATTTCTATCTATCTAATACACTGTATATAGTGCCATTCATATCTATCCATTTATTGAATGTATAGCACCTTTCTATCTATCTATCTATCTATCTATCTATCTATCTATCTATCTATCTATCTATCTATCTATCTATCTAGTATATAGTGCCTTTCATATCTATGTCCCATAAAAGTATTATTTGTTAAAGCTGGTGTTGGGGGGGTTCTCTCTTATAATTTAAATTATTCGTTTTCAAGATTTTAGTTATTTTATAACTTAAATGTAAAAGTAAAATACAAACTGACTATTTTGTCACATATTTTCAACGTAGGTAACATTGTAATTACACTTACAATTTACATGTGTTGGTTATGAAGCTTATATAGGAGAGGCCCATTCAAAAACTGGCACTCTTTTTTAAATTTTTCATTTTTGTGTTTTAGATCCATTGAAGAAGCACAAAGTCATCCCTTAAATTTGTTATTGTCTCTTTTTTTTGTGTGTTTCAAGAAATGGCATTGTGAAAAGAAAACACAAAATCCTTCTTGTCGTTTCAGTTTTTAAAAACTAACCTAAACTGACCATCCTAGCTGGTGCTGTTATTATGCCACCAGCAAATGCTGCTAAGTATTAACTCTCAACACCATATTTAGGAAGGTGATGATCTGACAGATGAGGCTGCCTAGCAGAATATTGTATGTCTACTGATCTCTTTAACACTGCATGGGCTAACCCTGCTGCTATGAACTCCATCTACACTAATCTAAAGGCTCATTTAACAAGCCAACAATAGGGAAAGAATGGAGAGTGTGTAACCCATTTCTGTTCTTCAAAAATTGATGCAAAGTACTTTCTGAAACTTTTAAATGTTATACATTCATCTGAAAAGTAGCTATGCACAGATACACACTGAAGAGCAACAGAAAATGCAGTCTCTAAAAGTACCTGTAAAGTCTTCAGACAATTCCCATTTTCCATGTCCCATAAAAATACCTGAAATCACAGCAAAATATAACCTGTTAAGTAATATTCTATATTTATGTCTGGAGAGCTCATATTAACTACCAGAGTTAACAAAGTAGATGAACATTGACAAAGGTGAGATAATGCAGTAAAAAACCTTCTATCAGCATTACGGGCAAAAAACCCCCAAAAAACTACATCCCTCTGATGGCAAAACTCAACTCTCCATAAGGCACTTGAAGTAAAACATATTGTAAACAACAGCAAGCTTAGAGTTTCACAATCATTTGGAATTGAACTGCACAAGGCATGAATTATAATGCTGCACCCAAAGTATTGTTCTATTGATGCTAAAATGTTGACTTTGACATTACAGACCTCAGTACTGGGACCCAAATGGTTCATAAGCAAATGACAGAGAACTCCAAAATCTCCTCTGTTACTCCAGCCTCCCTTGACATTGCACTGGTCTACACACTGACTCCCTCTTGATAGCTGGGAAGCCCCGAATGCTTCAAAAGAATAAGACTGGGCCACGTGAAGTCAAGATGGTGTTGAAATGGGGTGGCCCTGTGAAATACACAATTCTGTGAAGCAATGGGCGTGAGGGAGTCACCTGGAAGGTTGCGATCAGGTCAAAGTAATAAGAGGAGGTGTCCCCTGTGAAGATCTGATTGTGTCAAAGCCTGTAGTTTCATTCCATAAAGTCAACAAAATGGATGTTTTTCCATAACTGTAATAGTGAGTGTCAAGAGAATGGAGGATGCAGAAGAAAGCTGACATTTGCTTTTGGAACTGGAAGTCCCAAAATGGCGGTACCATACCATTTTAACATTTGTACAGATGTACATAGACTGTAAATAAATATCTGAACATATATATATATATATATATATATATATACACACACATATATACATATACATACATTTATATACACACATACACAAACATATACTGTATCTATATATATCTCTTAAGGGAAGGACTGGGGGAAATGGCTTTTGAAGGGTGATATCTCCACGAAACTGCTATTTGGCTGCCCCCCTGGGGTGTAACGGCCCCTCAGGGCTATATGGGACTTGGTATTGGTCTGCTTAGTCCTGTTGGGTTCCAGGGATACACATACACATATAAATATATATATTATATATACACATATATATACACATATATATATACATATATATACACATTGATATTGGTGTATCAGACCATTTTCTTCTACTTTTTAATATAGAAATAATGATAAAAAACACTCATGAGAAGCATATTGTTAAAAAACGCTTCTTTGATTCGCAGCAGCTTTAAAACTTACAAACATTTTAAGCAATCAGTCCGTTTATAGTGCCAGCTATAATAGCGAGGATAATGTAAATAGTAAGGTGGAAAGATTTAATTCTAAAGTAAGAGCTGCTGTTGACATAGTTGCACCTGAAAAGACAGTGAAAAAATCTTCTAGCATTGTATACCATGGAAGACCCAAAGAGTGTCTGATTTAAAGAGAACATGCCGTAGAGCTGAGCGTCAATGGAGGAAGAGTAAACTTACTATCCACCACAAAATATTAAAAGTCAAAATAACAGAATACAATAACACTGTCCGTCTTGAGAGACGCTGCTATTTCTCCAAGATTATAAATAACAATGCTAGTAATCCCAGAGTCTTATTTTCAACAATTGATCGCCTACTAAACCCAGGTAGCTCAAAGGAATGCCTCCTAAGTGCTTCCAGTGAAACCTGTGAGGCTGTCGCTGTATTTTCAATCAAAAATTAATGATATTAGAAATAACATAGTATATCCCTCCAACACTAAGGATCCTCCTAAACCCCAGCATCCTGTTATAAACAAATTAAACTCTTTCACTAGGATAGATTTACCTGATTTAAAGAAAATAATCTCTCAATTAAAACCCTCCACCTGCGTCCTTGACCCGATACCAACAAGGTTTTTCAAAGAAGTATCAGGCGTGCTAATTGATAATGTTCTGGACATAGTAAATTCGTCACTAGATACTGGGGTCTTCCCAGACTGTCTTAAGACTGCTGTAGTTAAACCCCTACTTAAGAAACATAATCTCGACCCCTCAGCTCTTGAAAATTTTAGACCCATCTCTAACCTGCCTTTCTTAAGTAAAGTTCTGGAGAAGGCAGTCATTATGCAGTTAAATGACCACCTAAATAAACATGCTATTCTTGATAAATTTCAGTCGGGTTTTAGAACAAATCACAGCACAGAAACTGCACTTGTTAAAGTAGTAAATGACTTGCGGGTAAATGCAGACAGAGGCCATTTATCTGTTCTCATCCTCTTAGATCTGAGTGCTGCATTTGACACCATTGATCACAACATTCTTAGAAATCGCCTTAGTCAATGGGTGGGCCTCTCTGGCAGTCTTAAATTGTTTTGAACCCTACCTGCAGGGAGAAAATTTTTGTTAGTTGTGGGAATTACAACTCGAGACACATGATATCCGATATGGTGTTCCACAAGGCTCTATCCTGGGTCCGCTGTTATTCTCAATCTACATGCTTCCGTTAGGTCAGATTATCTCAGGGCACAACGTGAGCTACCACAGCTATGCTGATGACACACAGCTGTACTTATCAATAGCACCTGATGACCCGATTCTATTGATTCACTAACAGAATGTCTGACTTGTATCTCAGAATGGATGAATAGTAATTTTCTCAAGTTAAATAAAGAGAAAACTGAAATTTTAGTGATCAGCAATAATGGATACAATGAGGCTATTAGAAATAAACTGGATACATTAGGATTAAAAGTCAAGACGGAGGTAAAAAGCTTAGGGGTGATTGTTGACTGTAATCTGAATTTTAAATCACATATTAATCAGATCATTAGGACAGCATTTTTCACTTAAGAAACATAAGTAAAGTTAGACCTCTTATATCACTGAAAGATGCTGAGAAATTAGTTCACGCGTTTGTTTTCAGTCGACTAGATTACTGTAATGCACTCCTCTCAGGACTACCCAAAAAAGACATAAATCACTTGCAACTAGTGCAGAATGCAGCTGCTAGAATCCTAACTAGGAAAAGAAAATCGAACACATTTCTCCAGTTTTGATGTCACTACACTGGTTACCTGTGTCATTCAGGATTGACTTTAAAATTCTGCTTATGGTTTATAAAACCTTAAATAATCTCACCTCATCTTATATATCGGAATGTCTGACACCTTATATTCCAAATCGTAACCTCAGATCCTCAAATGAGTGTCTCCTTAGAATTCCAAGAACAAAACTTAAAAGAAGTGGTGAGGCGGCCTTCTGCTGCTATGCACCTAAAATCTGGAATAGCCTGCCAATAGGAATTCACCAGGCTGATACAGTAGAGCACTTTAAAACACTGCTGAAAACACATTACTTTAACATGGCCTTTTATAACTTCAATTTAATCTTAATTTAACTTAATCCTGATACTCTATATGTTCAATCTCCTCAAAATAACTATTCATGGTGGCTCTAAAATCGGTACTGACCCCTACTCTCTTTTCTGTTTCTTTTTCAAAGCTTCATGATGCTCCAACAATGATGGACGGATTAAAAGGCAGAAGTCTACGTGACCATCATCATCATCAAGCCCTTCCGTGAGAATCCTAAATCCAAAGAGGACTGTTTCATTTATGTTAGGTAGAATGCCCAGAGGGGACTGGGTGGTCTCATGGTCTGGAATCCCTACAGATTTTATTTTTTCTCCAGCCGCCTGGAGTTTTTGTTTTTCTGTCCCCTGGCCATTGAACCTTACTCTTATCCGATGTTAATGTTGATTTATTTTGTTTTATAATTGTGTCTTTCATTTTTCTATTCTTTAATATGTAAAGAACTTTGAGCTACTGTTTGTATGAAAATGTGCTATATAAATAAATGTTGTTGTTGTTGTTGATATATACACATATATACATATATATATACACATATATATATACATACATATATACATATATACAGTATACACATATATATACATATATACTGTATATATATATATATATATATATATATATTATTTATATATATATTGTCACATACGTGCACATAAGAGGTAGCTAAAGGGCTTGAGTAAGGGCAATTCTAAATCAGACTAGGATGTGGAAGAGTGCACTGACTCTTTTTCTCCTTTTCCTGCAGACTATTCATGGGAGATTCCACCTGGCCATCTTGACGTCATGTCCGACCTCCTTGAGCCTATGGTTGAAGACCCTTATGAGCCCAACCCCTTTGACCTCACTTACTGTCTTCCCCTTTAAAAGCCTCCACCTTTTCCCTATTCCCTCAGTTCTGTTTTGGACTCGGTTTTGTGCACAGCAGTGCTATCATTTACGTCAATTTGCAGCCAGGAAACCAAATATATGGGTGGCTGCACCAAACCTTGCTATGGCTCTTTGTGGAGTTTGTGACTATATATATATATATATATATATATATATATATATATATTGTGGACGCTGGCCCGGACACACACAGACGGACATTGTTATTCACCCAACACATGTTTATTTATATACAATATTTACAAAGTTTTACTTTAGTGCACTTCCCAGTGCCTCCTGCACCGTTCCCCCAACTGTCCAAGCCACACAGTTCTTGTGCCTTTCTCCTGGCCACCTCCAATCCTCTCTCCAGCTCTGTCCACTTCCACCCGACATCCACCATCGACTGAAGGGAGGCAGCCCCTTAAATAGGAACCCGGATGGGCTCCAGCTGCTTCCCGGCATTCCTCCTTAGCCACGCCCCAGTGTGGCGGAAGTGCCAGTTGCGCACCCGGAAGCCGTCCGGGTGTCCCCTGTTGTCTTCCCCCCAGCACTTCCTGGTGTGGCGGAAGTGCTGGGCTCCCGGGATATGGCCACGGGTCCCTACAGGGCTGGGCTTCCAAGCCCTTTCCCCGAGGCCCCCAACATAACCAGGGCGGACGCCCCCTCGCGGTCTGGAGGAGGCGCAAGCCCTCCGGTCCTCCTGGGCGTCCCAGCTGCCACTATATATATATATATATATATATATATATATATATATATATATATATATATATATACACACACATATATATATATACTCAGCAAAAAAAGAAACGTCCTCTGACTTTCAACTATTTTCAACACCATAAGACATAAACTAAAAATGTTTCACAATGTGTCCCTGAATGAAGGGAGGCTCAAAATCAAAAGTACCAGTCAGTATGTGGTGTGGCCACGAGCTGCTTGAAGTACTGCAGTGCATCTCCTCCTCATGGACTGGACCAGATTTGTCAGTTCTTGCTGTGAGATGTTACCCCACTCTTCCACCAAGGCACCTGCAAGTTCCTGGACATTTCTGGGGGGAATGGCCCTAGCCCTCACCCTGCGATCCAACTTTTTGCCACTCCTGTCTGGTCCAGCGAAGGTGGGTTTGTGCCCATAGGCGGCGTTGTTGCTGGTGATGTCTGGTAAGGAGCTGCCTTACAACAGGCCTACAAGCCCTCAGTCCAGCCTCTCTCAGCCTATTGCGGACAGTCTGAGCACTGATGGAGGGATTGTGTGTTCCTGGTGTGACTCGGGCAGTTGTTGTGGCCATCCTGTACCTGTCACGCAGTTGTGATATTCGGATGTACCGATCCTGTGCAGGTGTTGTTACACGTGGTATTCCACTGCGAGGATGATCAGCTGTCCTTCCTGTCTCCCTGTAGCGCTGTCTTAGGCGTCTCACAGTGCGGACATGGCAATTTATTCAGCAGTCCTCATGCCTCCCTGCAGCATGCCTAATGCACGTTCACGCAGATGAGCAGGGACCCTGGGCATCTTTCTTTGGGTGTTTTTCACAGTTGGTAGACAAGTCTCTTTAGTGTCCTGCGTTTTTAGAACTGTGACCTTAAATGGCAACTTTCTGTAAGCTGTTAAGGCCTTAACGACCATTCCACAGGTGCATGTTAATTAATTGATTATGGTTAATTGAACATGCATGGAAAACATTGTTTAAACCCTTTACAATGAAGATCTGTAAAGTTATTTGGATTTTTAAAACATTATTATTGAAATACACAGTCCTGAAAAAGGGACGTTTCTTTTTTTGCTGAGTATATATACCTGTATGTAATATATATATATATATATCTATATATATATATATATATATATATATATTATATATATACACTGTGGATAAATCAGCCCTAGACACACACAGGCACAGAGACACAAGTGCAAAATATACCCTTTTATTTTCGTTTAGCACACAATGCCCTCAACTCTCAAGATCAATCTTCTTCTGGCAGCACTCAGTAAAGAGTGCGATACAAAAGTTAAGTTGGATTTTACTGTAATTATTTTCAATGTAATTTATAATACAGCCTACAGTGCATGCTCCGAACCTCTCTCTCTAAATTTAAATCTCTCAATGAGAAGAAGTAAGTTTTTTGCTGATGATTAACAAAATATTTTTATGCACATGGAAGATATTTTTTCTTTTTTGTTTTTACAGTCTTTATGTTTCAAGTGATGGTAATGCCGTACAGAGTAAAAAAGGACCAATTTTTGGTTTTGATTTGGGAGTAGTAACAGATGTTAAATGGCACAACATTAATACACATTAAATATGGATGCTGTTTTTTCAAAACACTTTAACCTGATTATTTTCATTTTTTGGTACACACTTAAATAGACTGGACAAAGTATTGGACATCTTCACAGTAATGACATACCGGGTCATAATCTCCAGCTGAAGCCAGCAACATTCCATCTCTTGAGAAAGCCAGGCTCCTCACCCACCCGGTGTGACACTCTAATAAGAATATGATGGCTCCTTTGTGGGGATTCCAGACTCTAACTGTTCGGTCCCAGGACCCAGATGCCTTTAAATGAAAATATGTATTATCATTTTCATACTAGTTAGTTACATGATAATTGGACCTTAACTGCTTAACTCAATATTTGACAATAGAAAATGTAAAAATACACAGAATAATGTCCAACAAAAATTTTGAAAAGTCAAATAAAAACACAGCTGGCAAAGAAACTGAATATTGGAAGGTCCTGAACATGAGCAAAAAATGTTATGTGTGCACAAAAGGATGCTGCTATGGGGTGGTGAAACACTATACCTGTAGGTGAGTTATCGGCGGGCACCAGAAGATGACAAAAAAGCACACGTAGTACTAGCAAGCAATAACTTGTGATCAGGTGGCACTCTGTTGCCCATTAGATAGGGCAACTGGCACAAAAATGCTTTAGGGCACCTGTGCTGAAAATAACACAGTTGTCTTCATCTCATATTTATTGGGGGCCTGCCAGAGGGTAGAGAATATCTCTGAATTACAAATGTACTTCTAAGAATGGTGTGAATTATTCTCCCATGGAGACTAATAACAGCTGTCTGCTATGGGCTGAGTTTGGAACATGGATGTAATTTAGAGCAGGGGTCGCCAACTCCGGTCCTGGAGGACCTCTGTGGCTGCAGGTTTTTTTTACAGGGGTCATCACGTGGCACTCTGAGTCTGCGGCTACTCAGAAAACTGTGCTGCACTGTATGTTCTGACACCTTTCTCTCATGGCCAGAATTAAGTTTTTCAGCTATCTGTGGGATTGGATCAGATAGCAGCCTTCACTTCCCATAACATGATCAAATTTCAATTATTATAGCTCATTCTTAGTGAAGCACTAGGACTTCTAAGTGCTAGAAGTTCTCGCACCGGGCCTGACCGGGCCCCATGCAGCAAAAAGAAGCTGTGACAGACAACGCCCTTGTCCACCTCAGGTACCAGTCCAGACACTGGATAAAAGTCCAAGAGTTCTTTATTGAATAACAATAAACGTGCACAAAGCACCTTCCACTCGACACTATTCATAAACTAAATCAACACAATGAAAATACTCTCTCCTCCTCGCCCAGTTACACTTCGCCCCTCTACCTCCCAGCTCAACTCAGTCTCGGGGCTTTTTTTCAACCCGGGAGCACGTTGTTCCTTCCTGTCACGTGATCGTGCCCACGAGCCCCCCTGGTGGCCCCCAAGGTGTCCAGCAGGGCTGTGTATAAACACTACATAGTCCATGAGGCCCTGCTGGAACTCGGGGCACGATCATGCTGTCGGGAGAGCTCCTCCTGGCGGCCTGGGGGTGAGGGCCGGAGCTTGAAGCCGGCCATCCACCACAAAGCCTTCTCCCTTGAAAACATTATGAAAACTATGTTTATTTAACATGGGACAAGAAATTGAACCCTCGAGTCAAACGACCTTGAAAAGGGCTTCAGCATGAGAGCGATGCTGCGCTCCCTGTACCTACCTCAGTCCCTTATGCGCAGTGACCATGTTAAGGGTCATTTGTCCAACCTTGGTGGTGCAGTGAGGTGTTTTTCTGAGACAGAGTTAAAAAAAACTACATTTCTCAGATAGCGAAACTCAACTCTTCATAAGGCACTTGAAGTAATACATATTGCAAATAACAGCAAGCTTGGAGTTTTACTGTCATTTGGAGTTTAACTGTACAAGATAAAAAGTACAATGGTGCACCCAAAATAGTGTTGTATCGGTACAAAAATGTTGACTTTGATATTTCAGATCTCAGTACTGGGACCAAAATGGTTATTCTCCCCTCGCACTCCAGCCTCCCTCAACATTGCACTGCTCTACACACTGCTTCTCTCTTGATCGATGGTAAGTCCTGAACGCTTCGAAACAATAAGCGTGGGCCTGTGAAATACAGATTCTGTGAAGCTATGGGGGTTAGCGGGACACCTGGAAGGTCTCGATCATATTAAAGTCAGTCACGTGCAGTGGGGTTCATGGCTGGTGAGGCACCAACTCATTCGGAGTCAGATTTACAAATATATGAACCCAAAAGAGTAGCTTATTCACTATTCAACTGGCACATGGACTACTGGTTATGTTTCATATCTCATCAACATTCTTTACACACACATAGACAGGTAAGGCGCATATTTGGCTAAGAAAGAACGTTACATTGATAGTGGCGAGAGAGAGAGAGACAGAGCGCATTTGCTCCTCACCCTCCATGTGTTCTAAATTTGCCGTTGCAATTCCACGATTCATACTCAGTCAATACAAATGAAAGAACAGAGCAGTGTACAAAAAAAAGTTTACTATCTCTCATGTTCTTTTTCTAGCTAGTCCAGTTAGGTAAATTGGAGAAATATGTTGTCTGTGTAGCCCGAGTCAATCTGGGTTATATTATAATTCTTGCATGTAGAGGAGTTTGGTCGGGGTTCTTGACCTTTCACACGTGAGCTTTATAAGCACACTGAACCGACTGAACACGGAAATTGAAGACCGCAGTGTTCATCTTCAAGACCTTCAAAACCGATTTTCATTTCTTCTGGATTTGCATTCAGCCACAATTGAAGACGAAAAAGAAAGAGAGAGATTAAAAAAAGGAACGGTCAGCCTTTGCAGATTATTATAATAATGATGTGACAGCAATTCAATTAAATGACGAAAACATGGACTTTGTGATGCTCCTTTCAAGCTGGGGGCGAATACAGTTCTCCCTGATCCTAAGGATGCTCTCCATTAGTTAGTACAGTTTGGAAGGGAAGTCTTTCCCACAATTTGCATTGTGTACAGATTACTGCTTACCAAGTTGAGAAAGATTATTTTCAAAAATTGAAATGAATAAAAAACTCATCTGAGATCTTCCACGTCACAAGAGCATCTAACCAACCTGGCTTTAATCAGCCTTGAAAAAGAACGTAAAAAATGAAGTAGTACAATTGTTTTCTGAGAGGAGATCTAATTTGAGGAAACAAACTTAAACAAATATTTAATTTGAATAAAGTGTTTATTTCTTATTTAATATTCCTTTCTCTATCATATTCATGTGCCTTTTTACCATTCACTTTGACAGCATCTCACCTTAGGGGGCATACAATGAAGGAGTTTGCCCCGGGCATCTGCTAGCCTCTGCATGCCACTGAAAGAACTGCCATTTTGGAGATGCTCTGGACCAGTCATCTAAAACATCACAATTTGCTTCTGGTCAAGGTAGCTCAGATCCTTACGCTTGCTCATGTTTCCTGCTTCCAACACAACACCTTCAAGAACTGACTGTTCACTTGCTGCATAATATATGCCACCCCTTGACAGGTGCCATTGTAAAGTAATAATAAATGGTATTCATTTTGCCTGGCAGTGCTTTTAATGTCGGGGATGACTGTCGTATGTATAAATAGATAGAGGAGGCGGAGTGACAGGGGGTAGAGAAAGAGAAAGAGTAGAGAGGGAGAAAGAGAAAGGGGGAGAGAGAGAGAGTGAGATAGAGGGGAGGGAGAGAAAGGGGGGAATGAGAGAGGGCGAGAAAGAGAGAGAGAGACAGAGAGAGAGGGGGAGTGAGGGGGAGGAACAGAGAGAGATAGAGGGAGAGAGAGAGAATGAGAGAAAGCGGGAGAGAGAGAGAGTGCTATCAAGAGCTGTTTGGATGAGGTGGGCAAACGTGGCAGCTTCACCACCAGAGAAGGCGAGAAACTGCATATCATTGCCCATAAGGCCAGCTGTCTATTAGATTTCCCTTCATTTCATTCTGATATTTTTATAAGCTCCCTTAGCTCAACCTTCTCTTACTTTTTGATAAATAAACAACTATTTTCACCATATATGACCATTTTATTCATTTTATTTCAGGGTAGGACTGTTCCCTTTCTCAATATACACCTAAATGGTGCCCCAAAATAGGCATACAAATGTAAGATTTTATTAAAACAGTAGGTTGCAGTTAAACTTTAAAAAATGTACAAAGTACTCATCAGTACAATTGTATCATGGGTATGGTGGCACTGTGGTAGTGCTGCTGCCTCGCAGTAAGGAGTCCAGGGTTTGCATCCTGGGTCCTCCCTGTGTGGAGTTAGCATGTTCTCCCAGTGTCTGTGTGGGTTTTCTCCAGGTGCTCCGGTTTCCTCCCACGGTCCAAAGACATGCAGGTTCGGTAAACTGTCGATCCTAAATTGGCCCTGACTGCAAAACGTATGTGTCTTCGCCCTGTAAACCTTATAAAGGAGTTTATACCTGGCTTGCGCAAAGTGCTAACTGGGATAGACTTGAGCACCCACTGTGTCCTGTTCAGGACTAAGCAGGTTAGAAAATAACTGCCTGACTGACCATTGTATCATAATGAGCAAGCAGTGGCATAAATCCTACAGTAATGCTTGTGGTAGTACAGAGGAACTGGCAGTGTAAATATCACATCCTACATGCAGACGTTCTTGTTTTTTTTTTTCTAGCTTACACAACATTCTTTAGATTTCATTACAAGTAAAAGCCAATAGCATGGAGACCAAGTTTAGAATGGGAAGCATTCTTAGGGAAAACATGCTGCCAATAATAAGACAGAGAAAAAAATGTCAGGAAGTGTTTTGGCAAGGTGTCCAAAAAGTCAAGCCACCCACTGGATGTCACGCAGCGGTTTACTTTCAGTTGTGATTCTGCATCACTTTTTAAATTTTGCAGTCTCTTTGGTGATCTCAGATGCAAATGTCATACTTGAGGAGTGACTCTTTCAGCAGTTGCTATGTCACACTACACTCCAGGACATGACTGTACTTTAGAGTGTTTTGAAGTGAAAACTGATATGGGAGCTCTGTTATACCAATGATCTTGTTCCACTGTAATACAGGGCTATTCAAAATGAAAGAGCAGATTTCAAAAATTGATTTCAAACAAACGGTATAAGACAGAAACACATTCTGCACATCACTGGAGAGAGGAAAGTTCAAAGTTTAAAAGCCCGCCTAAAAGTTCTAGTGAATGCCACCGAGTGCTGTTTCTCGTTTATAGTATAGTAGCATTTTCACTTGGAGGTCCGGTGTTACCTGAACAGCACCATTCCAGGATGATGGATTGGAAGAGGGGAACAACACGATCCTGTACATCGTCTATGGCCTCCCAGGTCTCCAGATCTTACTCCCTGCGATTTTGATCTATGGGTGTATATTAAAGAAAGAGTGTTTGTTCCACCTATGCCTTCTAATGTTCAAGATTTGTGACACTGAATTGAGGATGCTGTGGATTCAGTATCTAGGGACCAGTTGACTCGTGTGTGGCAAGAAATGGTCTCTTGTTTTGATGTTTGTCACGCTACACATGATGCTCATGTTGAGTGCATGGCATGAAACCTCAAGAACCATAGGACCAAACTTCTATCCAGTGATGTGCAGAATGGGTTTCTGTCTTATACGGTTTGTTTCAAATAAATGTTTGAAATCTGCTCTTTCATTTTGAATAGCCGTGTACTTTGCTACACCTGCACATTAAAATAACCTTCAAATATTCCATATTTGTGATATTAATTGATATTTGTGATGCAGCTTTAGGAGAAGGAGGAGGAGGAGGACCACTCTGACTGGTCACTGATAACTGTCTTTCTCTGCTGATTGTCCAGGTATGAGTCAGCAGATGTGTTTGCTTGAGTGTACCCCAGTGAACTATTTAAATACTTTAAAGGGATGGATCCTGCTTTGTGTGTGTTAATTATGAACTACTGTAACAGGTGATCTTTCCTTGGGCTGTGTTGGCCTTTCAGTTTTGTCCCTAACTATACTTCCAACTTGGCACCCCGTCCCCATCCTATCCACCCATGGAGAGGACAAAAGGCAGCCATCTTAACCATTCACATCGAAGGAGAACTCGGTTGTTTCAGGTGATTAATTGGGCTTCTTACTGCAAGTGTTAACAGGACAGTTTCATTTTAGTCCCTCTAAAACAGGCTCCAATTTTTTTGTGACACGGTAACTAAAAAAATATGAAAAATAAATGTTCATATTGGCCTGCTTTTAAAATAAATAATGTAGATGTTAATTATATTAATTATTGACTTTTTTTGTATACTAGAGTTGAGCTTTGGAAATTTTGATCTGATATAAAGTCATATTTATTAAATAAAACAAAACGTGTGATATCAAAATAAAAATAAAATGAGGGTTGCAGATACAACATTTCTACTATTTAGCCTTCATAAGTAGCCTAAATGACAGGATTGCTGGTTATGTCATAATGGTCCAAAGAACCCAATCTTGCAAAGCCCTTGTGATGAGACAATGACAAAATATATATATATATATATATATATATATATATATATATATATATATATATATATATATATATATATATATATACTGCTCAAAAAAATATATGAGCACTTTTTAATGAGAGTATAACATCAGGTCAGTGACACTTGTGGGCTATTGATCTGGTCAGTTAAGTAGCAGAGGGGCTTGTTCATCAGTTTTAGCTGCTTTGGTGCACTAGAGGGGCAACACTGAGACGACCCCCAAAACAAGAATGAATGGTTTAGCAGCTGGAGGGAAGCCACTGACATTTTTCCCTTCTCATCTCTTTTTTCACTCGTTTTGCATTTGGCTAAGGTCAGTGTCACTACTGGTAGCATGAGACGACAGCTGGACCCTGCAGAACTGGCACAGGTAATACAACTTTTCCATGAGGGCACATCAATACGTGGCATTGCCAGAAGGTTTACTGTGTCTCCCAGCACAGTCTCAAGGGCATGGCAGAGATTCCAGGAGACAGACAGGCAGTTTCTCTAGGAGAGCTGGACAGGGCCCCTCGTGGAAGGTCCTTAACCGATCAGCAGGACCCACTGGTATCTGCTCCTTTGGGCAAAGATGAACAGGTTGAGCACTGGCAGAGCCTACCAAATGACCTCCAGCAGGCAGGCCACTGGTGTGAATGTCTCTGACCAAACAATCTGAAACAGACTTCATGAAGGTGGCCCAAAGGCCTGATGTTCCCTAGTGGGCCCTGTGCTCACTGCCCGCCCGGCACCGTGGAGCTTGACTGGCATTCGCCATAGAATACCAGAATTTGCATGTCCACCACTGGTGCCCTGTGCTTTTTACAGATGACAGCACATGTGACAGACATGAAAGGATGTGGAGAAGCCATGGAGAACGTTATGCTGCCTGTAACATCGTTCAGCATGACCAGTTTGGTGGTGGGTCAGTGATGGTATATCTGGGGAGGCTTATCCATGGAGGGACACACAGACCTCTACAGGCTAGACAACGGCACCTTGACTGCCATTAGCTATCGGGATGAAATCCTTGGACCCATTGTCAGACCCTATGCTGGTGCAGTGGGTCCTGGGGTCCTCCTGGTGCACGACAATGCCCGGCCTCATGTGGCGAGAGGATGAAGACATTGATACCACTGACTGGCCCCACGCTCACTCGCCTGACCTCAATCCAATAGAACACCTCTTGGTGGGACATTATGTTTCGGTCCATCCGACACCTCAGCCTGTCCAGGAGCTCAGTGATGCCCTGGTCCAGATCTGGGAGGAGATTACCCAGGGCACCCTCCATCGTCTCATTAGAACATTGTCAGGCATGCATACAAGCACATGGGTGGGGGGCATACAAACTACTGAGTACGATTTGTAGTTGCTGCAATGACATTTCAGCCAAATGGACTCGCCTGGCTGCCTGACGCATCATTTTTTTCCCTTTGATTTTCGGGGTGTCTTTGAATTCAGCCCTCTGTAGGTTGATCATTTTCATTTCCTTCAAATGATATGGCAGCCATCCTTTCATTCCTAACACATTAACCAGTCCATATCAGTATAGATAAAATTCATTTGTTAGATATATGGTAAATATATGATGTCAGCTAATACACACGTCTATATCATTTGTATGTTGAATCAAAAAAATTTGGATGTGACCATCAGTAGTCTTTGCACTTACTAACTTACTAACCTATAACATTTCAGCAATCATTTACAGCTCTGATGCTGATCTTTCTGATCATAAAATAGGTGCTTATGATAGCAACTGACACGAAGAATTTACAATTAATTATAGAATTACAGTATTTGAGGGTTCCTTTAGAGGGCATCTTTCTCTTAAACCAATTTGGCTCAAAAACTAATCAGCACATCATCATCTCATAACAGTCTTAAGTTTCGAGTTTGGTGATTTTCTGTCCAGCCGTTTTAGCTCTAGACTGTCCTCAAGAAGTACACACTAAGACACAAAGTCACACACACACACTCATCATCGAGATATCAATATTTTCAGTATCAGGGGAAATTAAACTGTCGAAATCTGTCGGAAACAGGAGACTGGAATTTTTGACAAATCTAAAGCTTTCTCTGCTCCCCCATAGACGGCAGGTTATGGTGTGGAAGGGCACAAAGCAAAAATACTTCAGAAGGAAAGACATATTTCCAAACTTCATGTATAAAAGGCAAAACCCCATTTTCATGAGAACTAAAATATCTTGTCACAGATTTAACTTATTCATGCTAGAAGTGTATTAAATTATGAACCTGCTTAGGCATTTCTCACTTCCTTCACTCACTTACCAGCAAGCCTGTTGTTGAGAAGCAAACACAGCTGACGTTGCCTGTGTGTCCACTTAATGTTTTTTCTTTCTCTTCCGCTTCATAATTCCACACTTTAATTGTATAGTCCCAGGATCCGGTTGCCTGTAATTCATTGAAATTCAAATTTATACAGAATTATGAGTTAAAGACAGTGTTTATCTTTTAATAATCACAATTAATAACTATGGAAGAGCTATTTTAAAAAAATGAATGGCTGGAGCAGGACACAATGGTTCTTTTTTACTCTGTAGGTAAAACCTGAACCGGAAATATCGCTGAACAAAAAAATGGGGTCTTAATTAAAAACCTTGTCCGATGCCACTCAGAAAAGAAATGATAGAGTTTGTAATAGTAAGGTATAACTGAACCTACAAGAAATGTTAACTTTACTATAAATAAATATAACAGGCTGACTGTCAAATCCTGTTTAGAGTTTACAGTTTAGGTGCACTGAGTAATTCAGCACCCTTTCAAGAAAGTGACATTCATAACTATAAAGAGATGTGATTTTTTGCTGTTATCTAACAGTTTACATGTGTTTCTTTTTTGAGAAGTGCTATTGTGAGTTATATTTTTCAAAAAATAACAGAAATGCATAAAAGCAACTTTACTTGTAATAAAATAAAAACAATCATGCAGTTCAGTACCTACCAGATACTGTGAGTTTACTGAAAATGAGCTGCTCTGAATTGCACTTTGATGTCCAGAAAATATTCGAATAACTGTCCCATTCTGTAAGGAAAATAAATGAGGCATATGGCTGAATCACACATCTATGAGAGTATCTTTAATACCTTCAAAAAGTTGTGGACACTAGCTATGTTAAGATTCAGTTAGAGATTATTCTGTAACTATCTCTCGTATTGTATGTGTTGTAAACTAGGAGTTCCAAAGCACAAGAGTCCAAAAAAATTCCAAAAATGCCCACTGGCAGAGGGTGAGAATTTGCCATAAAGCCCCAGCTGGTAATGACAGCAAACACAGGATCTTAGTAAAATAAAAATTTAAATCATAAAAAATGCTCTGCCTCACTATAAAGCTCCGAAGAGCAGAAAAGACCTAAAGGAGCTGGCAGCAAGGCAATCTAAGGTGAACAAAATCCCAATAAACGTACCCAAAAACAAAGTCAAAAACTAGCAGAGGTTCATAAATCCAGTAAACACTAAAGCAGAAGCATAGAAAGAGCACAATAACTCACCAGCTCCTTAGCACATTCAAAATGAACTGACAAGAACTATGGGTGACCCTCCAGATATGGAGGGCGGAGTGAAGCTCCTGGTGGTGATTGACAGGTTGCCCCACCCCTTGGAGGGAACGCCCACAAAACACAAGACACATAACAAAGACAACTCATACACTTAGAAATCAAACAATACCCCAAACTAACAAAATGCATAAGTAATATTGAATCTCGAATATAATTCACACTATTAACTATACAAAAGAATCAAACATTAACAGAGATGATTTGAACTCCAGCCATTGGAGGAACCCTGTCCGAAATATAACAGTATGGATGAAGCTGCCACTGGGAGTCACTCCCACTGTGCACACAAACTTGCTTGCTGTTCAAAGAAAGCAACCATATGAGCCAGTCAACAACAACAACAGTTATTTCTATAGCACAGTTTCATACAAATTATGGCGCTCAAAGTGCTTTACAAGATGAAGAAAGAAAAAAGAAAAATATAAAAATAAAATTAGGGAATATTAATTAACAAAGAATAAAGTAAGGTCCGATGGCCAGGAAGGGCAGAAAAAACAAAACAAAGCAAAACTCCAAAGGGCTGGAGAAAAAAAAAACCAAAAAACTGGAGGTTCTGAGGCCAGGAGACCATCCAGCCCCCACTAGGCATTCTACCTAACATAAATGATCTCAATCAGTCCTCATGGTTTTCAGGCTTCACTTGGAAGAACTAGATGATGACAAAGTAGACAGAACTCCTGCCAGCACATGGGACAAATCGGAATTTTAATTGAGGGGGTTCTTTTGCAGAGAAGGCTCACTCTACATGTGCTATATTGCATATCATGCTCTTACCTGCCAGCATTCCAACTAGACCCAATTTGTTCAACTCGTGAATTCTCATTTGTGTTATGAGAGCCAGGTCCCATTCCAGAATCAACCCTAGGTATCACATGTACAGTATACACAAACAGGGTTGAGTAGTTAATTCCTACCTATGAATTGCTCTTTACAAATGAAGAACGTTAGATGACATCACATTTTCTATTTAAAAGAAGGAAAGCTCCTTTGATTTTTTTGTGCGTGCATCTTATCAGTAGTCTGTGAGGATTCTATTTTTTGATTCCTCTGTTGCATTCAGTACCATCCAGCCATCCCTGTTAAGGGGTCCGCTCAGAAATATGCAGGTGGATGAGCCTGTGGTGTCCTGGATGATGGACTATCTGTTGGGCAGACCGCAGTTTGTGAGGCTCAAGGACTGTGAGGGCACCACTGGAGCAGCACAAGGAACAGGCCTGTCTGCTTTACTCTTCACTCCATACAACTCACATCTCTCTATTATAATAAAAAAATCTTGGAGAGAGACGAGACGTGACTAACTCAGAGAGACACTTTCACATTCCGCATGACGAGACTTTGTGCCAAGAGATTTAACCACGCCCGGGGCTGGAAATGAAAGACAAAGAGTAGATGACAAAGTAGAATGTCGTAAAGAATTCAAAAGCTGCGCGATACACATGCAGAACAGGTTAGAGATAATGAAAGTACTAAAATTTGAAAGTCTCAAAAAAATGATAGTAAAGATCGCATTAGCGCAAACAAACGGAAATTATTACTAGGTGGAACAGCAAAAAGAGATTGAATATATTATTTGGATTTAAACTTTAAGTCGTAAACTTGTAGATCGTCTAATTCGTGTTGCCATCAATAAATAGTAGTGTTTTCCTAATGAAGAGGCGTATCCGTGAGAATTAAAAGATTTGTTGTTTGGTGAAAGTGAAATCCCGCAAGAGAAAATTTCAAGCCCCACGAGACAAGACCTTATGCAAAGAGATATGGAAAAGTCCTGCCCACAACCACACACATGGTTCAATCATTTCTCATTTGTGTGAATGCTATTGTCAGTCACAGTTCATGTAGACAGAAAGAAACTATATTCACTCATGGGCAGTTATACGTTGTGAATCACGATGCAATTCCAAACAGGGAACCAAAATTCAACGAGATATTGACGAAAAGGTAATTGCGAAAAGAGATTAAATATATGGACATTAGTGATATGACAGAAGTATGTAGATATTGTTCAGCTTTAACCTAAGTCAGAGACTTGTAGATCGTCTAATTCATGTTGCCATCAGGGAAAAGTAGTGTTTCTTCCCAATGAAGAGGCGTATCTGCGAGAATTAAAAGATTTGTTGTTCAGTGAAAGTGAAATCCACATACGTGAGTGGCAGAGATGGTGCGTAGCACAGGCAGTGGGGTTTGCGAGTGAAGCCCCCTAGTCTCTACATATATAAAATCCAACGTCTGTCTGTCTGTTTGTCCATTTTTCACGAGAGAACTACTTCACGGATTTAGATTGGCTTTTTTTGTATAATTTGCTTGAACATTCCAGTTTTGCAACCTCTCTCATTGCGCTAAGTATCATAGTTCACTTGCGGTACTGATATATTTGCGCGAGTCTGAGATAGATGCAGCGGGCTGAGGGGAGGGAGGGCAGATTTCTTTTTTCATTTGAATCTTATTGCTTAAAAGGAGCAATTAAAAATTGAAATACAACTGTTTAAGCCTAAAATCTATATATATATAATTCACTAAGGCAAGACACCCATGGAAAACATGCTGGAAGGGGCGTGGATTCACTAAGCTGCCGACAAGTAAGACACCTATGGCGCACACAGGGAGGAGCCACGCCCACCAACTCCAAGACCATTGGATACGACGACAACTCGCAGAGCCATGCCCACGAATTTGGACGGGACGACACAGAAAGAACAGCGTCATTTATATTCGTCTGTTGTGGAGGCCTCATGTACCTCTGAGCCACCTTGACTGTTCATAGAGGCATGTTTCTCGTGGAGGTGAGTCGCCATATGCAGCGTGTGAAACGGTTTGCGAGGGGTATCTCATGGAATCCTTAAAACAATCGTTTACAACTGAGGTTAAAACACAATGAAGTAAGCAGTCTTTAAAAAACGACTTTTTGGTTAAGACGCACGACCTCGTGCACCATAGCAAACTGTTTTACACGCTACATACAGCAATTCGCATCCGCGACAAACATGCGTCTTCTTCACTCACGGACAATTATATGTTGCTCTCTCCAGAGTTCCATCTTTTCATTCACTTTCTGTTCTATCCTCAAACCCTCCCTTTTTAGACAACTGTGTCTTTCCAGCAGTGTTCAACCATCAATAAATAATTATGCGGTGTTTGTTATGCCGCGGGTTCACTATTGTGTTGTATTTTGCTTTCTCCAGAGTTCCATCTTTTCATTCACTTACTGTTGTATTCTCACACCAACCCGTTTTAGACAACCGTGTCTTTCCAGAAGTGTTTAGCATTCAATAAATAATTATGCATGAGATTGATCGTGTGTCTACCCGGCGCAGAGAGGCATGGGTAAGCCATTGAACCCCATTTGGGCTGCAAACCGTGGAATTCCCACTAAGTGCGACTCATACGCTCCCACTGTTTTCGTCCCTATTCTTTGTACACACCCCCTTCCCACCTCGCTACTACCGTGGTTGGGTGTCTTGGTGGATTATATATAGAAAAGCAGCCAACGACTCAAGTGATGAGTTGGAGGTGGGCACATGAGCGGGCAGTGCATACTGAACGAGAAATGAGCAGACTAGCATGACAGAGAGAGCTGAATGGACGTCCTTCTCTCCTCCCGTTCCACACTCCGCAACTGAATGCCGTGCACCCCCATCCCTCCGTCTGGCAGGAGAAGGCGTGAAGGCGGTCCGCCAGTTTTCAGTCACGGACGATTGTGTGTTGGTTTGTTCCGTGCATTATTACAAAGTTGCTTTTCTTGCTGATTTATTACATTTCCGATTTTTCAAATGTTAATTTTCTCCCTGTGCTTAAAAATCATTAAAAAGCCGGCCTGATTATGCGGCGTATGGTACGCCGCGGGTTGGCTAGTAAGAAATAAAGGTTCAACATCCAAAACGAGTGACACAATAAAAATGAAGCAGAAGTGTCACATAAGCAATAAGGACTTCTTATTAAGCAATTGGGTTGGAACAAAAACCTGCAGCCACTGCGGCCCTCCAGGAATGACTTTGCCCACCCCTGACTTAAAGGATTTAGATCGGGCTTTTTTCTAGAATTTGCTTGAACATTCCGGTTGATTTTGCAACTTCTCTCATCGCGCTAAGAATCATAGTTCGCTTGCAGGAGAGATATATTCACGCTAATCCGAGACAGAGGCTGTGGGCAGAGGGGAAGGGGGAAGTGTAACGTCAGGAGTGGGGAGCCAGGCAGGGCCCTCCTCGCTGTCCTGTTTCACTGCTATGTGGACGAAGCCACGGGGGATGGCCAGTTATAAATATAAAAAAGGTAATTTCTCTTGTAGAAATTCTTAGATGATTCTGCAGCTATGGGGTGTACTGATAAGGGGGATGACACAAAGGAGAGGAGTCTGGTGGAGAACTTTGATTCTCGGTGCAAAAAGAACTGTCTGCAACTTCACATCATCAAAACCAATGAACTGCTTATTGAGTTTTGCTGCCTCTATGTCTGGTCATTATTCAGAGAGTGGATGTGAAGGTTGGTGCACTCCTACAAGTACTTGGGGTCCACATCAATGACAGGTTAGATTGGTCTCAGAACACAGGGGAGCTATAGAAGAAAGGACAGAGCAGGCTTCTACGCCTTGGTGTATTGGACTGGTAACATCACTTCAATAGATGCACTAACAAGCTAATTAAAAGGGCAGGCTCAGTTATGGGATGCACTCCGGACCCCCTGGAGGTCGTAGCAAAGAAAGAATTAAAACAAAACTGATTGCCATTATGAACAATGCTGCAAATCCTCTCTCTGACACACTCACATCGAGGACTTTCAACCAATGAATTCTTCAGCAGATGTGCATCAAGAAACACTACAGGGGCTCCTTTATATCAACAACTTTACACCTAAAAGTGACTGTGACAACCAAGTCAGATATTTTCTTTCTGTTTACAATTCTCTTCCTTTTTAGTCATTATTTATCTTTTCTTTCTTTTACAATTTTCTTCCCTTTTATCCATTCTGGTGTGTGTTCAGAACATAATGTGTGAGTTGTGATGGGTGGCCGGGATGACCCTATGATGGAAGGAATGGGGAAGAGGACATATCCAGGGCAATACCTCCCCTGGAACACGAGAGGGCAACCCCCCTGGATTACATCGGACAACAGGTTTAAAGTTTAAAAGATTAACACTGCTGGACATTTGATCTCTTTAAGGGGAGACGTAGGGGTGGCCAGCACGGTCACCAGATTTAAGCCCATGGGATTTTTTCTTTTGGGGATACCTAAAGGAAAAGTTTTTCAAACATTGTCCTTAACCTCTTGAGGGTGTGAAGGAAAGTATCAGACAGGAAGTCGATGCCATTCTGCCTGAGATGACCTGGAGAACTTCTGGGAACGTTTTCAGTAATGTATTGCCAACGGCGGTGCCATTTGTCTGATATGATTTTGAAAACCCATTAAAACAAAACTGTTCTTTCTATGTACTTTTCAGAAATATATATGTTACCGGCAAAGTTTGAAATCCGGCATTGTACAGAATGCCTAAAACTAGCCAGCAAAGTATGAAACACATCTCCGATTCGTTTCGAATATCAAGTAGCAAGGCACGTGACTTTTAACGTGTGCCTCAGGCATAGAATTTGTCCTTTGCGTTTTGTTTGGGACTGTCATATTACGCAATTTTACTTAAATTTGTTCAACAAAAAAATTTGTTTTTTTTACTGTGCTCCATGAAGGTGATTCATGCAATATATTGGCAGTTGTAATGAGTGTGACAGAGGATGGTTTCTAGCGACTTGGAACTTCTGAAGGAATTTTAAAACAAGTATATGTGAGATCACAATTCACTTTATGCCCTAAGAACTTGCTTAGAATTGAACATATTCCTGACCATGAAATTCCTCTCCGGCAGCTGCAATTGCTCAGTCCAGTGGAAGCGGCCAAGGATTCGTCAAATGTATGTATAAAACAAAGTAGCAAAATATGAAATGTCTTTGCGTGAAAAATGTAATGAAATGTAATTCAAAATGTCATTCAAGCCTACCATGTTGCAACAAGTAGGTTAATTATAATTTCTTATTTTTTATATGAAAATTTTGTTTCCCTTAATAAGAAAGGCATAAATTTTGTACAGCTTTCATTTTTCTTTACGTATTTTGAATACATTTTTTTTAACGGCACTCTCATTATTTTTTCAGAATAACATTTGTATTTTTGAGGAATGCACGTCATTTATATAATAGCCTTATCAGGACCTTTTTTCATATTTTGCCTAAATAGCATTTGTCATTCTATAGAATGCCTAGGGAAAGTGTGTAGTAATTCTCATATTTCATACATTGCCTAAAAATGCCGGGCATTATATACAATGCCTAGGTATTCTATAGAATGCCGGCTTTTCATATATTGCCGGTAACATATACAATTTGTTTTTAGAAAGCTTCATTCATTTGTAATCAAAATGTGGGAGATCTTTATGCCTCACTGTGTACAAAGACAGCTGATATATTTCTGTAGTGATAAATGTAACTTAGCCCGTACTTGTGTGTCCCATAGGATAGCACGTTTATCCCAGCCTCCAGAGAGGATGTGTTTGGAATCTGGGCTGAAACAGACAGTCTCCACACCTCTCTGATGACCTAGGAGGAAGAGCAAAAGAAAATGAACAAATAGCCCAAAAGACTTTGCATTGAAACTGACAGCAAAATAAGGAAGTTTGATTTTGATCTTCAAAAGCTTAGGTTCAGGTAAGCTGAAACTTACATGTGTATATTTTGATAAACCCCCCTATTCGCTTTGCTCGCCAACACCGGATGGGCGCTACGCGCTAGCCATTTCACGGATCTGCCACTCGCGTTTTGGGAAGCGGATGTACAATTTAAACAGATTGTTATTTTCATGGCAATTTTTACATATGCATAATACACCTAACTATTTTACATTACAGCGAGTAATTAACCATAGTAAAAAATAGTAAAACATAATAAATTGAAAGAAAATTATGCTTCATGTTGTGTTAGAGGTATTCACTGAGTTATATGTTTGCGTTCCGTTTGGTTTTGAAATTAACACGCAAATACTTTTTAAACTTACACTTTTACTGTACAACTTCAGTAAAAACAATTTTTTGAATTAATTATCGTCAGTATCACATTGAATTTTGATTCTGTGTTTGGACTTACATCGTGACAATGCAACGTATAACTGCCCATGAGTGAATATCGCTTCTTTCTCTCTAATAAATAAACCGACTTTTTCAAATGTTTTGTCAGAGCAAAAGCTATTTTAATGGGAAACTGTAAACGTTTTAATACGAATGGCACATCAAGATCTCCTTTGGTGTCTAATGTTATCTGCGGAAGAAGTACTATATTATCTTTCTTGTCGCCTGTTAAAATTTTACATGTTAGAATTGTTCGACCAAAACTAATCTTATCCTATTGCGTAGCCCATCACTCAGACATAAATTACGCAATAACATTACGATACATCCTTCTTTCAACAGTAATTCGACCACTGGAAGACCGGACAGTGTTAATGGTTGTAGATTGTAGATGCCACACGGGCTGGACGGGCATCCCAGCCAGGAGAGGGAACAGATCTGGAAGGAAGGACCGGAAGGGGTGGACATACAGCTCATTAAAAAGAGAAAAAGTTGCTGGAGGTTTTTTATTCCCCCAACACACTAGATGGCAGCAGCCCTGGAGGTTGGTGCATAGTAGGAAGCCAGCAGGGCATGCTGGGATATGTACTCCGGCACAGCAGCCCTGCTGGGGTCACTGGGTGTCACGAGAGGGTGCTGTAGGGAGACAAGCTCCCTATTATGGACTTCAATGCGACCCGGAAGTACTTTCATCGGGCAGTCACCCTGGCACTGGAAGTACTCCCAAGTCTGTAATAAAAGAGATCACATTCCCTTATTCGAACAAGTCAGAGCTGGGAGGTAGTGGAGCAACAACTGAGTGGAGGAGGGCAGTGCGATAGGGAGAAAAAGAGATCTATTGTGAGAGAGACCCATATTTGCTTGTGCTTATGTCACATTTGGAAATAGTTAAAATGAAATCCTTTGATTATTAGAACCCAGGACTGTACAAGTGTATTTGTGTTAGGGTTTGGGGCTCACTGATGCCCTGGGTTTATCACAACTGGCATAGTCGGCAGGATTTTCTGCCCATCTGTTTAAATTTAGTTGTGATACTTTACTTTATTGGACAGCTTATTATTAAATGGGGTTGTGACCATGTTGGCACCCCAAATTTTGCAGTTCCTCAGTGAGTTTCATATTTCACAACTGGAATAAGCAGGCTTGAAAAAAAGAACATTTTGTGAGCATACATTAAATTTAGATTTTATTGCCCTAGTTTTTTCCATAAAAGTAACAATAGCTTGGGAGAGAATTATGTCAAAATAATACAAGAAACAGGACAAATGAGAGGAGACCTTTCAGTCCATCAAGTATGTTGGTTTAGCTAATAGGTCAGTGGTCCCAATATCTTATCGAAATACATTTTAAAAATTGTCAAGGTTTCCACTAAATGATTTCGGCAGTCTGTTCCAGATTTTCTCGACTCTTTGTGTTAAGAATTGTTTCTCGGTTTCAGTCATAAATGCATGTCCCCTTAATTTACACTGGTGTTCTCTCGAGTACCCATGTAGCCTAATTAGTGTGTAGTTTTACAAGACTGACCTTGGAGCAAATGGAGACACTCTGCTGTTGCTGTTCGCCACACCCTCACTGTGCAGTCATGAGAGCCACTGGCAAAGATGGCATCGTCAGGAGAAAAACAACAGGTTTTCACTGGACCTATGAAATAAATTAACAATCACTGTCTGGGCACAGTCTGACATCTGAAATGTCTTTTTACAAAAAGTGCACTAAAAATAACTTCACAGTGTATTTACTGTTTATGCAATCAATTCTCAAAACATAAAATGAAATTTTTCTTTTTTAACAACAGTCCAGGTTTTGCCTCCTAAGTTTCTGAAGAATGGCTTCACTGTTAACCTTCTGTCATGAATTTACTTAGAAAATTTGAAATGAGAATAGAAAAAAATATATATCTGTTTAAAAAGTGAAGTCAATCTAATGTCTGCTGTTTTTTTCAAAGTGAATCTATCAGTTAACCTTTTTGCTGGAAAGCTCTGTTGGGGTCTGTCTTCTATAGTTCCATAATATACATCTTAAATATAAACGTCTACACGTGGAAGAGTGTGTGTATGTCTGTCTGTCCGTCCAGCCCAGGTGGCGGTGGAGTGGGGGTAAGGGCTCTTCATCCCACCACCTGGGGAAAGTGGTGGGGGTGTCATCATCACGGACAGCCTGACTGTTGGTAGGAAAGGAGTGGTTGTGATAACCTCATCTTCACGTTACATCTCATTCATTTCACGTTGCATGCATCGTGTCAACAAAACACTCTGTGCTCTAATATTTTATAAGTTTTTCTCCATATAGTCCTTTTCAGTTTTCTTTTGTTTTATGTGTTTTCATTTTACTCTGATGTATATGCATTTTATTTTCCCCTTTTGTGTCTTTAAATTTTTCTCCTTCATCTTTGATTAGATTTAAATCATGTCAAGGCGGCCCCAAGTTAACAAGTCGGAAGAAGAAAGAAGTGCGAGGCTACAGTACGAAGCTGAATGAAAGTGACTCTGTCACCAAAGTGAAACCGCCAAGAAAAGACAAACTTGCTTAGCCGCTAATACACAAGAGAGGCGAGGACATCAGCAAAACGAAACCTCAGAGGAGAGAGAAACTCACTTAGCTGCTGATAGAAAAGGGAGGAGAGCACATCGACAAAACAAAACCTCTGAGGAGAGAGAAACTCGCTTAGCTGCTGATAGACAACGAAGGCGAGCACATCGGCAAAACAAAATCACTGAGGAAAGAGAACCTTTCTTAGTCACTAATACAAAGTGAGGCGAGCACATCGGCAAAATAAAACTTCGGAAGAGAGAGAAACTCGCTTAGCTGCTGATAGAAAAGGGAGGAGAGGAAATTGAAACTGTCTTAGCTACTGATAGAAAAGGGAGGAGAGCATGTCGGCAAAATGAAACCTCCAAGGAGAGAGAAACTCGCTCAGCTGCTAATAGACAACAGAGGTGAGCACGTCGGCAAAACGAAACCTCCGAGGAGAAACTTGCTTAGCTGCTCATAGAAAAGGGAGGAGAGCATGTCGGCAAAACGAAACCTCTGAGGAAAGAGAAACTCACTTCGCTGCTGATAGACAACAGAGGCAAGCATGTCAGCAAAACAAAATCACTGAGGACACAGAACCTTGCTTAGTCGCTAATACACAAGTGAGGCGAGCACATCGGCAAAATGAAACATCAGAAGAGAGAGAAACTCGCTTAGCTGCTGATAGAAAAGGGAGAACAGCACGTCAGCAAAACGAATCCTCCTAGGAGAGAGATGCCCAGAGTAGTTCCTTTCAATTACCTGACATCTCTGCATTCCAATTTTTTTTTCCTGATAATTTCAATAGTTTCTAGGAGTCCCGGCTTTTTACAGCATGGGCTTACACAGCTAGTTAGTTTATAAAGAGCACTTTGGCTCTGTCTTTTAAAATATGGTCTTAACCTTTAGCCAAGAACTGTCTCCAACGATGCAACCTTTAGTTGAAAATATGCATTGCAGTTCTGCCATTTATCAAACAGCTCTCGCTTGATTCTTAGGTTCAACTATACAGAGGCTAGCACCTGATCTTAACATTTTACTAAGAATCTAACTTGGCCAAAAGTGTCAGGCTGCACATCTCCGGCAGCAGACCCCTCTACAGGGCCCTATGACATCATTCAGGGGGGTCTACGACTGGAGGTGGAAGCGACACATGTTTGAAAGGTCTGCTTTGTGTTTGAAGTGAAAGTGAAGTGCATGTCCAACACCCTCACATCATATATACATAAAGTTTACTTAACTGATACATTTACATTGACCTACAAGTCACAACTTTATCCTACAGCATGTATTTCAACTACTTTGTGTCTAATTGCATTTTTATTATTCTAGTTGTAGAGCTACCAGTTTAAGTTACTCTCTTTATACTCTATTGGTGGTCCTAATCATGGCTGTCAAGGCTATGTGTGTGTCCTTAGATGGCTGAGTAAGTCAGTCCTCGAGCCACAGATCTCGGGTCAGCGAGGACATAGGATTAAATTTGGGAGTAGCTTTCATAAATTTGCCTTCTCCTCCACCCTCTTTGTTTCAAATTGAAGTGTGTGATAAAGTGAGGTCCGTGGCTGATTGTCTTTTTAAATAAATAATCGCCACACTCACGACTTTAAGGAGGGGGTGTGGCAGCATGGTAGGAGCTGTCCACGGGCACGATGCGGGCGTTTCTGCAGTTAAGTGTACAGGTGCGGAGTTGCCCGTGGCCATAATTGATGGTGGAAGCTGCTAATCGCCACACCTGTGCCACGTACCCATATAAAAAGGAGAAACTTGAGTGCGGAAAAGGGGAGGAAAAAAAAGAGAGAGAGAGAGACTGAAGTTAAAGAGAGAAGAAGGCAGAAGGTACTAAGAACCTGTGTGGGAGTGAGAGAACAAAACAGAGAGCCGCTTCGATGGAGATTGCAGGCAGTTTGAAGGACAGCCCCGGAAAACATTGTTTTGCCAACATTCAGGGGTAGTAAGAAGCGGTCGCTCCAGCTGAGCGGTTCAGAGGAGCTGGAGTGACCAGAGGCGTGGACAACTTGCTGTGTAAGGCCGAGAGGGCAGCAGGAGTCGAGGAGGGTTGGGAGGGAGAGCCCCAGTGTGAGCACCCTTGTCGCTGGGGACCCGAGTCTTGGTCTGGTGAGGGAGCCGTACATCGCCAGGGGACGGAAGGCAACCGGACCAAAGGAAATAGGGCGACTCCCCTGTTGCGAGGCCCTTCTGGGAGAAGCAGGTGAGCCACCAGTTAAAAGGAGAAGGCACCCATTTTTTTAAAAGAGACAGCATCCCAACCTGTTGATTTTAAGTATTTATTGGATTTTTAACTTCCACTTTTCACCTCGTTATAAGGATTACTTATTTATGGATGTTTGGAAGTTTTGGACACTGTTTGGTTTTTGTTTTTAATACAAGCACTTGCACTTTGCACCTTCCCCTTGCTCCATGTGTGATTTGTCCTCATCTGGCAGCTCATTCGGTTACGTTATCGACGGTGTCCGGTTCAAGAGGCTCCAGAGTGGGAAGAAGGCTCATTGTAGCAGGACCTGCACCATCACAAAGTGCTTCTCGATGACTCCTCCATGATCAGAGAGGGTGTTCTATATGAAGGGTCTCCCAGCTTGTAATGTGGCCTTTTAGCATCTTGAAGCTGCTACTTCTGAGCACAATGTATTCTCTGACCTTGGCACAGCTGGGAGTTGAAGACTTGTCTGAAGATTCACAAGGGGGTTTTAGCTTTAATCACAGCCATTTTTTCCATGGTGAGGACTCTGAAATTGGTACAGCAGTTGTCAGATCAGAATAAAACACTACTAAAATAAAAAGCCGAATTTACTCAGTAAATTTATGTGCATCTATTTTCAACAAGTCTGAAGGCCTCGGAAAATCACTGTTGAACATTTATTCTAATACTTGGCTTTTCAACAGAGCTGCCAAGAAGTGCACTGACCAGAACGAAAAAAGTATTAAATTTGACCCAGCCATCTGTCAATTTCATAAGCCACAAGACAGAATAAATGTCAGCTTACTGGCTGAAGTATTTATTCAGTTTAACTCAGACCTGAAATTAAGTTCTAAAGCAGACTTGATGACTTCAAGTCACCCACTAATTACAACAAAAAAGTTATCTTGTTGACACACTGGTTAATGCTGCTGCTTCACAACTCCAAGACTAAGATTTAATCATGGCCCGGTCACTTTCTTGAGCTGCGTCTAAATTGACTATTTTTTTTCCTTGGGTAGTCTACAACGGGGGTTCTCAAAATCGGTACCTGGGGGCCCACTGTGGCTTCAGGTTTTTGCTTCAACCAGATTCATAATCAGTGACAACTGATAACATAGATCTTAATTAATTAGCTGGTATTTTTTTTCTCTTCTCTTATTCTATACTAGCTGTACCCCATGGCTTCGCCCACGTAGTAATGAAACAGGACAAACGTTAAAAATCAATAGACGTTGGCACTGTATCCGATTGTGTTCAGTTCTGATGGGAGAGTGTCCCCCTTCTATGTTAATTAATGTTGACTTATTTTATTTTCTTACTGTGTCTCTTATTTTTCTATTCTTCATTATGTAAAGCACTTTGAGCTACATTTTTTTGTATGAAAATGTGCTATATAAATAAATGTTGTTGTTGTTGTTGATGTGGGGAGAAAAGCACATGGCCATGATATTTCTGGCAATCAGCAGCTACCCTCTAAAACACATGTAGCTCTGATCTCTCTCTTAAAAATGTCAAACGTTACTCGTGTAGATGATAATGTCTGTTGAACAAACAGGTATCGCTAGCTAAGTGGAGGCGAGGTGCACTCCAACATGTGGCGATACGCAGACCAACTCGAGCAGAGACTGGCGAGTGAATGAGGATGGCCACGCCCTCCCTGCTCTCGGCCCGCAGCCACTCTGTTGGATTTGCATTAATACTCTGGTAGTTAGCGCGATGAGAGAAGTCGCAAAATCAACCGGAAAGTTCAGTTTGAGAAAACAACCGGATCTAAATCCGTTAAGTAATTCTCTTGTGAAAAGCGGACAGACATACAGACAGAACACGCTTGAACCACGGAATTTTTAAAACTGTTTCTTAGTGAGCACCTATGGGCCAAGGATAATCTACATTACAAATTTCAAGTCCCAAGTCCTCGTGGTTCGGGAGATTTTGTGATGCGCGAGTCAGTGGTATTTGGCTTTTATATTTTATATATATATATATATATATATATATATATATATATATATATATATATATATATATATGTATATTGTGGAGGATTGCCGGCTTTCCATGCCGGTCTGCACCCCCAGGCCGCCAGGAGGAGCTCTCCCGACAGCAGGATCGTGCCCCGAGGTCCAGCAGGGCCTTATGGACCTTGTAGTGTATATACAGACCTGCTGGATACCTTGGGGGCCACCAGGAGTCGCTGTGGGGGGGCTTATGGGCTCTTTTGAGCCCTATGACCCGGGAGTACGTCATGGTCACGTGATAGGAAGGAATGACGTGCTCCCAGGTTGAAGAAAAGGACTGTTTGCCCTGACCCGGAAGGAATAAGGAACTATGGACTGTTGGGACAGGAACACCTCTGGGTCAGGGGCTATAAAAGGACGGTGCCTCAGTCCAGACACTGAGCTGAGCTGGGAGGTAGAGGAGCAAGTGTCTGGGCGAGGAGGAGAGTTTGTTTAAAAGAGTATTGTTATTGTTTATTGTATTTAATATATGAGTAGTGTGGAGGGTGCTTGGTGCACTGTGAAAGAAAATAAAAAGGTCGTGGACTTTTACCTGGTGTCTGGAGTTGTACCTGAGGGTTCAAGGGTGCACTACTGCCCCCTACTGCCACAATATATAAAATGTTAATTTGGGTCTTGATCTTTGTTTGTCCGCGAATGAATTAGAAGAAGCACTAGATGGCAGTAGAGAGACAGCTAAAACATAGGCATTGCATTAAGAATCTCCTCCAGGCTTATACTACTGAAGACTGTAGTACGCCAGTCACACCTCAAAACAC
This sequence comes from Polypterus senegalus, assembly GCF_016835505.1. Taxonomy (NCBI): domain Eukaryota; kingdom Metazoa; phylum Chordata; class Cladistia; order Polypteriformes; family Polypteridae; genus Polypterus; species Polypterus senegalus. The sequence continues at coordinate 9,250,761 of NC_053162.1, forward strand.
AGACATTCAAACTAAACAAATTGTTGTGCTTTAAATTAACTAAAGAGATCTTCATTTAGATCTTGATCTTTGTCCGCGAATTCCACGCATGCGTAGACCACCTTCCAGTTTAGTACGTTTTCTGTCCCCCCTGGCCATTGGACCATACTCTTATTCGATGTTAATTATTGTTGATTTATTTTGTTTTTCTTATTGTGTCTTTTATTTTTCTATTCTTTATTATGTAAAGCACTTTGAGCTACTGTTTGTATGAAAATGTGCTATATAAATAAATGCTGTTGTTGTTGTTACTCACGGATGTCAACAATGTGCCAGAATAATGAAAGGGGTGGTGGACGGTGTTACGCTGATTACCTCCTGAAGCCTGGTTAGAGAATGAGATTTCCGAAGATAAAGGTACGTGTCTACATAACATATGAATGAAAGAAAGACAGTGGGTAAAATGAATGACTACGTAACAGCACGTTCCAGAAACTATTATTGTTACATTGTATCCGGCGAGTGCTGCGCGTCTCACAGTTGTACCGTGGCTTGCTCACATGTCAGTGAAGTGATCTCTATTTATGCTTTAAAGAGCCTGGATACCTCTGTGTCCCCCTTTTATAACCATTGCTCCGTGTATATTGCCTCACTCTTTGGATTGCCACAAAGCAACCTGCGAGATTGGAGAAAGGTTGAGAAGACATCGATAGAGTCCTGAAAACGAGACGAACTGTGAACGGACAGAAACAGAAATGCTCCTACACCACCACATAATTACGATTTGGACAGTGATTCCGAGTGGGCCGTTCCTATCGAATCAATATCCAAGGGTTTTCTTTTTTAATTTTGTTTCCCTAAAAAATCATAATGCTGTGCGACGAAGGGCCCAGTTCACGACTGGCAGCCATGTTTAAACAGGTAGCCCTTCACAGGCAACTTTAACACGCGCAACGTAGTTGGGCGCACATGGCTAGTATATATATATATATTAAGAAAGCACAGAGGCATGATTTTACATTTATAAGACTTTTAGAAAAAGTTCTGCTTTTGCTATAGATTTAAATGCTTAACTCTCTTTTGCTGATTTCCTTCAATTTTGCCCATTCTCTGTGCAGCTTTCCTCCTTTGTTGTACTTTAATAATGACAATTGAAAAGGAGCACAGCAGACACCCAGGCAAACAACACTGAATATTCAAAGGCTGCAACTACTTTAGCGTTAGGTCCACTAATTAGTAAAAAATGGATTAATTAAACAATTAGAACACCTCGAAAAACAGAATGGACTTCAAGATGAAAATATTAAAAAGAAAAAAAAAACATTATTCCCATATAACTGCTTAGTACATTTTAAAATATCCTCTTTAATAAAACCCCTGTGTGCATCCAGGTGTCCGTGTGTGTGTGTCTTCTGGTGAAGTGCGCATGCGCGGGGCCACAAGGCTCGTGTTCAGTCTTTAACTGTGCATTCCCTGTGTGTGCAGAGAGAGAGAGAGAGACACACACAGGTGCGTGCGCACGAGAGACAGACAGACAGACAGACAGACACGCAGGCCCGCCCGAGAGACAGACACACCCACACACACACACACACACACAGGCAGGCCCGCACGAGAGACTCACACACACATACAGAGACAGGTCCGCATGGGGGTCAGACACACACACACACACAGGCGCACGCGTGCATTGTTGCAATGTTACTTTTCTTGGTTGTTTATTAGATTATGGATTTTTCAAATGTTAATTTTTTCCCCTGTGCTTAAAACTCATTAAAAAAAAGGTGTTTTTTAGCGAGCGGGTCATAAGGCTATAGTGTAAACCCTTGCAGTGTTAGTTTTCTCTGTTGTTCAAGGTTTTTTTAGTGTTAGTCAATGTTTTTACATTTAGTTTACTATTACTATGTGCATTCAATGGTATAATTATATTTATGCTTAAAATCTTAAAAAATATATATATTTACATACAGTTCATATGATCTGGAACGGATTAATTGTATTTACATACAATCCTATGGTGGAAATTACTTTGGTTCCACTGTATTACTGTCTGACAAAATTACAGGCATTTTACAAAAATACAAACCATTATTACTGAGAGAGAAAATAAAAGGCACACAATACAGTGACGCATATAGGTCCCTTGCCATTTAATATAGACTGTTCATACAAATGTTTATGCACTACTGTTCTAGCGCCCGTTACTGTAACGGGCTTAATGTCTAGTATATATATACTCAGCAAAAAAAGAAACGTCCCTTTTTCAGGACTTTGTATTTCAACAATAATGTTTTAAAAATCCAAATAACTTTACAGATCTTCATTGTAAAGGGTTTAAACAATGTTTTCCATGCATGTTCAATTAACCATAATCAATTAATTAACATTCACCTGTGGAATGGTCGTTAAGGCCTTAACAGCTTACAGAAAGTTGCCATTTAAGGTCACAGTTCTAAAAACGCAGGACACTAAAGAGACTTGTCTACCGACTGTGAAAAACACCCAAAGAAAGATGCCCAGGGTCCCTGCTCATCTGCGTGAACGTGCATTAGGCATGCTGCAGGGAGGCATGAGGACTGCTGAATAAATTGCCATGTCCGCACTGTGAGACGCCTAAGACAGCGCTACAGGGAGACAGGAAGGACAGCTGATCATCCTCGCAGTGGAAGACCACGTGTAACAACACCTGCACAGGATCGGTACATCCGAATATCACACCTGCGTGACAGGTACAGGATGGCCACAACAACTGCCCGAGTCACACCAGGAACACACAATCCCTCCATCAGTGCTCAGACTGTCCACAATAGGCTGAGAGAGGCTGGACTGAGGGCTTGTAGGCCTGTTGTAAGGCAGGTCCTTACCAGACATCACCAGCAACAACGCCGCCTATGGGCACAAACCCACCTTCGCTGGACCAGACAGGAGTGGCAAAAAGTGCTCTTCACTGATGAGTCACGGTTTTGTCTCACCAGGGGTGATGGACGGATTCGTGTTTATCGTCGAAGGAATGCGCGTTACACCGAGGCCTGTACCCTGGAGCGGGATCGATTTGGATCGATGGCTAGGGCCATTCCCCCCAGAAATGTCCAGAAACTTGCAGGTGCCTTGGTGGAAGAGTGGGGTAACATCTCACAGCAAGAACTGACAAATCTGGTCCAGTCCATGAGGAGGAGATGCGCTGCAGTACTTCAAGCAGCTGGTGGCCACACCACATACTGACTGGTACTTTTGATTTTGAGCCTCCCTTCATTCAGGGACACATTGTGAAACATTTTTAGTTTATGTCTTATGGTGTTGACTCTTTTAGTGTTCATACAAATATTTACACATTAAGTTTACTGAAAGTAAAAACAGTTGAAAGTCAGAGGACGTTTCTTTTTTTGCTGAGTATATATATATATATATTTTTTACCAAACTTAGTTTTCTAATTTCTATATTGTTCCCAAAACAGAATTCGAGAAATAAGCAGGGCTCCAAATAAAAACAGAAGCTGGTTGGAACAAAAACCTGCTGCCGACCAGGACCGACGTTGAGAGCCCCTGGTCTACAGGACGGTAGTGAGACCAGCTGTGTTATATGGGCTGGAGACAGAGCTGGAGGTGGCAGAGTTAAAGATGCTAAGATCTGCATTGGGTGTGACAAGGATGGACAGGATTAGAAATGAGGACATTAGAGGGTCAGCTCAAGTTGGACGGTTGGGAGACAAAGTTTGCGTTGGTTTGGACATGTGCAGAGGAGAGACGTTGGCCATATTGAGAGAAGGGTACTAAGGATAGAGCTGCCAGGTAAGAGGAAGAGATCAAGGCCTAAGAGAAGGTTTATGGATGTGGTGAGAGAGAACATGCAGGTGATGGGTGTGACAGAACAAGATGTAGAGGACAGGAAGATATGGAAGAAGATGATCCGCTGTCGCAAGTGGCAACCCCTAATGGACATCAAACACATGTATATTTAAGTGTGCATGTGGCAGAGTGGGACCTGATCCATGCTTGGTTCCTACCTTGTGCCTGACATGGTTGGGAATACATACAGCTCTTCTGAACTGGTTTAAATGAGTCTGGGAAACTGATGGATGGCTCATCTCTGGCTGTCTGCTGAAAGCAACGGAATCTGGGCACAAGACCCGTCCACTGCCTGGTTGTGTAGCACATAACCACACATCCAATTTAACTGAAGGGATTTTATTTTTTGGTTTATTGTCTATTCAGGAACCTAAATCAAGACACAAATGAAGCATGTGGTATAACCTGTATACCTAATATGCACATCCTTGGGGATTTGGGAGAATGCACAGACAGAGAGAACATTCATACTCCACACAACAAGCATTACAATAACAGTTCAACCTTTATTTACATAGACAGATATTTCTGCTAATCAATCCACAATACTTTGCTTTCCTGTCTATTTTAAACAAATCTTATGTGTACTCATTATGTAATCAGTAATTTGTAAAGGTTTTATTTGCATTTCACCTGAGAACTTGCCACGGTGCTCTGTGTCTTCATTCATACAAAAATAAACTCACAACCTCTTGCTGGCACTGACCCAATGAATTTTATCTCATTTCATTTCTCTTTTAGGTAGTTTGCATTTCCTTCTAAGGAGCGATCGCTTTAGCCGTACTGGAATGGTGACCATGTGAGTGAGACAGGCGTGCCCTTTTTATAGGCTCCCATGCCTATATGCAATATAAACTGCTCAAAAAAAATTAAAGGACCACTTTGAAAACACATCAGATCTCAATGGGGAAAAATATCCTGCTGGCTCTCTCTACTGCTATGGACTGATATGGTAATGTATTAGGAACGAAAGGATGAAAATGAAAATGATCAACCTACAGAGGGCTGAACTCAAAGACGCCATGAAAATCAAAGGGAAAAAATAATGCAGCAGACAGGCAGGCGAGTCCATTTTGACGAAATTTCATTGCAGCAACTCCAAATTGTATGCCCTCTACCCCACGTGCATGTATGTAGGCCTGACAATGTCCTAATGAGACAACGGATGATGTCCTGGGGATCTCCACCCAGATCTAGACCAGGACATCACTGAGCTCCTGGACAGGCTTAGGTGTCAGATGGACCGAAACGTAATGTCCCACCCAGGGGTGCTCTATTGGATTGAGGTCAGACATCAATTCCTTCATCCTCTCGCCATCATGAAGCCGGGCACTGTCGTGCACCAGGAGGAGCCCAGGAGCCACTGCACCAGCATAGGGTCTGACAATGGGTCCAAGGATTTGGGATAATGTCAGTCAAGGTACCATTGTCTAGCCTGTAGAGGTCTGTGTGTCCCTCCATGGATATGCCTCGCCAGACCATCACTGACCCACCAACAAACCGGTCATGCTGAATGATGTTACAGGCAGCATAACGTTCTCCACGGCTTCTCCAGACCCTCTCACGTCTGTCACATGTGCTCAGGGTGAACCTGCTCTCATCTGTGAAAAGCACAGGGCGCCAACGGTGGACCTGCCAATTCTGGTATTCTATGCCAATCAAGCTCCACAGTGCCAGGCAGTGAGCACAGGGCCCACTAGAGGATGTCAGGCCCACAGGCCACCTTCATGAAGTCTGTTTCTGATTGTTTGGTCAGAGACATTCACACCAGTGGCCTGCCTGCTGGAGGTCATTTTGTAGGCTCTGCCAGTGCTCATCCTGTTACTCCTTGCCCAAAGGAGCAGATACCGGTGGGTCCTGCTGATGGGTTAAGGACCTTCTACGAGGGGCCCTGTCCAGCTCTCCTAGAGTAACTGCCTGTCTGTCTCCTGGAATCTCTGCCAAGTCCTTGAGACTGTGCTGGAGACACAAAAAACCTTCTGGCAATTGCACGTGGTATTGATGTGCCTGCCATCCTGGAGAATTTGGACTACCTGTGCCAGCTCTGTAGGGTCCAGGTATCGCCTCATGCTACCAGTAGTGACACTGACTGTAGCCAAATGCAAAACTACTGACAAAAAAGATGAGGAGGGAAAAATGTCAGTGGCCTCCACCTGTTAAACCATTCATTTCTGTTTTGGGGGTCATCTTATTGTTGCCCCTCTAGTGCTGAAACTGATTAACAAGCCCTTCTGCTACCTAACTGACCAGATCAATAGCCCAGAAGTTTCATTGACTTGATGCTATGCTCGGATTCAAAAGTGGTCTTTTCATTTTTTTGAGAAGTATATATATACTATACTGTATATATATATATATATATATATATATATAGTATTTAAAAATGAGGAAAAGCAGAACAGTTGAGACTTTGTAGGGCATTGAAGAGCTTGATAGACAACACCATTTACATCACCTTTTGAGACGGATCAAGTTTAGCTGCATCTTAATAAGCCCATTACAGTTTATAGTGCAAAAGAAACTGTCAGTTCAGAGGTAAGGACTGAACTAACAATTCTGTGGTTTACTGTCAAGTATCCTGCTCAACTTGGGGTCACACCACTCAAATAACATTGCGATCCTCACCTTTCTGTTACAGACTGCTGAATTTCCCACTTGGGACAAATAAAATATTATCTGTCATTGGAGTCATGCCCCCCACACCTTGTGAAAGCTCAGCATTTGTCCTCAAGCCTTTAAAAAGAAATTAGATTAGATTCACTCAAAAAAGGCCCCGAATATTCTGTTGTAACTCCTATTAGAAAGAAACAATCTGAACCAAGAAAATCCAATCTATACCTTGACGTACTGTAGGTGTAATCGATTGCATAACATGCGATGCTGGAAGTGGTTTCTGTTTTCTGCCAGACACATTTTGACGCAATGCTCCATGTTCCTGAACGTATCAGCAAGCATCTTGGGGAGAATAGCAGCAATTTCACGTTGGATGTTTTCCTCCAAAGCTTCCATAATGCAAGGCTTGTTCCGATAGACTTTTCCTTTGAGTAGACCCCAAAGGAAGAGGTCTGGTGGTGTTAGATCTGGTGACCATGGTGGCCAAAGCCCATTTGAAATTACCCTGTTGCCAAATAAAGACTTTCTACCATGCTCCTTGCCGATGTGTGACATGTTGATCCATCTTGCTGGAAGCAACCTTCCGTTAACTCACAATCATCCAGTTGATTCTGACATCCCTTAAATGAATTGGTGACAGAATAGGTTTGCACCGTTGTTTTGACCTACTCTAGACTTTTGTTTTTATATTCTAATTTGGTGTTTATCTTAATTGAGTCCTGCCCTAATTAACCACTTAAGTGGCTTATTAATTAACTCACCTGGGTTATGGGTGGGGTGTAGGTTTATAAATTAAGCTTTGGGTTTTGAGAGAGAGAGAGAGAGAGAGAGAGAGAGTGTGAGTGTGTGTGTGTGTGTGTGTGTGTGTGTGTGTGTGTGTGTGTGTGTGTGTGTGTGTGTGCGGCGTGCGTGTGCGTGTGCGAGCAAGCGCGAGCGTGAGTGTGAGTGAGTAGAAGGACAGAGCAAGGTATGGAGAGTTAGGGTTGGATGGTCTGGCTTTGGGTTTTTGGTTGCTTATTAAAGAAATGTAATTGTTAGCTAGTCATCTAAGTAATAAATGCAGATAGTCTGTATTTAGCTGTAAACTTTGTGAAGTCAGACAGCTATGTTAGTGTGGCTCTCCTGCCTTGCTTGTTTTGTGTATTTTTTCCATATTTTGTGTGTTGTGTTTTTTTGACAATAAATGGAGTCTGTTTTTATTTAGTTGGTTTAGTTTTATTTGTGTTTTGTCTCTCTCACTCTCTCTCTCACTTGTGTGCGGCCTAGTTATATATCCCTAGACTTTTTGGTAGGCCGTAACAGCCGTGAACATGCGCTGCTCAATACTGTACACCACCATCCTAATGAGAAGTCCAGTGACTGAGTGAAGGGGTACAGGTGGTATGCACCCAGAAGTTGCAAACGTTACCTCATCGCTCCGACGCAGGGGCATCCAGGCTTGTTTGAAGCTCCATATACTAAGGAGCACATTGCACCTTGTTTCGTTCAGATTGCTTCATCTTAGTGAGAGGTTATTACAGAATATTCGGGGTCTCTTTCGAGTGACTCTCCCTGTATTATTTACACTTTAAAAGATTTTAGGTTGTCGTCCCTGCATAAAGTGTAGTGCTGTGGTGCTCTAAAGGTATGCCATATAAAGTTCCATACCCACGCTTCCTCCAAAATGTTGAAGAGGTACCCTAAATAAGCAAATGTTGTTCTTCACAGATTGGTACATAAATAATAATAATAATATTTAATAATGAATCAGGGGAGAGCGCAAATGCAGTCCCCCACTACCACAAATCATGCAGTTGAGTTTCCCGCATTTGGGGAAATTGCAGGGTCAGCACAACCGGAGTGCAATGGATGAGCCTCACCCTGGGAGAACCACCTTAGTGATCATGGTATCTCCCCTGCCAGGTAAGATATCTATTATAAAATACAGTGGGTATGGAAAGTATTCAGACCCCCTTCAATTTTTCACTCTTTGTTATATTGCAGCCATTTGCTAAAATCATTTAAATTATTTTTTCCCTCATTAATGTACACACAGCACCCCATATTGACAGACAAAAAAAAAAGAATTTTTGAAATTGTTGCAGATTTATTAAAAAAGAAAAACTGAACTATCACATGGTCCTAAGTATTCAGACCCTTTGCTCAGTATTTAGTAGAAGCCCCCTTTTGAGCTAATACAGCCAGGAGTCTTCTTGGGAAAGATGCACCAAGTTTTTCACACCTGGATTTGGGGATCCTCTGCCATTCCTCCTTGCAGATCCTCTCCAGTTCTGTCAGGTTGGATGGTAAACGTTGGTGGACAGCCATTTTTAGGTCTCTCCAGAGATGCTCAATTGGGTTTAAGTCAGAACTCTGTCTTGGTCTCATCAGACCAGAGAATCTTATTTCTCACCATCTCAGAGTCCTTCAGGTGTCTTTTAGCAAACTCCAAGATAGAACTTTTTGGCCTTAATTCTAAGTATGTGTGGAGACAACCAGGCACTGCTCATCACTTGTCCAATACAGTCCCCACAGTGAAGCATGGCGGTGGCAGCATCATGCTGTGGGGGTGTTTTTCAGCTGCAGGGACAGGACGACTGGTTGCAATCGAGGGATTGATGAATGCGGCCAAGTACAGGGATATCCTGGACAAAAACCTTCTCCAGAGTGCTAAGGACCTCAGACTGGGCCGAAGGTTTACCTTCCAACAAGACAATGACCCTAAGCACACATCTAAAATAACGAAGGAGTGGCTTCACAACAATTCTGTGACTGTTCTTGAATGGCCCAGCCAGAGCCCTGACTTAAACCCAATTGAGCATCTCTGGAGAGACCTAAAAATGGCTGTCCACCAACGTTTACCATCCAACCTGACAGAACTGGAGAGGATCTGCAAGGAGGAATGGCAGAGGATCCCCAAATCTTCTTTCCCAAGAAGACTCCTGGCTGTATTAGCTCAAAAGGGGGCTTCTACTAAATACTGAGCAAAGGGTCTGAATACTTAGGACCAGGTGATATTTCAGTTGTTCTTTTTTAATACATCTGCAACAATTTCAAAAATTCTTTTTTTGTCTGTCAATATGGGGTGCTGTGTGTACATTAATGAGGGAGAAAATTAATTTAAATGATTTTAGCAAATGGCTGCAATATAACAAAGAGTGAAAAATTGAAGGGGGTCTGAATACTTTCCGTACCCACTGTATACTTATTTAACTTACTGCCTACTGTCACTCTGTACTTTGGGTAAGTGGCCCACCTAAACAGGCCAGGAATGAGTATATCTGGATGTGTGTAGGCATATAGCTTAAAATGGATTGGTGTCTCATCTATGGTTGGTCCTTGCACCTACTGCTGACAGAGAGAGGCTCCAATTCCTAGCAAACCAACATTTTGAAAACAGAATGATGGACTATTTCCAGGGGAAAAGGCTAAAAGAAGATGGCTCTCAAACCTGTGTGTCCAGATGCTTTGGTCAAGAGTTCACCAGAGATGACACTCCACACAAACAAACGACAGTCATCGGAGCAGGTGAGCAGAATCTGACAGTCAGATGAGAAGACACAACAGTTGATCTGTGGGAGGGAGAGAGACATAGAGAAACAAGAAACTATAAGACACGACCATCAAACGTCTTCACAAATACATATCGGATGGCACAAAATTTCTTACAGTTAAATGAAAATACAACAGAGGTTATTATTTTTGGTCCTACCACTTCTTGGCAGCATTGATTCATAATAACACTAAGGTATCATCTTCGAGTCGTCACTAAGTTTTGAAAAACAAATCTCCACGGTAGTAAAGTCCAGTTTTTACCAAGTAAAGTAAAATCCTTTCTTTCACAGAAGGATTTAGAAACAAGTGCACAGGCCTGCATTTGTATATAAAATGATAGGCCTGTCGGGCATCAGTGCTACTTAAATATTTGGAAACAGTCATTCATGCCTTTATTACATCTCGCCTAGATTATTGTAATCTACATATACTGTATAAAAGCCAAATTCCACTGACTCACTCGTCACGAACTCTCCCGAACCATGAGGACTTGGGACTTGAAATTTGGAATGTAGGTTACCCTTGGCCCATATGTGCTCGCTAAGAAAGGTTTTAAACATTTTGTGGTCCAAGCATGAAATTTCTTATAGTTTTTTAGAGCTATTCACTCAATTTCTTTCTAAAATAAATTTCTTTAAAGTAAATTAAAAATACTTTCGTTGTTCTGAAGAATACAAGTTTTGTTTTGATATTTTCCAGTTTCCACAAAGTGTTTATAATTAGCCATTTATTATTCTTTTAAAAATAATTTAGTTAGGTTATTCCAAGGTATATTAATAAAGCCAATTTATTATTTTTTGGAGGATTTTGATTTTCATACTTTTTTATTTTATTCTTTTTCAAACTTTCTTAATGAATTCTTCTATTAAGTTTATACCTCTTTAAATAAACCCATAAAAACTATTGACCGAGGATTCAAGGATTTTTATTGATGAAGTAACAGTCCCTCACCGCGTGGTGTGGATGAGCAGAGACGGCGCGTGCCTGTTCTCCTCGCTGGCCTACCTTATGCATGGCCCGCTTCTCTGGCCGCTCAAATGTGGGTTGACATTGTTAGCCACGTCTCTAATAACTGGAGGAGGCTCAAGTTGTACACCATGACGCGGACCGGCAACCCCTACCGCACCAAGCCTCAGTTCTTCTCTGAAATGTACAGACCCACAACCTATGACTGTTTAAGTCTTCAATACTTCAAAACAGCTTATGTTTGAGTCAACCATTTCAAGAAATAATTAGTAACCGATTTTGTTTCGTTTATGTGCTAAATCTTGTCTTATGACCTTTACAGGACATATACTGTCACTCTGTATATTTTAGAACAGATTTTTCCTGTTTCTATCCCATAGCGAAGCACAGGTATTCAGCTAGTTCCTTATATGTGGGTCTGCCAAATTCTGCTCTGTCGTGCCTTCAGCTGGTTCAAAACACTGCAGCTAGATTCTTAATAGGGTGAGAAAAAAGGATCATATCTCCCCCATTTTAGCCTCTATCTCCACTTGGTGCCGGTGAGGTGTCACATTGGTTTTAAAACTGTGTTGTTTGCTTTCAAAGCCTTACATGGTCTCACTCCAAAATACATCTGCGGCCCCCTTCACCCTTATGTGGCACTAAGAGCATTGAGGTCATCTGGATGACTACTCCTTGTTGCTCCAAGATCTTGTCTGAAGTCGAGGGGAGACCGAGCTTTCTCAGTTGTTGCTCCTTGGCTTTGGAATGACCTGCCTTTTCAAATCAGGTCCTCATCCTCTATTGAGGTTTTTAAAAGATGGCCTAAGACCTACTTGTTTTCCTCCGCCTTTCACTGTACATAGTCAGATTGTGGTGGCTGTTACAATTGGTTGTTTTATTAATGTGCTTCTGCACGATTATTTGCCTTGTGTTTATTTTAATGCTTCTTTGTACAGCACTTTGGTGCAACTTCTGTTGTTTTAAATGTGCTTTTGTAAATAAATAATCACATCTAATCTAATCTAAAAATGTTGTAGATGGATCCTATCCATTCATCCATTATCCAACCCGCTACATCCTAACTACAGGGTCACGGGGGTCTGCTGGAGCCAATCCCAGCCAACACAAGGCGCAAGGCAGGAAATAAACCCCGGGCAGGGCGCCAACCCACCCCAGGGCACACACACACACACACACCAAGCACACATTAGGGACAATTTAGAATCGCCAGTGCACCTAACCTGCATGTCTTTGGACTGTGGGAGGAAACCCACACAGACACGGGGAGAACATACAAACTCCATGCAGGGAGGACCCGGGAAGCGAACCCAGGTTTCCTAACTGTGTGGCAGGAGCGCTACCCACTGTGCCACCGTGCCGCCCCTATCCTATCATATTTTATTGAAAGGTTTCCTCTCACAGTCCAACATTAATTTTATTTTAATTTTTTTTATTACTATTTAATTTAATATTGTTTCTTTGTATCAGTATACTGCTGCTGGATTATGTGAATTTCTTGGGATTAATAAAGTATCTATCTATCTAAAGACAGGCCAGTAAGGTGATTTGGCATTCCTGATTCATCCCTTGTGTGTTTATGTCTTCACCCTGCGATAGCCAGGGATTATTGCATCCTTGCACCTTACAGTGGTGTGAAAAACTATTTGACCCCTTCCTGATTTCTTATTCTTTTGCATGTTTGTCACACAAAATGTTTCTGATCATCAAACACATTTAACCATTAGTCAAATATAACACAAGTAAACACAAAATGCAGTTTTTAAATGATGTTTTTTTATTATTTAGGGAGAAAAAAAAATCCAAACCTACATGGTCCTGTGTGAAAAAGTAATTGCCCCCTGAACCTAATGACTGGTTGGGCCACCCTCAGCAGCAATAACTGCAATCAAGCGTTTGCGATAACTTGCAATGAGTCTTTTACAGCGCTCTGGAGGAATTTTGAATTTTATTGTTGTAAATCAGCTTTATTTGAGGGTTTTCTAGCATGAACCGCCTTTTTAAGGTCATGCCATAGCATCTCAATTGGATTCAGGTCAGGACTTTGACTAGGCCACTCCAAAGTCTTCATTTTGTTTTTCTTCAGCCATTCAGCGGTGGATTTGCTGGTGTGTTTTGGGTCATTGTCCTGTTGCAGCACCCAAGATCGCTTCAGCTTGAGTTGACGAACAGATGGCCGGACGAACAGATGGCCGGAATTTTTTGATAGACAGCAGAATTCATGGTTCCATCTATCACAGCAAGCCTTCCAGGTCCTGAAGCAGCAAAACAACCCCAGACCATCACACTACCACCACCATATTTTACTGTTGGTATGATGTTCTTTTTCTGAAATGCTGTTTTCCTTTTACGCCAGATGTAACGGGACATTTGCCTTCCAAAAAGTTCAACTTTTGTCTCATCGGTCCACAAGGTATTTTCCCAAAAGTCTTGGCAATCATTGAGATGTTTCTTAGCAAAATTCAGACGAGCCCTAATGTTCTTTTGCTTAACAGTGGTTTGCGTCTTGGAAATCTGCCATGCAGGCCGTTTTTGCCCAGTCTCTTTCTTATGGTGGAGTCATGAACACTGACCTTAATTGAGGCAAGTGAGGCCTGCAGTTCTTTAGACGTTGTCCTGGGGTCTTTTGTGACCTTTCGGATGAGTCGTCTCTGCGCTCTTGGGGTAATTTTGGTCGGCTGGCCACTCCTGGGAAGGTTCACCACTGTTCCATGTTTTTGCCATTTGTGGATAATGGCTCTCACTGTGGTTCGCTGGAGTCCCAAAGCTTTAGAAATGGCTTTATAACCTTTACCAGACTGATAGATCTCAATTACTTCTGTTCTCATTTGTTCCTGAATTTCTTTGGATCTTGGCATGATGTCTAGCTTTTGAGGTGCTTTTGGTCTACTTCTCTGTGTCAGGCAGCTCCTATTTAAGTGATTTCTTGATTGAAACAGGTGTGGCAGTAATCAGGCCTGGGGTGGCTACGGAAATTGAACTCAGGTGTGATACACCACAGTTAGGTGATTTTTTAACAAGGGGGCAATTACTTTTTCACACAGGGCCATGTAGGTTTGGATTTTTTTCCTCCCTAAATAATAAAAACCATCATTTAAAAACTGCATTTTGTGTTTACTTGTGTTATATTTGACTAATGGTTAAATGTGTTTGATGATCAGAAACATTTTGTGTGACAAACATGCAAAAGAATAAGAAATCAGGAAGGGGGCAAATAGTTTTTCACACCACTGTATGCTTTCTCCAGCATTGCCCACAGCCCTTGCTCAGGATAAAGCGGGTTTAGATGATGGATATTTTTGGCCAAAGATAAAACTATATTTTATTCTTTTTTTTTTTTTTTTTATAAAATATCCAAAATTGGCATTAGTTTATAATTGGGAAGCAATTTCTGGAGATAATTAACATTGGAAAAATCTAGACAAACACTGGCTTTTCAGCCCAACAAAGCTTACCAGTCCTATCCACTTAATTCTTACAAAATAAAATCAAATCAAGTTTTGAAAGTTCCTAAAGTCGGACCGTCAACCACACTACTTGGTAAATATATACCATGTGTCTGAGGCTCACTGTGTGAAAACAAAACTTCCTAATGGGTCACATAATCCCAGGAGATTTGGGATGTTTATTTCTGGAGTGTGTAGAAAAAATACACAAAGCAACAAGGAGAAGCTGCAAAGTTTGCACAGACCAGCATTTGTATATAAAATGATAGGCCTGTCGGCATCAGTGTTACTAAAATATTTAAACATTATATATGTATTTTTAGTGACCCAGCTAAGGTGTAACTCCAAGTAAATCAGTTATACCACAAACTTCTCGCACCACTTCCTATTCTTCTTAATGGATTTAGGATGAAATAACCTTTTTTATCTTATAATAAAAATCTTAACAAAACATAACCACCTGCAAGCTATTTCAAGTAAGCGTCTCTTCAGGTGTCCGTACGACGGAATAACACACAGTGTGAGCGTATTTATATTCACCTGGAGGGGACAGCTGCCCGTGCACCACATGCCAAACTCTGTCAAAAGTTTGTTTGAAATGAGATCCGGTCTCTTACAGATTGATCAAACCTGCACGCACACACCCAACTCCAACGCAGGGTTAGGAGGTCAATCCCGAGCCCCGCATTCCCGTCCGGACGGGTCACTTACCTCGCCCTTGTGCCTTGAGAAGTGCTTTACGGCCGTTTTGTGGTAATCTGCCTTCATCGCGGTGGCGGGGGCAGCGGCTGCAGGGACGACGACTAGGACTGCCGCATGAAAGCCTCTCGATTACCGCCAAACACTGGGCGTTGCCATGGAGACCAGGCAGCGGCGATTTCTCTGATTTCCTGGACGCGCCGAGTTGAGTTGAGTGAGTGAAAGTTCGCGAAGCCACCGCACTCGGGTAAGCTGAATGGCGTTAAGAGCAAAACAATAACAAAACCAAAAAAAAAACGACCGAACTCGTAGAGCGGTTTATAAAGTTTTCATTGACTTGTACAAAACTGCAAACACGATTACAAGAGTTCGTGCGGCGCGGTGCGGTGCTTCAATTTTGCACCCTCCAACATACCTGAATATGTTAACCTATTTAAATAGAACATTAAAATAACGTATAGAGAAAAATTAAGATCAACTTTGCATAGATGTATTCATATATAGAGAAACAGCAATAATCTTCACATATAATTATTTATAAGCATCAACTAGACAAGAATATAGTATAGACGCACCGATAAGCCGTGTTCTGATTATTAGTTTAATATAATTACGCTGCGAAAATGTTTTCTGCGCAGAGCAAGAACGCATTCGGATTGATAACAAAACGAAATTATAAATTGTAAAGGTGTTATTTATCTTCCTAGAGATTTATCATCGGTGTAATGTTTATTTTTGTTATTGCCTCATAAATTTCAACTGCTGTGTCTGATGCCGTCAAAGAAGGACAGTCTGAAAATTATTTTGAAGCATTTGTGGATAAAAATAAAAGAATTTTACTTTTTTCATTCATGAGTGATATTTTTTCAGAACCCTGCTGCATACACACGAATTCTACTGAGCCTTTTGGCCAATAATACCGCCCTCAAACATGTGCCGTCCGGGGCGGACCGCCCGCTCCTAGCTACGCCACTGCTACGACTCCGGCAAATTTAGCATTTCAGACTAAAACTACCGATCATAAGAGACTTCGGCACAGGACTCTATCGATGTCATTTACAGACGGGCCATCGTAGTGGTAAGCAGTTGTCCCAGACATTTTCTTCAGTTGAACCCAGGCTTCCCAGTGCTTCAAATCTCAGCGAAACGCAGAACGGTCTCATTTTCGCTAAAAAAAAAGTTGAAGCGGAGTGTTTGTGCCAACTCTATGAGGCGAGCTTTTAGGATTTACATTAATGTCAATTTATTTATAGAATCCATTTAAAACATCAGCCATGCTCTAGCCAAAGTGCTTTACACAGAATATAAATAAGTATAAAATATAATACAACCAAAAGTAAATTGAAACAAACCGCTGACTAAGGGGCAAGCCATCTGGGCCCATGGTTCTTGAGAGTGATACTCCAATTTGCTGTGAACCCCGCAGTCTCAATGAGATTGCACAGCTGATGAACCAGCTGAGGGTTGGGAAGGCTGCAGGTATCTGTGGTATCCTGGGGTGAATTTCTTCAGGCTGGTGGTAAGGTTGTCCACCTGGCATCGCAAGCAATCTTTGCTTCATCAACCCAACTCACTGGAAATGGGACTTGTCATCCCCATCTGGAAAGGGAAGGATGATTGCCTGGATTGTGACAACTACCATACAGGGGGATAAACACTGCTCTCGTTGCCAGGTAAGATCCTCACTAGGGTCATCCTCAATAGGATCTGTGGTCACTTGCTCACCTACCAGCGACCGGAGAAGTCTGGTTTTATTCCTAAGAAGTCTACCATCGACCACCTCCTGGCACTGAGGGTTCTCATGGAGTGCAAATGTGAATATCAGCAGAGTTTCTTTGCAGCCTTTCTTGACTTCTGTAAAATGTTCGATTCAGTTGATTGAGCTGCCCTGTGAGACATCCTGAGACTTAGTGGGATCCCCTTAAAGTTGCTAGATATCAGGACTGGCTTGTACACTGGTACTGTGAGTAATGTGCAGAGTGGAGGCAGAACCTCTGCTTGTTCCCAGTTGATTCTGGGGTTCATCAGCGGTGTGTTCTGCTCCTACTCTGTTCAATGCTTCTATGGACTGGGTGTTGGACAATGGTTGTGGGGTCCAGCGGCTGTGGGGGATCTGTTGATGATGAAAGATTCACTGATCTTGACTTTGCTGGTGGTGCTGTGATTTTCACAGAGTCAATGGAGGCTCTGATTGGGGCTGTCGAGAGACTGAGCGAGGAGTTGGAGTGTCTGGGCTTGCGAGTGTCCTGATAAAAAACAAGATCCAGACCTTTAATGACCTCTTGGGCACAGCCATCAGCAGTGTGTCTGTCTGTGGAGAGAGTGTTAACCTCATCGAGAGGTTTACTTACCTTGGCAGTGACATTCACGTCTCTGGTGACTGTTCCTGTGAAGTCAGTAGACAGATTGGGATAGCATGGGGGGTCATGAGGTCACTGGAAAGGGGTGTGTGGCGCTCCTGATATCTATGCAAAAGGACGAAGGTCCAAGTATTTAGAGTCCTGGTGCTTCCTGTCTTGCTATATGGTTGCGAGACATGGACGCTATCCAATGACCTGAGATGAAGACTGGAAACCTTTGGTACTGTGTCTTTCCGGAAAATCCTTGGGTACCATTGGTTTGACTTTGTGTTGCTCATGGAGTCCCGAATTGAGGCTCATGACCTGCATTCTGAGGGAGCATCAGTTACAGCCCTATGGCCATGTGGCGCGATTCCCAGAGGGTGATCCGGCTCACAGGATCCTCATTGTTGAGGGCCTGAGTGGGTGGACCAGGCCAAGGGGACACCCATGTAACTCCTGACTGCGGAAGATAGAAGGTCATTTCCAGAGGGTGGGACTGGACCGCATATCTTTCTTGGGAGTTGCCAACCAGGATCCCAAGCTGTTTAGTTGTGTGGTGGGTCATAAAATCAACAAGATTGTTCAAGCAAATTATAGAAAAGATTATTGAGGTCCATCTCAGAGCAAACACACACACCAGAGCCAAATTATGGACAGGCTCCAGCAGACCCCTGTGACTGCCTGTTTAGGACTAAGTGGGCTAGAAAATGATGGACTGATTGATTATTGAAGTTTCACGTAGGCTAGCTGTAAATGGAAAAACATTCAAATGAATGATGTTTCATTCTAAATATATTTAAAAGAAAATAGTTATAAAAAATGTAAGACACTATTAACGTTTATGAACGAAATTAAAATTATAATTCAAATTATTTATCTTAGGCTAGCCATAATCTAAAAAAATGAAAGCATATTTCAATGCTTGTGGTAATTGTAAAGGATAACATTTCAGTAACTTTTTATTTAGATTAGGTTAGATAAACTTTGTGAATCCCATGGAGAAATGCATGCAGCAGCAGAAACATAAAAAAACAAGGATACAGATGCACTGGACAAATAATACAGTGAATCAATCAATCAAAAAATAAATATATGTTGTGCAAATATTTCAAAATGAACTTAGTAAGTACATCAGGCAGAAAAGACCCCAAAGGCTTCTTAGCACACCATGGTGGGATGAGCCAGTGGCTAAAAATGCCCCAAGAGAGCACCTCCTGGAGGGGATTTTTCATGATGGCATCCAATTTTACCACCTCCCTCTTTTCCACAACAGCTTCCAGTGTTCGGGACGTGATTTCCTGATAGGTTGGTTCAGGCGTTGTGCGTCTTTTGAGCTCAGGTTACTTCCCTGGGAGGCTCTAGCATAGAACAGCACACTGGCTACTATGGACTGATAGAACATTTCTATTACATGAATAATTTTATGAAACCTTAAAATGTATTAAACATTTAGTGCTTTAACAATAAATAATAACAGTTTTACCTATGGTAGGTACAATTAAAATACAGTAAAAATTAAAAGATAAGAAATATATCTCCTTTGGTAGATACAAACAATACAATACAATACAATTTATTTTTGTGTAGCCCAAAATCACACAAGGAGTGGCACAATGGGCTTTAACAGGTCCTGCCTTTTGACAGCCCCCCAGCCTTGACTCTAAGAAGACAAACCCTTTGTGATAAGGATGACTCTGAGACTTCATAAAGGTTTGGGGGAGCCACCCGTTTATTGCATCCCGGCTGCAAATGGTTCTGAGAATAATTATAAACAGATCTTAACAGATCGGAGTCCACAATTGAACTGAACTCGTTGATTTAAGATAGGGGCAACCGGAAATGACATCATCGGCACCACCAGAGCCAGAAGTGACATCATCAATAATGCCAGAACCAGGCGGGATTTCCCTTTAAGGGATTGAGAGAGACAATTAGTGCACCTCGCCGCCCCCTGGTCAGGCATCGAATTACAATTATTCAGGCACTTTAGTTGTCTCCTATTCATATGTGTGTGACACCTTGTGGGGAAAAAAATTAAAGAAACCTTGGGAAAGGCAGTTCAAAGAGAGACCCCTTTCCAGGTAGGCTGGGTGTGCAGTGGGTGTCAAAAAAAAAGGGGGTCAATACAATACACAGAACAGAACACAAGTCATCATCAAACTGTAGATGATGTGTTGTAACTAAACATGGGAGCTGGTGAAAAGGCAATCACTTTAGCATTGTTATTGCCTTTTCAACATGACAGCACTCATGATAGCAATCTAGGCAAGAATATTTTTCAATAAAGTGTTCAATGGATACAATACTTTAATTACCCCTACTGAAAAATAAAGTTTATTGACGAAAAGTGACGAAAGTAATAAAGGTGAAATAGTCTTAGATTAGCCTAAGCCTGTTGTTTTTATGAACAGTGGTTATCCAGAACTCGATGATGATTGCCAAGAGGGCCCCGAAACTGCAGGTCCTCCACTGTGTTTTTGTGTGTTCACCCTTTAATGGAATGGCGCCTTATCCAATGAGGGATCCTGCGTGGCTTGGATTGGCTCCAGCTGCCCTACAACCCTTCCCTGGATAAGTCTGCTGGTGTCTCACTGACTTGTACTGGGGATCTGTTTGCCTTCAGTAGAGGCTATTGGATGTGAAAAAGACAAAAATACACAAACTATACAAGTTAGAACATCAGAACAATCAGGACGAGAACAGGCCATTCAGCCCAACAAAGCTCACCAGTTGTATTCACTTAATTGTTCTGAAAAAACATCAAGTCAAGTTTTGAAAGTCCTTAAAGTTTTCACGTTGATGTAACCGGGGTGAAAAAGAGGAAAACATACAAAATATACAAGCTGGTGTTACCAATGTCAAGGTAAAATTGAAACAGTAAACTACTCTGAGGTTGAAGTTGTACGGAATGTCTCTCTGTTTTAGATGAACTCAAAAATTTGCCAATGCTTTTCAATGGGAGATTTTGGAATTTTAAAGCTACGTTCAGTGCTATGTGTTCAAGATATCTCAATGAAAACTGAACTGTCTTCACCAATTTCTTTGAATCATAGGTGTGCCACATTTGAACAAATTGCAATAACATCCAACTGTAGACCAAGCGCACCATACGTTACTGCAGGTCTACGCCAGCATTTATAGGACAGACGAAAAGGTTAGGGGTTAGTATGGTTAGCGTGTAGGATAAATGGTTAAGGTTAGCGGTTAGTTTTGTTAAGGATTAGGGTTTGGTGTGTTTAGTGTGTCAATCAGTTGATTTGTGATGACCTTTAAATGTTTATTACCAAACTGCTGATCTAGGCATGCTGTGATATCAGTTCCATCCTGAAATTGCTGCCCTAGACCTGCAGTGATGTATGGTGGTGTGGCTGTGCAGGTTGATAAATGTGCAAAGTTGGGGGGTGGGGGGCTGAGTTTTATTTCAGGTGGACAGACAGATAGACACGGGCTATCGCAATAGGTACGTCTCGCATTATATGTGAAAGCACTTAAAAAGTCTGAATTAGCTCAAGTTGCTCTAATTTGTGGTGGTCATACGAAATCTAATGATTTACTTCATGAGGTAGTAGTTGTGGCATCTGGGTTTGGACTTCAGAGGATTAGGGCCTAATCTTTGTATCCAGCAGGGGGTGTTAGTTCCCTGGGAATGAGTTCTTTTGTAATTGCGGCGTGTTACATAACTGGAAACTACTGTATATAGATATGATATAAAAAGGCGATACCCCCTCCCTTAGTGATACAGCAGTAAGAAATCACATAGGAGAAATAACTTAGCTTTGTTTAATGTCGGCTTATGCTGCATAACAGACTAACGAAGCCAATGGCAAAACCCAGTTTGGGAGTGGGGCCCTGATGTGTAGAGTCTGCCATTTTTGCCATTGCAGTGGAAGGATTTTCAGGATCGGATGACGTTATCTCCAATCCGTCTGTCGGCTTCAAAGGTGTGCCGGGCAACGTGCCAAGGCTTTTGTACTTTTTTCTCACGCACAGGGCCTCCACTTAGGTGAATCATGCAATTCCAAACAAGGCAAAAGAGGTTATAGTTTCATGCTGACTTTGGCAGACAAAAAATAATATACAACGGTCCTCAGTCTGATTGCTCGTTTCCCAGTTTTCTCTATCTCAAAAGTTAAAGTCAAAGTGAACTTTATTGTCATCTCAACCATATACAAGTATACAGATAGACGAAATTGCGAAGCTCAGGATCCACAGTGTAACAACATGATGTGATGTGCAAATAATAAATTAAAAATAGAATTCAAATTAAAAATTAAAAATTAAAACACAAACAAGACAAGACATTGTGCAAAGATAGGACAAAGAAGTAGCAGCAATATTGATGTGTAAGACATATAATGTAATAAATAATAAATAATAGATATAGATAATACAGAGATTATCAGTGTATGATAATAGTTGTTTAAGACGTGTGTAAACAATGACAGGTCAGAATGTTTCACAGTAGAAAGATATCAAGAGTGTCAAAATCCTTAAAGGTCAGTATGAGATTTTCAGTTCTTTTCTACATGCACACTCATCTTTGCAGGGCAGTGGTTTTCATGTATAAAAGTTCTGTTTTTAAAGGTGGTTGAGGCTGTGTGGAGGGTCCCAGGGGGCAGCCTGGTGTTAAGGAGTCTAACAGCTTGGGGGTAAAAACTCTCCTGCAGCCTGGCAGATTTGGCTTTTGCTGCAATATCTTCTCTTGGATGGCAGAAGTGTGAAAAGTCCATGTGAGGGGTGTAAGGGGTCCTGCACAATGCTGCAGGCCTTGCGGACACTGCGTTTGTAAAATATGTCCTGTAGTGAAGGGAGAGGCACCCCAATAATGTTCTCTGCTGTCTTCACTATCCTTTGCAGGCACTTGCAGTCAGATTTGTTGCAGTTGCCATACCAGACAGTGATGCAGCTGGTCAGAACACTCTCAATGGTACCTCTGTAGAACATGGTGAGGATGGAAGGGGGAAGACGTGCTCACTTCAGCTGCCTCAGGAAGTGTAGTCTCTGCTGGGCTTTCTTGATTAGCGATGAGGTGTTATGTGTCCACGTAAGTTCCTCAGTTATGTGCACACCGAGGAACTTGGTACTCCTAACAATCTCCACATCTAAACCGTTGATGCTGGGCAGGATGTGGGCAGGACATGATTTTCTGAAGTCCACGATTATCTCTTTTGTCTTGTCAACATTGAGAGATAGATTGTTGTCTTCACACCATGCGGACAGCCATTTAACCTCATCTGTGTATGCTCTTTCATCATCCCTGCTTATCAGTCCCAGCACCGTCGTATCATCCGCAAACTTGATGATGTGGTTGGTGTTGTGCGTGGCTGTGCAGTCGTGAGTCAGCAGAGTTAACAGTGTGGACTAAGCACACAGCCCTGCGGTGCTCCAGTGCTCAGTGTGATGATGCTGGAAGTGTTGCAGCCCATCCGAACTGACTGGGGCCTCTCTGTCAAGAAGTCCAGGATCCAATTGCAGAGGGTGGTGTTCAGGCCCAACCTGCTCAGTTTTACAACCAGCTTTGGAGGGATGATTGTGTTGAAGGCAGAGCTAAAGTCTATGAATAGCATCCTGACATATGTGTCTTTTTTATCCAGATGTCTCAGGGAGAGGTGAAGGGCAGAGCATATGGCATCATCAGTTGACCTGTTTGAGAGGCATGCAAACTGAAGAGGGTCAAGGGAGGCAGGGAGATTAGTCTTTATGTTTGACATGACTAACCTTTCGAAGCACTTCATTATGATTGCCGTGAGTGCAACTGGTCGGTAGTCATTCAGGCATGTCACTGATGACTTCTTCGGCACTGGTATGATGGTGGTCGACTTGAAGCATGCTGGGACTGACGACTGGCTCAGAGATGTGTTGAAGATGTCTGTGAGGACACCAGCCAGTTGACTGGCACATTCTTTGAGCACACGACCAGGTATGTTGTCAGGTCCTGCAGCCTTGCGTGGATTGACTCTGGATAGAGTCCTCCTCACATCTGTTATGGAGTGACAGAGTGCTTGGTCAGTGGAGGGAGATGTTGCTTTTCTCGCAGGCTTTTTGTTCTGCGCTTCAAACCGTGCAAAGAAGTTGTTCAGCTCATCCGGAAGGGAGGCATCACCATCACTGCTGTGTGGGTTGGGCTTGTAGTTTGTAATTGCCTGAACACCCTGCCACATACGACGTGTGTCTCTGGTGCTGCTGAATTGTTTGTTGATCTTCTGCGCGTATGCCCACTTCGCTCTCCTTATAGTACAAGACTTGTCTTATATTATTATTCTTGCCTAGCAGTTCTATATGATAAGCCCTTGTGCTAAATCTGGCTCTGTGTCAACTGTGCATGTGAGTGTAGAAAGGCAGATTTATAAAACGCAGGCACGCGACAATGGCAGGCATCAACCCCGTGAGTGAGGGAGAGCGCAGTCCGAGGTGAGGTGAGGCTCGTCGCTGCCGCACCTTGCATTTCCCTGCTATATTTGAACAGGAAATGCGCAAATTTAGATGGTGTGCATAGCAGTTTATGTACAGTGCCCATTCATCTACCTTACTTGGCGGCCAGCCTCTTGGCTATTGCTTAGCTACTGATTGATCGAGCAAGGAGCAGGAACTGATACATACATGCGGTACATTGTTTACCATTTTTTATGTTATAAACTAGGGGGCTTTGCCCCCTGCTTGCTTCTCTCGCCAACCCCTGGGCGGACGCTACGCGTTAGCCTCTTTGCGCCTATGGGGAAGTGGATGTACAATTTAAACTGATTTTTAATTTAATGGTAATTGTTACATATGCATAATAGAACTAACTGTTTTACATTATAGCCAGTAATTAACCATATTAAAAAATAGTAAAACGTAATAAATTGAAAGAAAATTATGTTTCATGTCGCGTATATGTTATATGTTGCGTTATATGTTTTTGTTCTGTTTGGCTTTGAAGTTAACATGCAAATACTTTTTAAACTTACATTTTTAGGGTAAAACTTCAGTAAAAGCAATATTTGAAATTAACTTTTTGTTAATATTGCATTGATTTTTGATTCCGGGTTTGGACTTGCATCCTGACAACTCAACGTATAACTGCCCGTGAGTGAATATCGTTTCTTTCTCTCTAATAAATAAACCGACTTTTTCAAGTGTTTGTCCCTGTGATTTGTTAATTGTCATAGCAAAAGCTATTCTAAACGGGACACTGTAAACATTTTAATATGAATGGCATATCACGGCCTCCTGTGGTGTCTAATGTTATCCCCTGAAGATGTACTACATTACTTTTCTTGTTGCCTGTTAAAATTTTACATGTCAGAATCGTTCGGCCAATTTTGAATACAACTAATCTTATCCTATTGCATAGCCCATCACTCAGACATAAATTACGCAATAACATTACAATACATCCCTCTTTCAACAGCAATTCAGTCGGTGGAAGACCGGACATTGTTAATGGTTATAGATATTCTATGGGATATTGTAAATTGACGTTTTCATCTTCCACACCATCACCACCAATTGTTTCAGCATAGTCTATTGATACCCATTTAACTGATTTGCCCGTGTAACTGATCGACAGTTATCACGTTAATTCGTTTGTCTTCAGCGTTTCTCAGTGCTAGGATTGCCCGTGTACTAATTTGTTCTGTTGATAACCCTTCGGGATGAAATTCTTCAATAAGATTTGGACGTAATACGTCTTCTTTTATTGGGAACTTAAAGTGAGGAAAACGTAAAAATTTACAAGAGCTGAGAGCGCAGGAACTGTGTCTGACAAAAGCACTCACTCCAATGAGAGGTGAGAGGACCGTGGGCGTGGGCCATTAACCGTAAATGGTTGAGAGGAGGGCGGGACTTGAAATAATCTCTTGGCAATAGTCTCAATATTTTCTTTTATAGTAGATATTTTCACAAAGCACAGTGACATACTAAACTTATGCTCTTTTTGCAATCTTCTGCACCCAGAGCTTGATCATTTTCTCGATAATGTACTAGAATAATAGCGGTAAGCCCCTGAAAGATCTGCATGCCTGTCATACGTGATTTAACCCTTGATCATTGCACGGAAGCACCGGGGGAAAACTACTCTTTGATTTTATATTTTGGGAAGGTTATCATGAAACTTCAAAGGGGACTATGCCATCCATTCTTCAATTTTTTTTTTTAATCCAGGTAAGACTGTGAAGAAAAACATCACAGAGGTGCTAAGACTCTGATATCTGCAATTCCTAAAAATACCCTTGGGGAGAAGTACTTAGTACTTATCATTTTGGGGAATGGTTTCTCAAACATTTTAACAAGTGTGTGTGTGGAGTGTCCCCTCTTGATCATTTTTCCATGTGGATGCTCCATCGTGGATCTTGGTGAAAAGGTCCTTTCCTGTCACAGGCCCTTAGAGGGGCACCTAAAATGCCCTGATGGTAGACCTGCCTGTGATTTCTTGAAACAATGAGATCAATCAGAGATAAAATGAAACTGAATCATTTTTTCAAAGAAGTATTGGGCGTGCTAATTGATAGTATTCTTGACATAGTAAACTCATCATTAGATATGGGGGTCTTCCCAGACTGTTTTAAGACTGCTGTAGTTAAACCTCTGCTCAAGAAAAATAATCTTGACTCCTCTGCTTTTGAAACTTTAGACCTACTTCTAACTTGCCTTTCTTAAGTAAAATTCTAGAGAAGGCAGTCATTATGCAGCTTAATGATCACCTCAATAAACATGCTATTCTTGATAAGTTTCAGTTGGGTTTCAGAACAAATCACAGTACAGAAACTGCACTTGTTAAAGTAGTAAATGACTTGCGGGTGAATGCAGACATAGGCCGTTTATCTGTCCTCATCCTCTTAGATCTGAGTGCTGCATTCGATTTCATTGATCACAATATTCTTAGAATTCGCATTAGTCAATGGGTGGGCCTCTCTGGCAGTATCTTAAATTGGTTTGAATCCTACCTGGCAGGTAGAAAATTCTTTGTAAGTTGTGGTAATTTTACTTTAAAGACACATGATATTCTATATGGTCTTCCACAAGGCTCTATCCTGAGTCTGCTGCTCTTTTTGATTTACATGCTTCAGTTAGGTCAGATTATCTTGGGGCACAATGTGATCTACCACAGCTATGCTGATGACACACATCTGCATTTATCAACAGCACCTGACGACCCCGACTCTTTTGATTCACTGACACAATGTCTTACTTGTGTTTCTGAATGGATGAATAGTAATTTTCTCAAACTAAATAAAGAGAAAACAGAAATTTTAGTGATTGGAAAAATGAATATAATGAGGTTATTAGAAATAAACTTGATGCATTAGGATTAAAAGTCAAAACGGAGGTAAGGAATTTAGGGGTAACTATTGACTCTGACCTAAGTTTTAAATCACATATTAATCAGATTACTAGGACAGCATTTTTCCACTTAAGAAATATCGCAAAAGTTAGACCCCTTAAAACATTGCAAGATGCTGAGAAATTAATCCACACTTTTGTTTTCAACCGTCTAGATTACTGTAACGCTTTCCTCTCAGGACTACCCAAAAAAGACATCAATTGATTACAACGAGTGCAGAATGCAGCTGCTAGAATCCTAACTAGGAAAAGAAAATCCGAGCACATCTCTCCAGTTTTGAGGTCACTACACTGGTTACTTGTGTCATTTAGAATTGACTTTAAAATACTGCTTATAGTTTACAAAGCCTTAAATCATCTGCTCCATCATACTGCATATCTCAGAGTGCTTTACACCTTACACTCCAAATCGTAACCGCAGATCTTCAAATGAGCTAAACTTGTGATTGTGAGGCGGCCTTCTGCTGTTATGCACCTAAAATCTGGAATAGCTTACTGATAGGAATTTGCCAGGCTAATACAGTGGAGCACTTTAAAACACTGCTAAAAACACATTACTTTAACATGGCTTTCTCATAACTTCATCTTAGTTTAATCCTGATGCTCTGTATATTTAATTAATTATATGAGTATTCACGGTGGCTCCAAAATCCGTACTAATCCCTACTCTCTCTTCTGTTCTTTTTCCGGTTTTCTGGGGTGGTGACCAGCGCCATCACCACCTGATCAAAGCACTGTGATGTCCCTACATTGATGGATTAAAGGCCAGAAGTCCACATGACCGTCATCATCAAGTTCTTTCATGAGAACCCTGAATACCATGAGGACTGATTGAGGTCATTGATGTTAGGTAGAATGCCTAGAGGGGGCTGGGTGGTCTCATGGCTTCAGAACCCCTACAGATTTTGTTTTTTTTTCTCCAGCCGTCTGGAGTTTTTTTTTTTTTTTTTTCTTTTTCATTATTCTATTTCATTATAGATTTAGGTTCCTTTTACAACTTCCTCAGCCTAAAACTATGGGCCTTAGAGTGCTTTACAGAACACAAAAATAAACTTTTCCAAGGTTCCCCCTGTGTCTACTGTCACTGGCTGCAGGGAGAAGACAGCAACTGAACTGAACACATTAAGAAGGGACAAACTCTGTGAAACAATCTGAGAACACATTCTGGGCACTCTGATTCCAGTCCTTTGACTCTTAATCTGTCATCTGCCAATTTGTTCTTCTAGGACAGTGTCCAGACCACTTCGGGCTTCTCCTGTCAAACAGCCAAACTTCCACAGAGACAAAGTTCTTTCCTCCCGTCACCATAAAGACACTCAAAATATTAAGCCCAC
The DNA here is from genome assembly GCF_016835505.1 of Polypterus senegalus. NCBI lineage: Eukaryota > Metazoa > Chordata > Cladistia > Polypteriformes > Polypteridae > Polypterus > Polypterus senegalus. The sequence continues at coordinate 9,278,841 of NC_053162.1, forward strand.
AGATTTGCTTATTCCCAAATAAAAGTTCCAAATCTATAAAATGTTCCTTTAGAAATATAAAACTGTAGAGTGTTATACACTAGGGGGCGTACTGCCACCTCAACCCGACACAAACAGGCGTAGAACTCAAGTTCAAAGCACATGTGATTTTGTTTTATTTTCCTTTGTGGGCAACGTCTTCCCCGTCCCCTACAAGTATAACACAGTCCCAAAAAGCACACAGCACTTTAATTCTCTCTCTTTTCTTTTCTTTCTTTCTTTCTTTCTTTCTTTCTTTCTTTCTATCTATCTATCTATCTATCTATCTATCATATAGAGCCTTTCATATCTATCTATCTATCTATCTATCTATCTATCTATCTATCTATCTATCTATCTATCTATCTATCTATCTATCTATCTATCTATCTATTCTACTGTGCCTTTCACATCTATCTATTATATAGTACGTCTTCCCCGTCCCCCACAAGTATAACACTGTCCCAAAAAGCACACAGCACTTTAATTCACTCTCTTTTCTTTCTTTTTTCTTTCTTTCTTATATTGCCTTTCACATCTGTCTATCTACAGTGCCTTTCACATCTATCTATCTATCTATCTATCTATCTATCTATCTATCTATCTATCTATCTATCTATCTATAGTGTCTTTCACATCTATTATAAAGTACGTCTTCCCCGTCCCGCACAAGTATAACACTGTCCCAAAAAGCACACAGCACTTTAATTCTCTTTCTTTCTTTCTTATATTGCATTTCACATCTATCTATCTATCTATCTATCTATCTATCTATCTATCTATCTATCTATCTATCTATCTATCTATCTGCAGTGCCTTTCACATCTATCTATTATATAGTGCCTTTCATATCTATCTATCTATTATATAGTGTCTTGCATGTTTAAAAGGTGAACAGTCATGTAAAGTAAATGAGATTTCTTCAACTTGTAATTTCCAAAGACTTTGTGATATTTTATTTGGCCACAAGGGGGTGTCTGATCCCATCAAATGTATTGTAGGTAATCAGTTTTTAATCTCGTCTGGTAGACACGTTCATCTTTCTCAGACCCCTCTTAAATAGTTCCTTGTGATTTATTTAGAGAGCACTGCTGTTTGAAATTTCAAATATGCATAATTTCTGTGACGCAGTGTACACATTGGGTAGCGCTGTTGCCTCATGGATCCCATGTCCTCAGTTTGAATTCCATACAATTCTCCTTGTGGCTTTGTGGGTTTTCCTCCAGGTACTCCTGTCCACAGCATGCGTGGTGCAGCCACTGGTGACTCCAGGTTAGACCCTGGCCTGCGTGTGGGTGGGTCCTGTTATGGACTGGCACCTGTTCTGCCTGCTGCTGCGTTAGGCTTCAGGTCTGGAGTGGGTTCCAGTGTGAAGAACGCATGTTTTACTTTTAAAAATTTGGTGCTTTCTGCCTAATTCATGGCACCCCTTGACTGACACCATTGGAACGAGATGGCCAGGCCCCGGTTATTACTAGCTGGTGTTTGATGGTGACATCCCCCACTAGTGGACATTACTGAAAGTGTTTGGAACTACGTGCTTTGATCTGTTTAGTGCAGGGGTCCTCAATCACGGTCCTGGAGAGCCGCAGTGGCTGCAGGTTTTTGCTCCAACCCAGTTGCTTAATAAAAAGCACTTATTGCTAAAGTAACACTTCTGCTTCACTTTAGTGATTTTGAGCCCTTATTGCTTCATTTTGTCTTAAACAGCTATTTTAATTGCTCCTTATTATCAATAACATGCAAATGACAAGAGAGAGCAGCATTTCTCCATTTTGCTTATTTACATTTACACCTGTGTGTATTTATCTGCACTATTGGGTTTAATGAAATACTTGGAAGAAAAATGAAGAGAAAAACGTGAAGGACTGAGAATTACTCGTCCATTTTAGCCTTCAAATCATTTGCATGATAGAAAGGGAAAGAAAATCTAGGATATGAGAATGACCTGACATAGCAGAGTTAATTTAATTTCATAGCTTGTTACTGCTTTATTGGCAAGAATTGCTTTCTAATTAAGCAACCAGGTCAGAACAAAAACCTGCAGCCACTGCTGCTCTCCAGGACTGGGATTGAGGACCCCTGGTTTAGTGTTTGGTTCTCGCAGTTCACGACAAAGCTATAATTATATAACATTACCAGAAATGGTGATAACTAATGAAGAACGAACCCTAGGAGTTTGCATCGCTGTGAGTTCGGTGAAAGTGCAGAAATGTTTGGGAACTCCACAAAATGTATTGAAGTCAATGGGGAAGGAGGAACTGAACTAGGTTTGAGTGGCTTATAATGGCACAGTGGTCTGTTAAGAGTCACTGAGAGCCAGGAAGGCATCTGCCATTTATGCTGGATTGATTATTGTGATTATTGTGTCCTAAAATGTGACCTGAGCTGTGAGGCAGCAGTGCTAACCACTGAGCCGTTTGTATCTCAAACAATAAAAGGCGCAGACGGAAAGACTACCACAAACAAAATACAACAGATGGCCACAGACTAGCAATAAGTGAATAAAATTGAAATCATTGCACACACAGAGTTCCAATTTGTAGGCACACATTGGCAGTGTACCCTATGGGTGTGTGCATGAGCACGCCAGCCCAGGGACACTGCCACCTACTGTATCAGTTCTGGATGACTCTCTCCGCTTGCCTATCCATCGTTAAAAAGTCAATCAGCCGTCCTTGTTTCTCTGCAAGAAGGTTAAGCACTTAAAAAGCTGAATAGAAGACTTGACGCCCACCAAATAGTTCTATAAGAAATGAAGCAAAGTGACAGTGATGTCACCTGTCCGTCTCTGGTGCTGATCGGCACATGGAAATGGAGCTAATACACCCAGAGTTCCCCTGACAGCTTCCCTTTTATACTTTTTTTTCCAAATGTTTTTACAGCCAGGGATGTCCGGTCCACTGGCCTGAAGTCTTTTAAAGTTTTTAGAGATTTGCGGAATTGCTGTCGCCTGTTTCAATAACTTTGGAGCCTTTTGCTGTTTTAATGACAAACTAAGAATCAGGGGCCGAGCTGCTCTGCAGAAGATGTCAAGAGCCTTCCACTAAGATGGACTGGGGTCAGATTTATAAACGCAAAACGAGGCTCAAAGTGTGCATACGCGGCATTCCATACAAAAACCGGGATGTATATAAGAGCACTTGATGGGGGGAACGTGCGTTCTGTATGCAATATTTTGAAGAAACTGGGAAATGACGACATCCCTAATCAAGTAGGGAGATGCAGCCAAATCCAATAAATGATGACTCAAGCATGTAATAATAATTCATTATGACTGAGCCGTTATTTTAATGTGCGTTGGCAGCTTTCCACGCAAAAGTCGGGATTTATAAAAAAAAATCTTGGTGGAGGGGAGTGGGGGGACAAGCAAAAAGCTCTGACCTATGGAGAAACTGGGAAATGGTGACACCTTTGCAGCTAAACCAGATAAATGATGACTCACCAATCTATCCATCCATTTTCCAACCTGCTGAATCCGAACACAGGGTCACGGGGGTCTGCTGGAGCCAATCCCAGCCAACACATTGCACAAGGCAGGAATCCAGTCCCGGGCAGGGTGTCAACCCACCGCAGGACACCAGTCTATCCAGTATAAAATAAATCACTAATTTCTGTGTGTCTGGTCCATCTGAGCAATCTAATGGGTCAGTTTGGTTTTGGTAAGGCAATAATGAAATAGGAAGTGTGAGACACACAATGAGGAGTAAAGACACAAGAGCCAAGCTGAGAGAGTCGCCTTCAAAGTATAAAACCGGACAGAAGGTGAGAAAGGCGCCTCGAAAATAATGACAGAGTCTAAGTAGGAGGCTTTACGGGAACGCGCTTGAGAAATGGTGCGCCCGTGAAGAGACACACATGAACGCAAATGAAATGTGCTGAAGGTACATGAGATAGCAGAGAGATGTTTTTAGACCATCCTGTTACCCTCTTCGACAGATACTGTGGCTGGTATAATAATAATACTAATCACTGAGCCGTCATTGTAATGAATATGATGCACAGGCTGTATTTTGTTCCCTTTTAAGAGGACCAATGCTGCGTATTTGCACTGTCAGCTTTTTATCGCCACCTGTTGTCATGTCTAACGATTATAAACAACAAAGCAGCAAAAGCACAGACGTAATTCACTCTCCGCGTAAAGAAAGTGATACATTTCGTGGCCAACAGCTCATTCATTATGGAGGATTATTTGTCCGAAAAACCTATAAAACATCACCCTGGATAGAAGTGGAAAAAGATAAAGAGGGGGAAGAAGAAGAAGATTTGATGTCACTTCCATCTCTGGGACCTTTGATGACGTCACTTCTGGCTTCCGACACCTTCGATGATGCCATTTCCAGGTCCGGCGCCTTCGATGACGTCACTTCCGATTCCAGTGCCTTCGATGACATCACTTCCATCTCTGGGACCTTCGATGACGTCACTTCTGGCTTATGGCACCTTCCATGATGCCATTTCAAGGTCCGGTGCCTTCGATGACGTCACTTCCATATCTGGGACTTTCGATGACGTCACTTCCGATTCCAGCGCCTTCGATGACATCACTTCCGATTCTGCCACATCCGATGACATCAATTCCGTCTCTGGGACCCTCAATGACGTCACTTCCGATTCTAGTGCCTTTGATGACATCACTTCCGTCTCTGGGACCCTCGATGATGTCACTTCCGATTCCGCTACATCCAATGACGTCACTTCCGGTGCTGGCATTTCTGCTGACAAGAATCAGTTCAGTTGTGGACTCTGATCTGTAAAGATCTGTGATTTACTTTCAACCTTTTTGCAGCCAGGACATAATAGACGGGTGGCTTACCCCAATCCATCTTGATGTCTCTGGGTAATATTTGTGACAAGATGTATTGCATTTTGCTTAGAAGCTGCGCGTTTGTGGTGCATCTCATTTTGAGACCACCTTTTAATCAAGCCAAAACGAATTGTGATCAAATGACCAATTAGCATCAAAAGGTGGGGCAAGGGGGCGTCAACGGTTAAAAGCGCTGGCAGGTGAAGTGAGTACCATGGGTTGATTATCTCGTTCCAGTTGCACCTGTCAAGGGCTGGCATATATTAGGCAGCAAGTGAACAGTCAGAGGATGTGTTAGAAGGGCAAGCGTAAGGATCTGAGCGACTTTGACAAAATCGTGGTGGTGAGACAACTGGGTCAGAGCATCTCCAAAAAAAGCAGGTCTTGTGAGGTTTTCCCGGTATGTAGTGGTTAGTACCTACCAAACGTGGTCCAAGGAAGGACAATCCAGTGAACCGGGTCACAGGCACCCAAGGCTCATTGATGCATGTGGTGGTTGAAGGTCTAGCCTACCTGGTCTGAGTCCACAGATCTACTGTAGTACATACTGATGAACAACATAATGATGGCCATGAGAGAAAGGAGTCAGGACACACAGTGCATCACATCTTTGCTGGGTAGCTGCAGACTGGTGAAAATACCCATGCTGACTCCTTTCCACCATTGAAATTACCTACAACAGATGCAAGAGAGTCGGAACTGGACCATGGAGCAGTAGAAGAAGGTGGCCTGGTCTGATGAATCACGTTAGATCACGCCAACAGCAGGGTGTATGTGCGCCATTTACCTAGGGAAGAGATGGCAGCAGGTTGCACTATAGGAAGAAGACAAGCTGGCAGAGGCAAGTGTGGTGCTCGGGGCAATGTTCTGCTGGGGATCCTTGGTTCCTGACATTCATGTGGATGTTATTTTGACATATACCACCTACATAAAGATTGTTTCAGAACACTGTGAAGCCCTGGGGCGCATACAGTCACCCTAACCCTGACACACACAGGTAAGACACAGATTTTAGTCCACACAGCACACGGTTTACTTACAAGTGGACTTTACAGCACCAAGGTAAAAAATCAACACAGTCCCTTTGCCGGGTCCTCCAGACAGGCTTTGTCCTCTTCTTCCCGACTCTGGCAGTTGGATGCTGGCGGCTGGCCCCCATTTTATAGGGTACCTGAAAAGACTCCAGGTGCCCAACGAGCTTGTTCTGGTAGCACTTCCAGATATGGCGGAAGTGTTGCCAAATAGGGCCCTGTAAATGTCCATAGTGCCACTGGAAACCAAGAGGGATGCCCTCTGTTGGTCCGGGGATAAAAACTGTCCTGGAAGTACTCTCTTCCCAGGTTCTTCCGTAATCAGGGTGTCCCAGCTGGGTAAGGGCCAAGACCGTTCACCACACCACTGTGAAAGCAGCGCTATATAGCGCTCGACCCGGCACAGACTGACACAAAGGCACATGTAAAATCCAAGCACACTTTTATTTTTCTTCAGCTGGAGGGCACGTCTTCCCCGTGAATCCCCCCAGCCACAACACAGTCCCAGAAGCACTTGATACACACAACACAATCCTTCCTCTGGCACCACCACTCCCCCCAGGCAACCTCATCCTCTTCCTCCCGATTCTGGCCCTGAGTGGTAGTTGCCGGCCCCCTTTATAGTCCACCTGCTTCTGATTGCACTTCCGGGCGGGACTGCAGAGTTGTCCAAGCCGGCTCAGGGACCCATGCAGCACCCCCTGGCGGCCACCCCAGATCCCAACAGGGCTGTGGAGAACTCTGAGGCACCATCCTCAGCCAGGGAGGCTGCCACCAAGCGTCCTGGGGGATGTATTGAGCAGTCCATGATTGCTCCCCCGGAACATGTGCAGAAGGGGAAGACAAGAAAAATAAAAGCATGCGTGGATTTTACACGTGCGTCTGTGTCAGTCAGTGCTGGGTCGGGCGCTATATAGCACTACTTTCACAGTGGTGTGGCGAACGGTCATGGCCCTTACCCAGCTGGACACCCTGATTACGGAAGAACCTGGGGAGAGAGTACTTCCAGGACAGTTTTTATCCCCGGACCAACAGAGGGCATTCCCCTTGGTTTCCAGTGGGACCACCGCCAGGGGGCACATGGACATTTGCAGGGACCTATTTGGCAGCACTTCCGCCACACCCAGAAGTGCTGCCAGAACAAGCTCATTGGGCACCCGGAGTCTTTTCGGGTGCCCTATAAAATGGGGGCCAGCCGATAGCATCCAACTGCCAGAGTTGGGAAGAAGAGGACAAAGCCTGTGTGGAGGACCCGGCAAAGGGACTGTGCTGAGAACACCTCGCATTGGAGCCCATCCAAGCGTCCCCGGGGGAGGTATTGAGCAGTCCATGATTGCTCCCCCAGAACATGTGTAGAAGGGGCGTCCCGGCCGGGCATGGGACCCGGCTGCCCATCACACCACGTACACATCTTCATGGCCACCGTATTGCCTAATTGCAGTGGTCTCTTTCAGCAGGATAACATGCCCTGCTACACTGCGAAAAATTGTTCTCAAAAATGTTGAGGAACATGACAAAGAATTCAAGGAGTTGACTTGACCTCCAAATTCTGTGCCGATTGAGCACCTGTGGGGTGTGCTGGAAAAGCAAGTCCGATCCATGGAGGCCCCACCTTGTAATTTTCAGGATCTGCAGCTAACTTCTTGGTCCCAGAAACCACAGGACACCTTCAGAGGTCCCGTGGAGTCCATGCTTGACGGGTCAGGGCTGTTTTGGTGGCATGAGGGGGAAACTACACAATATTAGTCTTAATGTTACGGTTGATTGGTGTATTTACTTTTACTTTTGCATTTATCTCATCAGCCTATTCATCCAACCATTAGCATACAAACCATCAGCCCGCACAGTGCTTTCTTCCTGGAAAATGCTTACTCAGTCTGACCATGTTGAATTCTCGCTATGCCCTTTCTTAGCTTTTCCTGTTAAGCGTTCTATTCAGTTAAAAGCTGCATCTTTATCTAAATAATCCTACATTCCTATGCTAGCACACCACACAACTTAAATACTTTAAGTCTTATGACTACATAATGTATAAAGTACTATGAGGGCGGGGACCCAAAAAATAATGAGACCTTTTTTCTGGAGGCTGGAGAGGTGTTAGTTCTGACGTTTGCCGCACTGTGTATGAGACTGCCCTCTGCATCATCTGGCCAAGCGGCGTCCTTGATGTGCTCAAGTGATGCAGTGTTGAGAATTTGACCAGAATTGTGCCGATCAGGGGCGGCACGGTGGCGCAGTGGGTAGCGCTGCTGCCTCGCAGTTAGGAGACCTGAGTTTGTCTCCCGGGTCCTCCCTGTGTGGAGTTTGCATGTCCTCCCTGTGTCTGCATGAGTTTCCTCCCACAGTCCAAAGACATGCAGGTTAGGTGCATTGGTGATCCTAAATTGTCCCTAATGTGTGCTTGGTATGTGTGCACGTGCGTGTGTGTGTGCCCTGCGGTGGGCTGTTGCCATGCCCGGGGTTTGTTTCCTGCCTTTCAACCTGTAGTTAGGATATAGCTATGGATAATGGATGGATGTGTCAATCAGGCGATCAGGTGAGTGGCTTCTGCGTCATAACAGCATCGAGCTTCTCATGAAGAGTGGGATGATAACAGTTCACCCCCCGCCCCCCAACCTGGACTTTGCACCCTGTGATTTTTTCTTATTTCCAAGAATGAAGAGGGACCTGAAAGGAAAGCATTTTCAGGATGTAGAGGAACATTAGAACATTCGAACACTCTGGACGAGAACAGGCCATTTAGCCCAACAAAGCTCGCCAGTCCTATCCACTTGTTTCCTCCAAGAAAACATCAAGTCGAGTTTTGAAAGTCCCTAACGTCTTACTGTCTACCACACTACTTGGTAACTTATTCCAGTGTCTATCGTTCTTTGTGTAAAGAAAAACTTCCTAATGTTTGTGTGAAATTTACCCTTAACAAGTTTCCAACTGTGTCCCTGTGTTCTTGATGAACTCATTTTAAAATACAAGTCTTGATCCACTGTACTAATTCCCTTCATAATTTTAAACACTTCAATCAGGTCACCTCTTAATCTTCTTTTGCTTAAACTGTAAAGGCTCAGCTCTTTTAATCTTTCCTCATAATTCAACCCCAGTAGCCCTGGAATCAGCCTAGTCGCTCTTCTCTGGACCTTTTCTAGCGCTGCTATGTCCTTTTTGTAGCCTGGAGACCAAAACGTCATCCAGGACTCCAGATGAGGCCTCACCAGTGTGTTATAAAGACTTGAGCAGAACCTCCTGTGACTTGTGCTCCTCACATCAAGGCACTATATAACCTGACATTCTGTTAGCCTTCTTAATGGCTTCTGAACACTGTTGGGAAGTCGATAGCTTAGAGTCCACTACGACTCCTAAATTCTTCTCATAAGGTGGACTCTCGATTTTCCAACCGCCCATTATGTATTCAAACCTCACATTTTTACTTCTTATAGATAGATAGATAGATAGAAAGATATGGAAGGTACTATATAATACATAGATAGATAGATAGATAGATAGATAGATAGATAGATAGATAGATAGATAGATAGATAGATAGATAGATAGATAGATAGATAGATAGATAGATACTTTATTAATCCCAAGGGGAAATTCATTTGTAATTCTTTATATTTACATTTCATCTGCCACAAATCTGCCCAAGCCTGTATTATCTGCTAATCCACCTATCTTGATATCATCTGCAAACTTAACCAGCTTGTTCCTTATATTCCTATCTAAATCATTTTTATATATTAAAAATAGCAGCGGCCCTAGCACTGCCCCCTGCTGGTCACCACTCTTAACATCGGCCAGTTCTGATTTGGTTCCTCGCACCCTCATCACCCTCTGCTTCCTGTGTCTGAGCCAATTCTGCACCCCTCTAAAAACATCATCCTGAACTCCCACTTCTTTTAACTTGATGCCCAACCTCTCATGTGGCACCTTATCAAATGCTTTCTGAAAGTCCAGATAAATAATATCATAAGCTCCACTTTGATCGTATCCTTTTGTTGCCTCCTCCTAGAATTCCAGCATGTTAGTAAAACACGACCTCCCTCTTCTGAACCCACGCTGACTGTTCCTAATAACTCCTGTCCTTGCCATGTGTTTCTCAATCTTATCCTTAATAATTCCTTCCATTAATTTTCCTGTGATGCCTGTTAAGCCTACTGGCCTATAGTTGCTCTGATCTGCCCTGTCACCCTTTTTATATAACGGGATGATATTTGCCATTTTCCAGTCCTTCGGAATCTCTCCAGTGCGCAGTGACTTCCTTAAAATATGTGTCAAGGGTTTATATCTGTACTCACTAGCCTCCTTAAGAACAACAGGATAAATATTATCTTGTCCTGGTGATTTGTTTGATTTCATCTTATTTAATCTGAGCAGCACTTCTCCCTCTACAATTTCCAAATCCTTCAGTACCTCCTTAGTAGTCCCTGTTACCACTCAGCCGTTATCCACTTGTGAACACCTCAGAAAAATGAAAGTTCAGGGCATCTGCTATTTCACTGTCTGTATCTGCTAATTCCCCTTTACTATTTCTGATGCACTTGACCTCCTCCTTGACTGTTCTTTTACTACTAAAATACTAAAAGAATCTCTTGGGGTCTTCTTTTGCCTTATCTACAGTGGTGTGAAAAACTATTTGCCCCCTTCCTGATTTCTTATTCTTTTGCATGTTGTCACACAAAATGTTTCTGATCATCAAACACATTTAACCATTAGTCAAATATAACACAAGTAAACACAAAATGCAGTTTTTAAATGATGGTTTTTATTATTTAGAGAGAAAAAAAAATCCAAACCTACATGGACCTGTGTGAAAAAGTAATTGCCCCCTGAACCTAATAACTGGTTGGGCCACCCTTAGCAGCAATAACTGCAATCAAGCGCTTATGATAACTTGCAATGAGTCTCTTACAGCGCTCTGGAGGAATTTTGGCCCACTCATCTTTGCAGAATTGTTGTAATTCAGCTTTATTTGAGGGTTTTCTAGCATGAACCGCCTTTTTAAGGTCATGCCATAGCATCTCAATTGGATTCAGGTCAGGACTTTGACTAGGCCACTCCAAAGTCTTCATTTTGTTTTTCTTCAGCCATTCAGAGGTGGATTTGCTGGTGTGTTTTGGGTCATTGTCCTGTTGCAGCACCCAAGATCGCTTCAGCTTGAGTTGACAAACAGATGGCCGGACATTCTCCTTCAGGATTTTTTGGTAGACAATAGAATTCATGGTTCCATCTATCACAGCAAGCCTTCCAGGTCCTGAAGCAGCAAAACAACCCCAGACCATCACACTACCACCACCATATTTTACTGTTGGTATGGATGTTCTTTTTCTGAAATGCTGTGTTCCTTTTACGCCAGATGTAACGGGACATTTGCCTTCCAAAAAGTTCAACTTTTGTCTCATCAGTCCACAAGGTATTTTCCCAAAAGTCTTGGCAATCATTGAGATGTTTCTTAGCAAAATTGAGATGAGCCCTAATGTTCGTTTTTGCTTAACAATGGTTTGCGTCTTCGAAATCTGCCATGCAGGCCGTTTTTGCCCAGTCTATTTCTTATGGTGGAGTCGTGAACACTGACCTTAATTGAGACAAGTGAGGCCTGCAGTTCTTTAGACGTTGTCCTGGGGTCTTTTGTGACCTCTCGGATAAGTCGTCTCTGCGCTCTTGGGGTAATTTTGGTCGGTCGGCCACTCCTGTGAAGGTTCACCACTGCTCCATGTTTTTGCCATTTGTGGATAATGACTCTCACTGTAGTTCGCTGGTGTCCCAAAGCTTTAGAAATGGCTTTATAACCTTTACCAGACCGATAGATCTCAATTACTTCTGTTCTCATTTGTTCCTGAATTTCTTTGGATCTTGGCATGATGTCTAGCTTTTGAGGTGCTTTTGGTCTACTTCTCTGTGTCAGGCAGCTCCTATTGAAGGGATTTCTTGATTGAAACACGTGTGGCAGTAATCAGGCCTGGGGGTGGCTACGGAAATTGAACTCAGGTGTGATACACCACAGTTAGGTTATTTTTGAACAAGGGGGCAATTACTTTTTCACACAGGGCCATGTAGGTTTGGATATTTTTCTCCCTAAATAATAAAAACCATCATTTAAAAACTGCATTTTGTGTTTACTTGTGTTATATTTGCCTAATGGTTAAACGTGTTTGATGATCAGAAACATTTTGTATGACAAACATGCAAAAGAATAAGAAATCAGGAAGGGGGCAAATAGTTTTTCACACCACTGTATATATATAATTCACTAAGGCAAGACACCCATGGAAAGCACGCCGGAAGGGGCGTGGATTCACTAAGCCGCGGACAAGTAAGACACCTATGGCCCACGCAGGAAGGAGCCACGCCCACCAACTCCAAGACCATTGGATACGAAAACAACTCGCAGAGCCACACCCACCAATTCGGACACGACGACACAGAAAGAACGGCGTCATTTATATTCGTCTGTCGTAGAGGCCACATGCACCTCCGAGGCACGTTGACTGTTCATAGAGGCATGTTTCTGGTGGAGGTGAATCGCCATATGCAGCGTGTAAAACGATTTGCGAGGGGTATCCCATGGGATCCTTAAACCAATCCTTTAAAACTGAGGTTAAAACACAATGAAGTAAGCAGTCTTTAAAAACCGACTTTTCGGTGACGACAGACGACCGCCTGCACCATAGCAAACTGTTTTACATGCTACATACAGCAATTCGCATCTGCGACAAACATGCGTCTTCTTCACTCACGGACAATTATATGTTGCTCTCTCCAGAGTTCCATCTTTTCATTCACTTTCTGTTGTCAATCAATCAATCAATCAATCAACATTTATTTATATAGCACATTTTCATACAAAAAAGTAGCTCAAAGTGCTTTACAAAATGAATAGAAAAATAGAAGACACAATAAAAAATAAACATAAGTCAACATTAATTAACATAGAATAAGTAAGGTCCGATGGCCAGGGTGGACAGAAAAAACAAAAAAAAACTCCAAAAGCTGGACAAAAAAAAATAAAATCTGCAGGGATTCCAGACCAAGAGACCGCCCAGTCCCCTCTGTTGTATCCTCAAACCCTCCCTTTTTAGACAACTGTGTCTTTCCAGAAGTGTTCAACCATCAATACATAATTATGTGGCGTTTGTTATGCCGCGGGTTCACTATTGTGTTGTATTTTGCTCTCTCCAGAGTTCAATCTTTTCATTCACTTTCTGTTGTATTCTCACACCAACCCGTTTTAGACAACCGTGTCTTTCCAGAAGTGTTTAGCATTCAATAAATAGTTATGCATGACATTGAGCGTGTGTCTACCTGGCGTAGGTAAGCCGTTGAACCCCATTCGGGCTGCAAACCGTGGAATTCCCACTAAGTGCGACTCATACTGTCCCACTGATTGCGTCCCAACCCTTTGTACTCACCCCCCTACCACCTCGCTACTACCGTGGTCGGGTGTCTTGGTGGATTATATTTAGAAAAGCAGCCAACGACTCAAGTGACAAGTTGGAGGTGGGCACATGAGCGGGCAGTGCATACTGAACGAGAAATCAGCAGACTAGCATGACGGACGGAGCTGAACGGACGTCCTTCTCCTCTCCTCCCGTTCCACATGCCGCGACTGAGTGCCGTGCACCCCCATCCCTTCATCTGGCAGGAGAAGGCTCGATGCCGGTCTGCCAGTTTTCAGTCACGGACGATTGTGTGTTGCTTCATTCCGTGCATTGTTACAATGTTGCTTTTCTTGCTGATTTCTTACATTACCCATTTTTCAAATGTTAATTTTCTCCCTGTGCTTAAAAATCATTAAAAAACCGGCCTGATTATACGCCGCGGGTTGGCTAGTCTGTTATTTTCCTCTCCAACTGTCTTTTAGCCTCTCTGATATCCTTCTTAATGGTTGCCCTCATGTTCTCATACGCGCTACGATTCACTTTGCAGTCATTAGTCTTATATGCCTATAAAACTGCAACTTTTTTCCTTTGCAACTTCTTTTTTAAATCTTTATTAATCCATCGTGGAGTTTTTCTTAGTTTCCTATTAATTCCAAATTTAGGTCTGTATCTGTCCTGCATTACAAGTAAAACATTTTGAAACCTGTTCCACTGGTCCTCGACTGTCTCCACATTTAAAAGCTTATCCCAGTCTATCCTATTTAGACTTTGTTGCATCTGCTCAAAATTAGCCGTACCAAAGTTCAACTTAACAATTTTAGTCTTTGCATCTGCACTCTTACAAAATACTGAGAATTGTATTACATTATGGTCACGTGACCCTAGTGGTTCAATCACCTCTACACCCTCAGTTCTATCCTGATTATTACAGAAGAGATTGAGAAGCAAATGACGGAGGCCCTAAAGGCTATCCTATCACTTTGCAAGAGTTTCGGAACAGTTTTGAACAATAGAAAAAGCGGTGGGACAAGTGTATTATGTCTGAGGGAGAGCATTTTGAAGGTTTATACCGTGTATACTCGTGGATAAGTTCTCTCGTGGATAAGTCGGTATTTTTCTGGTATTTTATAATGTCGGTCGTATAAGCTGAATGTAGAAAACTAAGGCTATTGGTCCAAGAAGTTATGATATGCTAACACCAGTGATCCCATCCCTCTGGTGTCCTGGAGTGGTACCTCAGATGTGCCCAGAAGGAGACCCAGCAAGGCATTTCTGAACATCACTACTAACCAAATTCGTCTCTCCTTTCACTTAGACGGACATTTCCCGCATGATAATGCACCATGTTTACAAGGCATGTACCACCATCTGGAAAGATGACAGTGAGTTGTCATGGCTTCAGTGGCTTTCACAGCCATCAGATCGCAGTCCAACTGAGGACCATTGGGTTGAGGTAAAAAAGAGCTGCTGGCAGTAAGACTTTGCAGCCATCCAATGTGCCAAGCCATCCTTTCCATATGGCACCTCATTTCTGAACAAGGCATCCAGGCCAGACAAACTCATGCTGTGCTGAAGACCAAAAGGAGGCGCTGTATGTGACGAGAAAGGTGTACCTAATAAACTGGCCACTCCGTAATTATCAACACAGTGACATTAAAAAAAAAAAAGTCCAATAAATACAACTAGTTTTTAAAAAAAGCAAAATTCGCAGTCTGCTTCACTTCAAGGTTCTGGAACAAGAGCCAAGCACAACTTTTAAATTCATTGCCATATTTTGACACTTTCTGAAGTGTTATGTTTCTTTTTTCCTCATAATCTGCCCACTCTCAACTTAAGATTCTTTCTCCAGGATGCAGAATTAGTAAATGAGATTGTTAGTGTTGTGCTGCAGATACACTGAAATGACATTAGGACTTTACAGTACCTCAAAAATAGCCACTAGAGGGGGAAAACCTGCAAACCCCAGCTAGTTACCGAAAGGCCAGACATGGAATTCTTTATACTGTGGCGGACGGCTGGGGCTCATGCCCAGTCGGGACGCCTGGAGGATGCAACTTTCCGGTTGATTTTGCGACTTCTCTCATCGCACTAACAGTTCGCTTGCGGTTACCGGCGTATTTATGTAAATGCAACAGATTGGCTGTTGGCCGAGAGCAGGGGGGCGGGGCCTTCCTCATTCAGTCGCCAGCCTCTGTCTGAGTCGCTCTACGTCTCGCCACGTGTTGGAGCGCACTTTGCCTCCGCTTAGCTAGCGATACCTGTTTGTTCAACAGACATTATCATCTAGAGATCGTGAAGGAGTAACGTTTGACGTTTTTGAGAGACAGAGATCAGAGCTCCGTGTGTTTTAGAGGGTAGCTACTGATTGCCAGAGATATTACGGCCACGCGCTTTTCTCCCCACGCGGGGAACGCTTTCCCATCAGAGCTGAACACAATCAGATACAGTGCCAACGTCTATTGATTTTAAAAGTTTGTCCAGTTTCATTACTATGTGGGCGAAACCACGGGGTACAGCTAGTATCCCAATATAATATAAATGTGGCATCTTATCAAAAAGACAACCCATAAACGAAATGTTATATTATATAAGTCTTACTTAATAAACTAAAAAAATATTTAAACCCCATTACAAGCACTACAGGCGACTATCAGCTACAAAAAAAAAAACAAAAAAAAAACCAAACAACGATACTATTCATTGTTTCTGAGACCAGGAGGATGGCGAGACCTCCTCGAGGAATTTGGGACGACGTGCCATGGGAATTCCAGACGCTTCTTAAATCCACAGAGATGAGCGAATCCTGAGCTGTAACCTACGGAGAGGACTCGGTTTTCACTCCCGAGATGTGCCAGGATGGTGTGACGTTCAATGGACATGGCATTCTCAGTGGATGTGATGGCATTTGGGGTCCATAGAACCACTCCTCTGTGGTTCAATTAGGCCAGTGTTTCCCAAACTCAGTCCTGGGGACCCCCTGTGGGTGCAGGTTTTTGTTCCAACCAGATTCCTAATCAGTGAAAAAGCATAGCAGCATGATTTTTACATTTATAAGACATTTATAAATATTCTGCTTTTGCTATAGATTTAAATGCTTAACTCTCTTTTGTTGATTTCATTATATGTTGCCCTTTCTCTGTTTTCCCCCTTCGTTGTATCTTAATAATGACAATTTAAAACGAGCATATCAGACACCCAGGGAACAACGGTGAATAATCAAAGGCTGCAACTGCTTTAGAGTCAGACCCACTAATTAGTACAACAACAACAACAACATTTATTTCTATAGCACATTTTCATACAAACAGTAGCTCAAAGTGCTTTACATAATGAAGAATAGAAAAATAAGAGACACAGTAAAAAAATCAAATATGTCAACATTAATTAACATAGAATAAGAGTAAGGTCCAAATGGCCAGGGGGGACAGAAAAAACAAAAAAAAACTCCAGACGGCTGGAGAAAAAAAATAAAATCTGCAGAGATTCCAGGCCATGAGACCACCCAGTCCCCTCTGGGCAATCTATCTAACATAAATGAAACAGTCCTCTTTGGATTTATGGTTTTCACGGAAGGATTTGATGATGATGATGATGATGATCACGTGGACTTCTGGCTTTTAGTCCATCAATGCTGGGGCATCATGGTGCTTTGAGTAGGCGCCACCACAGAGAAACCGGAAAAAGAAACAGAAGAGAGAGTAGGGGTCAGTACGGATTTTAGAGCCACCATGAATAGTTATTATGATGAATTGAACATAATTCAGTAATAATAATAATAGTAAATAATTAAACAATTAGAACACCTAGAAAAGTAGAATGAAAACCAAGAATTAAAATATTGTTAAAAAGAAAAAAAATACATTATTCCTATATAACTGCTTGGTACATTTTAATATATACATATATATTTTAGCAAACTTAGTTTTCTAATTTCTATATTGTACCCTAAACAAAGTAATTGGGAAATATCGGAGTTTAGAAACAGAAGCTGGTTGGAACAAAAACCTACAGCCACAGGGGGTCCCCAGGACCGAGTTTGGAAAAAGCTGAATTAGGTGGAGTCCTGGCTCTGTGTTGGTATCTGGAAGGTTACTGGTTTCGTTCCCACTACTGCCAGAAGGGGGTCCCCTATGGAATAAGGAGTAAGCAGTCAGTGATTGTCTAACCCGCTGTATCCTAACACAGGGTCAAGGGGGTCTGCTGGAGCCAATCCCAGCCAGCACTGGGCGCAAGGCAAGAACAGACCCCGGGCAGGGCGCCGGCCCACCACAGACGGAGTAAGCAAGGCCCCCTTAACCGTGAAAACGTCTCCAGAGGAGCTGCACTACCCAAGGTCATGTGAAAAGACAATTTCCTCTTTTGAGGGGGGAATCAACCAAGTATGAAAAATTCAAAATTCTCCTCGGATGACATGAGCTACTCTTTTTACCCTTTGCATCACAGGCCCATAAGCTTGTAAACGTTGTCCAAGCAGAAGAGTCTGATCGTACAGGACACCTGAGCGGGGTTTTCGCACCGTGCCCCTTGCCCCCCCAACCCATCTTTATTTGTTATTCCCGTGTGATTAGTGTCAAGGGCTATAACACTCACCGTCTTGGCATTCACGCAACTAATGGATCGACTGAGCCTTATCGGGGGTCGACGGGGGCTCCGTTATCTGATTGACGGTAATAAAGCGATCCGAAGGTGTTTGTGGCGAAAGGTTTGATGGACTGATTGACGGACGATTCGCAACATCAAACACATCCCTAAGTTTATTTATTTATTTATTTATCAGGCGCTCTTGTCTCCCCGACGTTTCTTACAATCATAAGATTAATGAGGTACAAAGCAGTCAGAGGATTAGACTCGCCAGATTAAACGCGCTGACTCCTTAAGTAATCCCCTCGTCTTCCTCTTTGCGCTTGGTTTGGCTTAATCACTCCTGGCGAGCATCTTGCAGCATGATCACTTCATTATCGGACGGATCCTCGCTTTTGGCTGCCGACACTACACTACAACAGCTGGCCTTGCAGTTTTAGGAAAAGTTGCTGACGCCTGTCGCCGCACTGTTGGATGCTGGACGCGATTCCGGGGGCTTTGGTTTTCCAGAGAAATGTCGAGTCTGTGGCTAGATGGGGAACTCAACGAGAAAGCCACAAAAGTAACGTTACCGTCTGAAGTGGCCTATTGTGAAATGCGCTGTTATCAGCAGAATATTTTTGTACGGTTGTATTATTGTGGATCAGCCCCAGAATGATGTCCCAAAGATGAAAGTGGAAGGATGGGAACAATTTGTCTCTAAACACACAATACTGTGGCAGTGCTACTTAAAAGTGCCTACAACTCCTAGCAGCCCCAGCAGTATTACACCATTGGGCAGATTCAGAGGGCGCTGGGGTTGCTGAGATGAAGGATAATTAAGATGGCTCTTTAAAAACGAGCCAAAAAGATGCAAAAGGAGTCGTGATCAAGTGTCTCTATTTGTCTCTACGCATCACGCACACACCTCGCACACACACATACTATTAAATTACAACTACAGTCATTGCAGATTAGAGATCCTATCTGGGAGTACGTGCTGTCTTGTGCCTGCTTGTCTGAATAGTTTTATCTTGGTTGTCTGGCTCTGCCAATCACGCCAAATCTTCATGCTGCAGCAGGACCTGGTAGGACAAAACTTTACATTTCCTTGAGAAATGGGGGGTTTCATTCCACACTCCATCATCATCTGTTTCTGCTGTGCTGTGGGGAACCAGGGCAGGCTTTTATGTACGCATTTTTGAATTTCTCCTTACTATCTGATTAATATATTCTTCTTTTATCGATTCAATGAGCTGCTTTTCAGTGTTTCTCTATTTGTGAGCGTGTGTCTGCTGGGTCAACGCTAGACAGATAGATAGATGGACAGGAAAAGGCACTATATGATAGATACATAGAATAGACACCATATGATAGATAGATAGATAGACAGGAAAGGCTGTATATAATAATGGATAAATAGATAGGGAAGGCACTATATAGTAATAGATAGATAGGGAAGGCACTATATGATTGATAGATAGATATGAAAGGCACTATATCATAGATAGATAGAGTGTGGAAGCCGGCCCGGACACAGACAGGCGGACACGTTGACGTCACCCACAACATATTTATTATACATATTTCTGTTATTTACAAGTAAATTAGTGCACCACAACAACCCCAAATACCAAAGTCCTGGCCAACATGAATGCCTTTCTCTTCTCTTCAGGCTGCCTCTTTCCCTCTCCACCCGAGCTTTGTCCTTCTCCTCACCCGACTCCAGCTATTGAATGAAGGGAGGCAGCCCCTTTTATAATCACCCGGATGTGCTCCAGGTGCTTCCCGACAATCTTCCACCGACATGCCCCAGTGTGGCGGAAGTGCCGGCTGCATCCCTGGAAGCACTCCGGGTGTCCCTGCTCCTCTTTCCCCAGCACTTCCGGGTGTGGCAGAAGTGCTGAGGTCCAGGGCTCCAAAGGCATAGGGTGCCCCCTGGCGGTGACCACGGGCCCCTACAGGGTGGAGCTTCAAAGCTCTGTACCCGTGGTCCCCGAAGGTACCAGGGCGGTCACCCCCACATGGTCTGGGGAAGGTGCAAGCCCTCCTTCGGTCCTCCTGGGCATCCTGGCCGGGTTGCCACCCCAGCCATCTCTGACATTAGATATGAAAGGTGCTATATAATAGACAGATAGATAGATAGATATGAAAGGTTCTGTATCATAGATAGGTAGACATGAAAGGCACTATATAGATAGATAGATAGATAGATAGATAGATAGATAGATAGATAGATAGATAGTGCCATTCATATCTTTCTATCTATCTATATAGTGCCTTTCATGTCTATCTATCTAAGATATAGTGCCTTTCATATCTATCTATCTATCTATCTATCTATCTATCTATCTATCTATCTATCTATCTATCTATCTATCTATCTATCTATCATATAGTGCCTTTCGTATCTATCTATCTAAGATATAGTGCCTTTCATGTCTATCTATTTATGTCATAGATAGATAGATAGACAGATGAGATGATAGATAAGTGTGATCCTGCGGTCCTGTAATAAATGGTGTGAATCTTAGCGACCTCGTCTCTGCTACAACACAGTAATGGTAGTCATTGCAGCGGGACGATGCTGACCACACTGACTTTTTGTCACTTTTTAACTCAGTTGGAATCCCCATTAGTTTTATTACATCATTGCACAATTTAAACGCTATCATTGACACTAGCATGTAATTAAAGAAAAACACTGTGCAAAACATGTTTTTTCATCTTAAAATGACGAAGACTAAGATATTTACTAAATAAGCAAGATACCGAGAAATTAACTCATGCACTTATTTCTAGTAGGATTGACAACTGCGATGCATTACTCACTGGCTGTTCAAAATGTTCTTCATGCAGCTCTCAGTTCATTCAAAATGTTGCTGCAAGAATCATTACAAGAACTAGAAACTACACAAGCATAGCCCCAGTCCTAGTGTCATGGCACTGCCTACCAGGTGAACTTAGGGCTCCTCCTTTCGTCTCATTAAAATCTTAAATGACCAAAGCCTGGCATACTTATCTGAATTTATCATTACTCATAAACCTGAGAGCACATTGAGCTCTCAAATTCCAGCCTGCTTTTGATTCCAAGGATTAATAAAATAACAGTGGGAGGTTGAGCCTTTTTTTAGTGGGCACCAAAGCTGTGGAATGGTCTGCCAGCTAATATAAGAGATTTCAGTCTCAGTTTTTAAATTAAAGTTGAAGAGTCACGACTTTTGTCTGGCATACCCTGACTAGAGCTGCTGATTAGCTGTGCATACTGCATTTCTGGGTAACACATTAGTTAAGGTACTGCAACAATTCACCCATTACAGATTTACTATTATGTAAAAAAACCTTAATATACACGTCTTTGGATCTGTTGGAATGACAAATTCAATGCATTTTACTGCCACAAGTGTGTGTGAGGCACCATTTGTTGGAATGACAGACACATTGTGAATTCATTTCATTACTAATAATGTTTGCGATGCACTGTCTGTTGGAATGGAAAATGCAATACATTTTATTACTACAAATATTTGTGAAGCGCCATCTGTTGGAATGACAAACGCAATGAATGTTATTAGTGCAAAAATTTGTGATGTGCTATCTGTTGAATCCATCATCCAACCCACTATATCTTAACTACAGGGTCACGGGGGTCTGCTGGAGCCAATCCCAGCCCACCGTCGGGCACACACACACACACCAAGCACACACTAGGGACAATTTAGGATTGCCACTGCACCTAACCTGCTTGTTTTTGGACTGTGGGAGGAAACTGGAGCACCCGGAAGAAACCCACGCAGACACGGGGAGAACATGCAAACTCCATGCAGGGAGGACTCAGGAAGCGAACCCGGGTCTCCTAATAGTGAGGCAGCAGCACTACCCACTGCGCCACCGTGCCACCTGCAATGCATTTTATTACTACAAATATTTGTGAAGCGCCATCTGTTGGAATGAGTGAGGCATAGCAACTGGATGGGGATACAGATTCAAAGGCACACAGAAACACATCCTTTTATTAAGATGGATTAATGTGGACCACTTTTCAGAGATCTGTTTTCACATTAAAGGGCCCCTTTTTGTCAAAAATATTCAGATCCATTGTGATTCAAGATTGTGTAACATTCTTCTTCTTCCGTATCTATTTCCATTTTAAAAAATTGGCATGATGACATATGAAAACATCCAAGTGAGTGAATACTTTCCACAAGCCCTGTACATCTGCAAAATGAATGAAGGAATGAGGACAGTAGAATGGGTGCTGCCTCACTGATCCCGTCTCTTGGGTTTGCATGTTCTCCTCGTGTTTGTGTGGATTTTCCACTGGGTACCCCAAAGACGAGTGTGTTAAGTTAATTTGAAATGCCCAATGGGCCCACTATATAGAGGTGTGTGTGAGAGAGATAGTCAGTCCTGCAATGCCCTGGCATCTCCTCTAGGGTTGTGCCCACTATTACTTGGAAAGGTTGTGGCCACCCAATGACCACAACTGGTTTGAGAATGTTACCACATATGTTAGAAATCCTGTCAGTCCAACTTAAGGCAGTAAAATCTGCAAGTGGCAAAAGGGACCCCCATAAACAAAGCAGGTGTTGAGTAGGAAGACCTAAACAACCCTGAAAAGGAAGCTGTCAGTGCCGCCCTCTTCTCAGATGGACCCAGGGCTCATCGGGGCTTCTTCAGAGCTTCGTGGGCTAACATGGCATCCGCCCCTCAGAAGCTCGTTACCTAAGGAAATTCTCCAGACACCTTCTTAGCATACATAAATAAAATAATATTTTCTTTTGCTGCCTTTCTTGCCAGGACGCTTATCTTAATACCATCTCGTCTGGACAATGTCTTCCTGGTTGGTCTGTTTACCCGTATTCTCAGATCGTAACTCGAGGAAGCACGGTGAAGATTTTAATCAAAACGGTAACAGCATCTGGAATGGATTGACATCCGGATTTTTGTACCTTTTTTTTTTTTTTCAATTTTCAATTCTCACAGTGACAGTGTGACGTGTTGCTCTGAACGCAGGAAGGGAAACCCGAGAGGTGGACACACCAAAGCTGGCATCCTGAATGCTGTCGCTGCAGGCTGTTGGGTTTTGTTTCAAGGGAGCGTTTCATAAGATGTCTGTTTCATTGCAGGTCATCCCAGGAGATTCCAAGTGCTGTAGTTAAACAAGGTCCTGTCCGGCCAAACGTCAGAGTCTCGACCAACAACAACAACAACAAACAACATTTATTTATATAGCACATTTTCGTACAAGAACAAATGTAGCTCAAAGTGCTTTACAAAATGAGGAATAGAAAAATAGAAGACACAATAAAAAACTAAAAATTGGTCAACATTAATTAACTTAGAATAAGTAAGGTCCGATGGCCAGGGTGGACAGAAAAAACAAAAAAAAAAAACTCCAGACAGCTGGAGAAAAAAAATAAAATCTGCAGGAGTACCAGACCAAGAGACCACCCAGTCCCCTCTGGGCAACCTACCTAACATAAATGAAACAGTCCTCTTTGTATTTAGGGTGCTCATGGAAGGACTTGATGATGATGGTCACGTAGACTTCTGGCTTTCAGTCCATCAATGTTGGAGCATCAGGATGCTTTGAGTAGAAACCAGAAAAAGAAACAGAAGAGAGAGTTGGGGTCAGTAAGGATTTTAGAGCCACCATGAATAATTATTATGATGAATTGAACATACAGAGTATCAGGATTAAGTTAAATTGAAGTTATAAAAAGGCCATGTTAAAGTAATGTGTTTTCAGCAGTGTTTTAAAGTGCTCTACTGTATCAGCCTGGTGAATTCCTATTGGCAGGCTATTCCAGATTTTAGGTGCATAGCAGCAGAAGGCCGCCTCACCACTTCTTTTAAGTTTTGTTCTTGGAATTCTAAGGAGACACTCATTTGAGGATCTGAGGTTACGATTTGGAATATAACGTGTCAGACATTCCGATATATAAGATGGGGCGAGATTATTTAAGGCTTTATAAACCATAAGCAGAATTTTAAAGTCAATCCTGAATGACACAGGTAACCAGTGTAGTGACGCTCAGACTGGGGTGATGTGCTCGGATTTTCTTTTCCTAGTTAGGATTCTAGCAGCTGCATTCTGCACTCGTTGCAAACGATTGATGTCTTTTTTTTGTGGTCCTGAGAGGAGTGCGTTACAGTAATCTAGTCGACTGAAAACAAACGCGTGAACTAATTTCTCAGCATCTTTCAGTGATATAAGAGGTCTAACTTTTGCTATGTTTCTTAAGTGAAAAAATGCTGTCCTAGTGATCTGACTAATATGTGATTTAAAATTCAGATTACAGTCAACAGTTACCCCTAAGTTTTTTACTTCCGTCTTAACTTTTAATCCTAATGCATCAAGTTTATTTCTGATAACCTCATTGAATCCATTATTGTCAATTACTAACATTTCAGTTTTCTCTTTATTTAGTTTGAGAAAATTACTATTCATCCATTCAGAGATAGCAGTAAGACATTGTGTTAGTGCAGGGGTCCTCAATCCCAGTCCTGGAGAGCCGCAGTGGCTGCAGGTTTTTGTTCTGACCTGGTTGCTTAATTAGAAAGCAATTCTTGCCAATAAAGCAGTAACAAGCTATGAAATTAAATGAACTCTGCTATGTCAGGTCATTCTCATATCCTAGATTTTTTCTTTCCCTTTCTATCATGCAAATGATTTGAAGGCTAAAATGGATGAGTAATTCTCAGTCCTTCACTTTTTTCTCTTCATTTTTCTTCCAAGTATTTCATTAAACCCAATAGTGCAGATAAATACACACAGGTGTAAATGTAAATAAGCTAAATGGAGAAATGCTGCTCTCTCTTGTCATTTGCATGTTATTGATAATAAGGAGCAATTAAAATAGCTGTTTAAGACAAAATTAAGCAATAAGGGCTCAAAATCACTAAAGTGAAGCAGAAGTGTTACTTTAGCAATAAGTGCTTTTTATTAAGCAACTGGGTTGGAGCAAAAACCTGCAGCCACTGCGGCTCTCCAGGACCGGGATTGAGGACCCCTGTGTTAGTGAATTGAGAGAGTCGGTGTCATCAGGTGCTATTGATAAGTACAGCTGAGTGTCATCAGCATAGCTGTGGTAGCTCACGTTGTGCCCTGAGATAATCTGACCTAACAGAAGCATGTAGATTGAAAAGAGCAGCGGCCCCAGGATAGAGCCTTGTGGAACACCATATAGAATATCAAGTGTCTTTGAAGTATAATTACCACAACTAACAAAGAATTTTCTACCTGCTAGGAAGGATTCAAACCAATTTAAGACCCTGCCAGAGAGGCCCACCCATTGACTAAGGCGATTTCTAAGATCAATGGTGTCAAATGCAGCACTCAGATCTAAGAGGATGAGAACAGATAAATGGCCTCTGTCTGCATTGACCCGCAAGTCATTTACTACTTTAACGAGTGCAGTTTCTGTGCTGTGATTTGTTCTAAAACCCGACTGAAATTTATCAAGACCAAGGACAAGGCATTTAAATTCTCAAAATACAACAGACTCACAAGACTTCTTCATGGCAGCCATCTGTTCCCACAAGCGAACCAATCAGAGGACAGAGAAATCGGGGACTGACCTGACAGCTTTCACAAACAAGGGCCGGAACTTCCAAGTTTGCTATTCAGCGTTGTCCTTCACACGTTTTCCATCCATCTGTCTTGCCTGCCCTCCAGTTGTCACTTGTCCATCTCTTTCTCTCTTTTAGCTGAATTGCATTGCATGGCTTTGTCATGTGACTCGACATTTGCGCAATAGACATATGCGCGCCGACAAAATAGCGAAAGTTTCATTAAATATGAATTACTAGTTTAAAACATATATAATAATGTTTATTTTAGAAGTCAATATTATGAGACGCGGCATGACATCAGCACAGCCCGCAGATAGTCCTTAAGATCACGCCCTGCACATGTAGGAAGAATTGCAGCAAGACGTCTTGATAGTTGAGCGTATTTAGACTTGCTGGCTGCCTGACTGCTGGTGATTCCGCTTTGTATACGACGCGTTATGCCAACCCTCGACTGAGTTATTTGTTCGC
The DNA here is from genome assembly GCF_016835505.1 of Polypterus senegalus. NCBI lineage: Eukaryota > Metazoa > Chordata > Cladistia > Polypteriformes > Polypteridae > Polypterus > Polypterus senegalus. The sequence continues at coordinate 9,304,676 of NC_053162.1, forward strand.
GGCATGCCATCAGCAGTTATAACAGTTATAACCTAGCACATAATGTGTACATAACGCGCACGTACGCGTCCCACTCTCTTGGCCTCTCTCGGGATTTGGTCGAAAACCAGTTAGCGGGTTTGTCTATCGCGCTTTTGTCGGTGAACCGCATGGCTTTGTCATGTGACCCGACATTTGCGCGATAGACATACGAGGTGTGGCAGAAAAGTAATGAGACTGGCAACACTGCAAGCGATCTGGCAACGCAGCGCTGTTGTCCTTGATGGAGCACGTGTATCAGTCCCCTCCCATAGCTCAGTGCGAGTTTCAACTCCTTCCGTTAACTACGTGATTTTTGTGACTGCTATTAGCGAAGTTGTGTTTTTGGTTGTGCGTCATGCAAAATGGAACAGCGGAATTTGGAGCAACGTTGTGCCATTAAACGGCAAGTGTGACGTTTGAAAAGTTAAAACAGGCCTATGGGGAACATTCTTTATCCCGAGCTCAAGTTTTTCGCTGGCACAAATCATTTTTGGAAGGCAGAAAACACGTTGAAGATGAACACCATTCAGGGAGAACTTCAACTTCGAAAACCAATAAAAACATCGAACGTGTGAACACTCTTGTGAGATCAGACCGTCGTTTAACATTAAGAATGTTGAGTGCACAATTAAATTTGAACAGATTTACCGTTCATCAAATTTTGACTGAACATTTGCACATGCGAAAGGTCTGTAGATAGATAGATAGATAGATAGATAGATAGATAGATAGATAGATAGATAGATGAAGGCACTATGATAGATAGATAGATAGATAGATAGATATGAAAGGCACTATATAATAGATAGATAGATAGATAGATGAAGGCACTATGATAGATAGATTGATAGATAGATATGAAAGGCACTATATAATAGATAGATAGATGAAGGCACTATGATAGATAGATAGATAGATAGATAGATAGATAGATAGATAGATAGATAGATAGATGAAGGCACTATATAATAGATAGATAGATAGATAGATAGATAGATAGATAGATATGAAACGCACTATATAATAGATAGATGAAGGCACTATGATAGATAGATAGATAGATAGATGAAGGCACTATGATAGATAGATAGATAGATATAAAGGGCACTATATAATATAGATAGATACAGCAGAAAAATAAGTATTGAACGTGTCAGCATTTTTCTCCGTCAGTATATTTCTAATGGGGCCATTGACATGTAATTTTCACCAGATGTCTTTAATACCCTAAGTAATCCACACATACAAAGACATCAAAACAAATAAGTCCATAAGTTATGTGTAATAAAGTGGAATGACACAGGGAATAACTATTGGACACACTTACTGAAATGTATTTAATCCTTAGTAGACGAGACTTTGTTGGTAATGACAGTTCAAGATGCCTCCTGTATGGAGAAACGAGTCGCCTGTGTTGCTCAGGTGTGATTTTTGGCCTGTTCTTCCACACAAACTGTCTTAAAATCTGGAAGGTTCCGGGGTCTCTGCTATGAAGTCTGATCTTCAGTTCTTGCCATTGATTTTCAATTGGATTCAAGCTGGCTGATTGACTTGGCCATTTTCTTGCAGCTTGATTTTCTTTCTCTGAAACCAATTGACAGTTTCCTTGGCTGTGTGTGTCTTGCTGAAATGTCCCTCCTTGTTTCATCTTCAGCATCCTGGTAGATGGCAGCAGATTCTGATCAAGAATGTTTCACAACATTTCTCCATTCATCCAAAATGGTGCTGAAAAACTGCCCTCTCCATAACAGAATTTTTGACCTCAAAATGCATTCCTGTGGTTCCCCAGCCCCCTTATTCACCAGACCTCAGTCCGTGTGACTTTTTCCTTTTTCCTAAACTGAAAAATGTCCTCAAAGGACGTCATTTCGGGACTTTAGAAAACATCCAAAAGAGTGTAATGGACATGCTGAAGACCATACCGGTTGAAGACTTCCAGCGCTGCTACCAACAGTGGGAACAACGTCTCCATCGGTGTGTCGCTGCCCAAGGGAACTACTTTGAAGGGGATAACATTGATGTTTGAAAAAAATAAAAACTTTGGTAAATAAAAAATCAGTCTCATTACTTTTCTGCCACACCTCGTATGTCCTAAATTTCACAGATTACGTTGGTGAAGAAGAGAGTGCAGGCGAGGTGGAGTGGGTGGAGAAGAGTGTTAGGAGTGATTTGTGACAGATGGATATCAGCAAAAGTGAAAGGGATGGTCTACAGGACAGTAGTGAGACCAGTTGTGTTATATGGGTTATTGGAGATGGTGGCACCGGAGACAGAGCTGGAGGTTGCAGAGTTAAAGATGCTAAGATTGGCATTGGGTGGATTAGAAATGAGGACATTAGGGGGTCAGCTCAGGTTGGACAGGTGGGAGACAAAGTCAGAGATGTGAGATTGCGTTGGTTTGGACATGTGCAGAGGAGAGATGAGGGGTATACTGGGAGAAGGGTACAAAGGATAGAGCTGCCAGGTAAGAGGAAGAGAGGACTAAGAGAAGGATTATGGATGTGGTGAGAGAAGACATGCAGGTGATGAATGTAACAGAACAAGATGATGAGGGCAGGAAGATAAGGAACAAGATGATCAGCTGTGCGGTGTTGTGCAAGTTCACACCTTACAAGAACTCGCTCAAATGACTTACTTTTTAAAGTTCTTCATACCTTATATTAGGCCAGGGGTGCCCAACTCCAATCCTGGAGGGCTGCAGTGGCTGCAGGTTTTCATTCTACCCCTTTTCTTAATTAGTGTCCTGTTTTTGCTGCTAATTACGAAACTCCTTTTGAATTCATTTTATTTAACTTGCTCTTGAAGACTCAAACACTTCAACTGTTTCTTTTTCCTTAATTAGCAGCCAAGCAATAATGAGATATAAAATGAACCAAAACAACTGGTGTCCAAAGTACAATATATGAAAATACAGAACGGTGAAGGGCTCAGGAATGCTGATCTGCACTTAGAAAAGAGAAGATCCACAATTTCGGAAATGTATGCTGTTGCACAATGAGAACAGCAACAAGCCATGGAATTAAAGAACAAGACTCAGTGCCTGATTAAGCAACCGGTTGGAGTGAAATTGGTTGGAGTTTGAGGCACTGACTTAGTTGGTATTCTGTTGGCTCCCTCACTTCACATTTCATTTCTGTTTGGATGCCATTTAAGGAAAGAAATGAAGCAATTCAGAGGAACGATGAAGAAATTCAGGGAAACATTTCTTAAAAACCACGTCAATTAAAATTAATTCAAAATAAGTTAATTAGCAGAAATAACAGATCACTAAATTAAGAAAAGGGTTAGAATGAAAACCTGTAGCCACTACGGCCCCCCAGGACTGGAGTTGGGCACCCCTGTATTAGGCTATTACAGTTTTATTGAATAAAATACAATAATTACAAAGGCTTTTTTTATTTAAATACACTTTATTGAGTTATACCCAGCAACAAACACGTATAACCATATATGCTAATATCCTCCCGGTCAAAAAAGAAATTAAATAGATGCAAGTGTACGTAGAAATTACCACTCTATTTCTACCCGTGTGACACAAATGATGGAACCAGCGTGTAGGTGAACTAACCCATTATGCTGCCGCTCATAATTCGAGTCACATCGTGCATGTCCAACGGCGAAAATTTTAAAGTGGCCTCGTGAAGTCCAACGTTTTCCTAAAAGCGAAAGCGGAGCTTCACCGCGTGCTCTTGTCAGCGGGGGAGCAGCTTAAGAACAAGCAGGCAGACACACACAGCGCCGATTTGATTTGACGTTATTTTTTCCTGAATACGAATAAATGGCAAAAAAAAAATTGCAAGAGATATTCGTAAAAGTCCACTATTTGTGCTTATCCGAATACCGTATGCAGATTCGGCTCCACGTTTAATGTGGACCTAAACCAGATCCAGAGTGTCACATAAAACTGAACTCGCTCACGTTCAAGTTTCTTCACCTGCAAATACGTTCCGTTCCGTTCATCGTTCTTAGAAAAATGAGCAGCTCAATGAAGGCACTCTTTTGAACTCGTTCAGGCGCAACACTGCCGCAGTGGCAGCCCCTAACGGGAGCAGCCGAAAGAAAAAGAAGATGAAGACATCGGCACAAAATAATCTTCTTGCTACAGTCATGAATGTGTGATATGACTTGTGTAGGGGGCTGCGAACAGAAACCAAACATATTCTAAGTTGTGTAGGGCCTAGAAAAGGGTGGGCACCACTGGCCTAAACCCTGGAGAGCGGTGAGACGTCACTGAATATCGTGAACTTCAGGCAAAGCTGACCACCCAATTAACTTTGACATCACGATGTGCCCCCCAAGCTCTTATTCTCATCTTTAAATCTGAGAACGTCGGTGAGGTCCTCCATAGTGATGTTTGTGCTGCGGGGCGCGGCTTTCAGGGAAGCTTGGTTTTTTTTTGCTCTATAAATAGCTCCTGAAATGAAGCAGGAGTCTCTTTGTAGAAATGAATTGCCAAATATGGCCACCACGTCGTTTCCGCCAGCACGTCTTGCACCAAGTTCATGCAGAGTGCCTCTTTCTTTCAGCAGCTCTTCCAGAATCTTCTTGGCACTCTGACCTCTCGGTTACTTCTGACTGTAGAAGCCCTGAGTTACATTGCACTGCAGTGGCGGCTGGTGAAAATGTTTTGAGGTGGGGCTGTGGTACAGCAAACAATTTCTCAAACAATTCTTCACAAATCAAAGCAATATGATTTATTGCAATGCAGACAAAGTTAAAGAACATTATTAAATCATGTCTGATCAATTATTTCAGTATATATATATATATATATATATATATATATATATATATATATATATATACACACACACACGACAAATGTGAGGACAACCATGTACAGGAAAATAACTGTGGTGGGAAAAAAAAACTGCATCTTTTTTTTTTTTACTTATTTGTACAGGAACACACTGTCTAGCACACTGTCTAGCGAGGCAACAAAATCCACTAAACCCTTAAAAATGCCAGGGTTGTCTGACGAGTCAGTCTCATCGTGCCCACGCAAGGCCAACTCAAAAGCCCCACAAAATTTAACACAATCAATTATCTTGGATAAAATATACCGATTTTTATCTACCTCCTCGTTGTGTTTTCTTATCGCAATCCTGTGACCGTCGTCTAACTGAGTAGCGATGTTTACTCTTCCCAAAATGGCTAGTTTGACGGAATTATCCATGTGTGTCCTGGTGTTCTCATGTTTTCTTACTTTCTCGGACAGGTGCTTCATATCTCTCACTCCCGTAACTGTCCAAGCAGGATCTGTCCCAGTTGCTTTAAACAACAAGCACGGGAAACAAAATAAGGCATTAGCAGAAACGCATCCACATAGCCAGGCCTTTTTGGTGTACCAACTGGAAGAGTAGCTTCGCGTGTACTTCTTCCCTTTTTCGCTTATCTGCTGTCTGATTAAGAGGTTAGGCTGATCTGGACCCAGCTCCTTTACCTTCAGTTTTTCTGCCAAAGTTCTCTTCTCAAACGGATATTGGAGTAGAGATTAAACAGAGTTGGGTTCGTGTCCGGAATTAACAACACCTGAGTCCACCATTGTCACGTAATGTTAATTGAAAATTGCGCCACTACAGACCATCCTTGATTTTAGCTGCTTGGGGCGACAGAAAAATCGCCCATTTCAGTTAAGATTTGAGGACGCTGATTGGCTAAATTTTATGTCACATCTTGAATATATTTATATCTTGAATCAGCATTTGACTAAATTCTACAAAGACCCGCCTCCTTTGGGCGATATCTCGATCGCCCCTCAGCTGAAATTGAGACGTGCTGACAGGCAGAGAAGTTATATGGTGATGGTGAAAACATTTATTTTTTACAGAAGATTTTCTAATATATCACATCATATAATTATACATTTAAATAATTTATATAATTATTATTTTGTGTGTGTGGTTCAGGGAGGGCGGCGCCCTAGCGCCCTCTATTGGCCAGCCGCCACTGTTGGACTGGCTCTTATTATGGACTGGGGTAGGGCTGCTGCCGTAAAGGTCCAGATAGATAGATAGATAGATAGATAGATAGATAGATAGATAGATACTTTATTAAACCCAAGGGGAAATTCACATAATCCAGCAGCAGTATACTGATACAAAAAAACAATATTAAATTAAATAGTAATAAAAATGAAAAATGAAAAAAATAAAAATAAAAAAGCAGACAATAACTTTGAGTAATGTTAGCATTTATTGAAGAGTCGCATAGTGTGAAGGAGGAACGGTCTCCTCAGTCTGTCACTGAAGCTGCTCCTCTGTCTGGAGATGATCCTGTTCAGTGGATGCAGTGGATTCTCCATGATTGACAGGAGTTTGCTCAGCGCCCGTCGCTCTGCCACGGATGTCAAACTGTCCAGCTCTGTGCCTACAATAGAGCCTGCCTTCCTCACCAGTTTGTCCAGGCGTGAGGTGTCTTTCATCTTTATGCTGCCTCCCCAGCACATAGATAGATAGATAGATAGATAGATAGATAGATAGATAGATAGATAGATAGATAGATAGATAGATAGATGAATGAAAGGCACTATGAATGACTGATAGATAAATAGATAGATAGATATGAAAGGCACTATATAATAGATAGATAGATAGATAGATATGAAAGGCACTATATAATAGATAGATAGATAGATAGATAGATGAAGGACAGATATGAAAGGCACTATATAATAGATAGATAGATAGATAGATATGAAAGGCACTATATAATAGATATATAGATAGATAGATAGATATGAAAGGCACTATATAATAGATAGATAGATAGATAGATAGATAGATAGATAGATAGATAGATAGATAGATATAAAGGGCACTATATAATATAGATAGATACAGCAGAAAAATAAGTATTGAACGTGTCAGCATTTTTCTCCGTCAGTATATTTCTAATGGGGCCATTGACATGTAATTTTCACCAGATGTCTTTAATACCCTAAGTAATCCACACATACAAAGACATCAAAACAAATAAGTCCATAAGTTATGTGTAATAAAGTGGAATGACACAGGGAATAACTATTGAAGATGCTTATTGAAATGTATTTAATCCTTAGTAGACGAGACTTTGTTGGTAATGACAGCTCAAGATGCCTCCTGTACAGAGAAACGAGTCGCCTGCGTTGCTCAGGTGTGATTTTTGGCCCATTCTTCCACACAAACTGTCTTAAAATCTGGAAGGTTCCGGGGTCTCTGCTATGAAGTCTGATCTTCAGTTCTTGCCATTGATTTTCAATTGGATTCAAGCTGGCTGATTGACTTGGCCATTTTCTTGCAGCTTGATTTTCTTTCTCTGAAACCAATTGACAGTTTCCTTGGCTGTGTGTGTCTTGCTGAAATGACCCCCCTTGTTTCATCTTCAGCATCCTGGTAGATGGCAGCAGATTCTGATCAAGAATGTTTCACAATATTTCTCCATTCATCCTTCCTTCAATTCTATGAAGTCTGGTGTTGTGTTTTTGTTGTGATGTGCAGTGACATTTCTTTTCCAAACACGGTGTGTGCAATGACATCTAAAGAGTTCCATTTTGCTCTCCTCTGACCAGACTCTCTTCTCCTAGTATTTCATTGGCTTGTCCAATTGTGGTCCAGTAAACGTTCCATGAGCTTCAACCTGATTTTTCTTCAGCAGTGGAGTTTTGCGTGGTGAACGTGTGTAGAGGCCATGGTGGTGCAGTGCATTGCTTCTTGTTTTCTTTGAAACAACTGGACCTGCTAATTCCAGGTCTTCTGTGTTCCGACACCAGTCCAACCTGTCAGTCATGTGGACCCCCACCAATTACCTGTAGCGGTGGGCCACCTCCACATGACCAGACACAGAGACTCGTTGGTTGCTTTCGCTGGGGTTGAGCTGCAGACGATTCCCCAAACTCTCTAGCTGACCTCCACCTCTCATTCACCGTGTCAGTGAGTGCCATTGGTTGGAGTTTCCTGTGATGCGCCTCCTTCACGTCAGTGACCAAGAACAGACAAAGAACTCGACACCACATATGAAGGGAAACATCGAGTTTATTGTCATACATACAGAGCCTGGTCAAATTTAGAGCTCACAGAACATGTCTCCAACCTTTGGCCCCCGTACACATGTGTGCGAGCCGCTCCTTAGCTCTGTACTTGCAAACGATCCTGGAACTACGTTTGCTGTTGAAAGACACTACAGTAATCCCTCGCTATATCGCGCTTTGACTTTCGCTCTATCGCGGATTTTATATGAAAGCATAACTAAATATATAACGCGGATTTTTCGCTGCTTCGCGGTTTCTGCGGACAATGTGTCATTTCACTTCCTGTACATGCTTCCTCAGTTGGTTTGCCCAGTTGATTTCATACAAGGGACACTATTGGCGGATGACTGAGAAGCTAACCAATCAGAGCTCGCAGTTAAGTTCCTGCTTGCTGAATGCAGTGTTAAACAGGAAGTCTCGTCTCGCTCATTCAGCATCAACGTGTTTCGCTGTGTAAAGAGTTGTGCTCTTTTGTGTTTATCTTTGTGCATAGTCAAGCCCTTCATTATGGCTCCAAAACGATCTGCTACTGCTTCAGGGGCCGTGCCCAAGCGCAAACGGAAGATGTTAACGATTGCCGAAAAGGTAAACGTTTTGGATTTGTTGAAGGCTACGATTCTTTTTATTTAAAAAGTAGGAAAGGAATATAAGATCTACGGCCGCAGTGTCCTTTTAACCAGGGTGCAAAACGAGTTGTAAGTGGATGTAATAAGGCAGTAGTCCGGATGGAATCTGCTTTAGGGATTTGGATTGAAGACTGCCAGAAGAAGAACAACGGCAGTGCTTCACAATCGCCTGAAGTGGCTCCTTTAAGGGCTGTAACGCTCTCCTTTGTTGTGCAGTAAAATTAAACTCATTGTTATCGGACAAGTCATCGTGTCATTGTTGGTGAGTAACCATAATTAATTTTCTACTTACAGTACTTAGTACATGTACGTACGTTTAGTGTCACTGTACACACACATTTACTGTATACTATTTTTGTTGCATTGTACGTATTTATTGCTGGTGGCATGTCTATCGTAATGGCTGTAAAATGTGATATCGGAGACACTCAATATCTTTAAAATAATATTTAGGTTTTACTGTATATAAACAGTGTGTTTATATACATAATTTCAATGAATCTTACCTAATATCTAAGAGAATACAAAGGGATTATGCTGTGTAACTCTGCGGGGAATATTTATAAACAGTGTGGGAGAGTTTTTATAAAGGCTTAAAATATATAAAAATAACCAAACAAACATATGGTTTCTACTTCGCTGATTTTCACCTATCGCGGGGGGGTCTGGAACGCAACCCCCGCGATCGAGGAGGGATTACTGTATATACATAAATCCACCCGAAGAGCATTTAGAAAGAAATGTCTGAACTCGCTCTCTACTCCTAAAGCACGATAAATAGAAAGGCTCTTTTATATAGCGCCTTTAGTATGCCTTGAGGTCCTAACCACCAGCAGGGGTGTCCAACTCCAGTCCTGGAGGGCTGCAGTGGCTTCAGGTTTTCATTCTAACCCGTTTCCTAATCAGTGACCAGTTTTTACTCCTAATTAACTTCTTTTCCCTTCATTTTAATTGCCCAATTAACAGAAATGAGATGTGAAACAAGCCGACAGATGACCAGCTAAACTGTGATGTCAAACTTCAGCCAATTTCATTCCAACCAGTTTCTTAATGAGAAGCCAATTCTTGCTGTTAATTAAAGCCGTTATTGAATATCATGACTTGTTGCTGCTCTCGTTCTGCTAAGCAGACTGTTGATTTTCTGTTTTTTTCTAAGACCACCGTCAGGATGTTTTGGTGACCTGAGCAGACCTTCACCTTTCTTAATTTTTAGGTTAACTGGTCATGTGGTGGCTCCTTATTGTTTAGCTGCTCATTAAGGAAAAAGAAACAACTAAGGGGTCTGAGTCACGTCAATCAAAACGAAGGCAAAACCAGTTAATCAGCAGCAAACACGGCTCACTGATTAAGAAGATGGTTAGAATGAAAATCTGCAGCCACTGCAGCCCACCAGGACCGGAGCTGGACACCCCAGACTTTAGAGGGTGGCTATTAGTGAGACATTTGTCCTGTCTTTTCTCCAATTATAAAAGTAAAAGGGAACATTGGTCCAATGGATGTATAGCTTGGAAGTGTTGAAAGGCACAATATAAAAACATAAACCTCTCTATCCAATCGCCCATTTTAAAACTACAGAGCAAATCATTTAAACCAGCCTGAGTACGAAATGTAAAAGTTTAACGTGGCAGGTTGTGTTACATCTTTATACCTGTAAAGTGCATTGAGATGATAGCCACCTGAGAAAGGCACAACATAAAGCTTTAAAGAAATTTGCTTACCCCCAAGTTTTAACTTGCTGTCTGTTCAAGTCCTAAAATCAGCCTGTCTGTGAAATGTGAAACGGATTATAAGAAAGTGTATGACAGCATGGAGAGAAACGCGATAGTGAACCACTTTGAGAAACTCCGGCGTAGATGAGACGTACAGTCAGATGAAAAAGTTTGGGAACCCCTCTTAATTCTTTGGAGTTTTCTTTATCATTGGCTGAGCTTTCAAAGTAGCAACTTCCTTTTAATATCCGACATTCCTTATGGACACAGTAGGATTTCAGCAGTGACATTAAGTTTATTGGATTAACAGAAAATATGCAATATGCATCATAACAAAATTAGACAGGTGCATAAATGTGGGCACCCAACAGAGATATGACATCAATACTTAGTTGAGCCTCCTTTTCAAATCTAACAGCCTCTAGACGCTGTCCTCCTGTAGCCTGTGATGAGGGTCTGGACTCTGATGTTGGTATTTCTGACCATTCTTCATACCAAATCTCTCCAGTTCAGTTCAATTTGATGGACAGCCTGCTTCAAATCATCCCATAGATGTTCAATGATATTAAAGTAAGGGATCTGTGACGGCCATTCCAGAACATTGTACTTCTCCCTCTGCATGAATGCCTTTGTAGATTTCCAACTGTGTTTTGGGTCATTGTCTTGTTGGAATATCCAACCCCTGCGTAACTTCAACTTTGTGACTGATGCTTGAACATTATCCTGAAGAATTTGTTGATATTGGGTTGAATTCATCCGACCCTCGACTTTAACAAGGGCCCCAGTCCCTGAACTAGCCACACAGCCCACAGCATGATGGGACCTCCACAAAATTTGACAGGAGGTTGCAGGTGTTTTTTACTTGGAATGCGGTGTTCTTCTTCCGACATGTAAAGTGCTTTTTCGTAGGACCAAATAACTCCATTTCTGTCTCATCAGTCCAAAGCACTTTGTTCCAAAATGAATCTGGCTTGTCTAAATGAGCATTTGATACAACAAGCGACTCTGTTTGTGGTGTGAGTGCAGAAAGGGCTTCTTTCTCATCACCCTGCCATACAGATGTTCTTTGTGCAAATTGCACTGAATTGTAGAACGATGTACAGATACACCATCTGCAGTGAGATGTTCTTGCAGGTCTTTGGAGGTGATCTGTGGGTTGTCTGTCACCATTCTCATAATCCTGCTCAAATGCCGCTCCTGTATTTTTCTTGGCCTGCCAGACCTGCTGGTTTAACAGCAACTGTGCCTGTGGCCTTCCATTTCCTGATTCCATTCCTTACAGTTGAAACTGACAGTTTAAACCTCTGAGATGGCTTTTTGTAGCCTTCCCCTAAACCATGAGACTCAACAATCTTTGTTTTCAGATCTTTGAGAGTTGCTTTGAGGATCCCATGCTGTCTGTCACTCTTCAGAGGAGAGCCAAAGGGAAGGAAGCACAACTTGTAATTGACCACCTTGAATACCTTTAACCACTCATGACTGGACACTCCTGTCTGTGAAGTTCAAGGCTTAATGAGCTCATCATACCAAGTAATCAGCATTGAGCAGTGACAGGCATTCAAATCAGCACAATGACAAGGGGACCCACATTTGTGCACAGCCAGTTTTTCACATTTGATTTAATTTCATACAACTAAATATTGCTTCACGAAAAATCTTTGTTCAGAAAACACCCCAGTGCTCAAATGTTCCTAGGAAATGAAAGACACACCACTGTTATCTTTATTGTTGAAAGTAGAATAAATTATTATGCAGGCTGAGAGGGGTTCACAAAGTTTTTCATATGAACGTATATCCAGTGTCACACGCGCACGTGCATTGGAGGCAGTCAAAGTACTTATATGAAGGTAAGACGTGATGAAGTGCGCTAATGTCTTTTCTCCCTCATCAAAGACCACCAGAAGAAAACCCCAACTACAGCTCCACCCACTTTCGCTGCCAGACCACGCCCTCATAATAAGGACCCGCCTTTTCCTGCCCACTTCCTATAAAGACCCAACCGCCTAGTCACGCTCTGACTCCATCTCTTATGACTACTCTCGTCCTGTTGAGCAGCATTGCGTGTTACAATATACCGAGTGGATCCCCCCAAATCTTTTTTCTATTTTGTCTCCTTTATACACTCGAGTCAATAAGCCAAGATTGCTCAATGGACATTACGCTCTTCTAGCATCCAATCATCATTCCAAATACGTCGAGTTGTTTGCCAAAGCTATTCACAGTGACTCTAGGAGGAATCTTCCAAAGAATTCAGTTGGGGAGACAGAGGCGTCAACATCGATGGTGAGAAACTCAAAGGCCAGCGTTTTGCCGATGACATTTATAACATCCGCTTCTAAAATTACCAAAACCAGTGTAAAAACACTCAACAGCTGTTCTGTCATCAACAATTCTTAGTTTTATCGATGGTTCATTCCTGAATGAGAAGATCAAAACGTTAAATGAGAACCTGTGACTTCTCTGTGCAAAGGTTTGGAACTCAGTGGCACCCCCCCAGCAGCCACAACCGCTATGCAGCTGGCACCAAAACCAGCCTGCTGGGTTCACAGGGATAATGATTATACAGGACGGGGCATAAAGATCTCCCACATTTTGAAGGGGTATTAAGAAATGAATGAAGCTATCTAAAAAAAAAAAAATTATATATATTTCTGAAAATTACATAAAAAAACAGTTTTGTTTGAATTGGTTTTAAAAATCATATCAGACAAATGGCGGCCGTCCTTGGCAATACATTGCTGATGACGTTCCCGGAAGTTCTCCATCACTCTCCGGGTCATCTCAGCCAGAATGGCGTCGATTTCTTGTCTGATCCTCTCCTTCAAATCCTCAAGAGATCGAGGATGATGTTTGAAAACCTTTTCCTTTAGGTATCCCACCCAAAGGAAAAAGTCACATGGGCTTAAATCTGATGACTGTGCCGGCCACCCAAACATCTCCCCTTAAAGTAATCAAATGCCCAGGGAACATTTCACTCAACACTCTGAGCGAACATCGTGCTGTGTGAGCTGTTGAAACCACACATGTTCTGTCCTTGGTCTGCCAGGTGATTTTCTTTTTGAGTGTGGACCCAGTTGCCTGAAGTTTAGAAACCCATAGCTAAATCGTTTTCCGATGTGGTACAGATGCAGTTCGGCCGAGCGTGAAGTGTGTACGGAACGCTCTCTGCGTCGCTATCACAGAATGATTGTTCTCATAATACGCTTGAACAACAAAGCCCTGATGTTCGCCGGTTCAACTCATGTTCGGTACTGAAAACAGTAGAGCTTAACGAGACTTAACCCACCTCTCTACCCCCACTATATCCCACTCAGTACTCCCTTGAAATGTGGAAGATCTTTATGTCCCACCCTGAAGACCCATTTCAAATGTTAATAACAGGTTAGTAATTATAGACCCGTTTCAACCCATTCTACGATACGCAGTCTCACCTCACACATCTCCACAAGTCTGACTTCTGCACCAGTCACAGTACACAATCGGTACTGACCCGAATTTTAAACGACATTCTGATATCCTCCAAAGAAGGATGTTCCACAGGACCCTCGTTGTTAGATCTGTGTGCAGCATTCTGTTTTATTACATAGGCTGGAAAAGGACATTGGGCTCACCTCCCGTGGTTTAGTTCTGATGAAAGAAACCAGTTCACGTGATTAGCTCCACACACCACTTGATGGAGAGATATCGCTCTGTGGAACTTTCAACCACACAAAGCTAACATGACAAGAGATCCTAACCACTGAAACAAGAGCAAATACATTTAACTGCATGGTTTTACCGTCAATGATATATGGCTGTGAGGTTGAGAATCTACGGAAAACGGATGCTGAGGAGTTTCGAGTCACACAGCATGCAATGAGGAGATGGACGCCAAAACAATTGCTCAGAGATCATGTCGAAAATGAGGAAATTTGGTGTATTACAGGGAGTGTGGAAGGGAGGTGAAGAAGAGAATGCAGGCAGGGTGGAATGGCTGGAGAAGAGTGTCAGACGGGATACCACCAAGAGTGGAAGGGAAGGTCTACAAGATGGTAGGGAGACCAGCTATGTTATAGGGGTTGGAGATGGTGACACTGATCAAAAAAACAGGAGACAGAACAGGAGGTGGCAGAGTTAAAGATGGACAGGATTAGAAATAAGGACATTAGAGGGTCAGCTCGAGTTGGACAGTTTGGTGACAAAGTCAGAGAGGCAAGATTGCTTTGGTTTGGACATGTGCAGAGGAAAGATGCTGGGTATACTGAGAAAAGGGTACTAAGGATAGAGCTGCCAGGTAGGGGGAGGAGAGGAAGACCTAAGAGAAAGTTTGTGGATGTGATGAGAGGGGACATGAAGGTGGTGGGTTTTACAGAGGAAGATGCTAGAGGACAGGAAGATGTTGTAAAAGATGATCTGATGTGGACTTATCATGGCAATGTTAAAATGAAAGTACCCATGGATAAGAAATGTGGTACGCATGTCTGATGACATTCTGGTAGACCTCCAATGAGATGGCCCTTGAGATGGGAAGACCTTGGTTGTAGCTGGAACGGCATAGCAAAAGGCTGGCCCAAAATATTAACAGCTGTTGGCTTCTTTGATTCGGACAGTGAGCCCACCCGGATGAAAATGAAGATTGAAGTATCGAAGTGTTAACTTTTGAATGAATGTGGGTGTGCAATTTATCAGGCGTGGTCATACACCAGTCTCCTGTGCAGGGGTGGTCCCTTCTGTGATTCACTCTGGTGGCCCTAAAATGGACTTAGTGGGATCAGTCACTGGATGGATAACATGAAGGCAAACCCTTCCAATCTTTGTAGTCAGGATTTGGAGATTTCAAACCCATATTTGGTCCTCCATTAGCTTGCATTGGTCATTCCTACATGAAGACCCCCTAAAGAACACCCACCGCCTTGCACTGTCCATGATTAGCAGAGAGATGAAGCCTCCAGACAGGACGCCCGAATACCCTCCACTCCGGTCATTATGGAGACTCCACTTCTAGGCCTTGGTGGGCCTTTACTGGCTTGGATCACCAACACCGTCTTGGTCTCCCTTGGGCCATGTTGGCTGAACTCAATGGTCTTTGTGGTCTTCACCCTGCCGCTGTCCCCACATCCGGACATGAGACGAGCCCTCTCGTAGTAATTAGTGTCTGACTTCCTCACACTGCTGTGGCTTAAGCTCCTGTCCTCCCGCGTATCCTCCACACGGTTCAAGGCATCATCTCGTGCTTCTTCCAGTAGGTGCCTGGCTTTTCCACCGGAATGTCCACTTATACCAGGGCAGCCACTTGGAAGAACGGTTGGAGTTGTGGCGGGATTGTTCTGACCAGACGTCATCTGTTTTCTCTTCCGAGGGACATTTTGGATTTGTCGACCTGGAGGGTTTTTGGCAGGAGGCTTCTTGCTGGTTCTCATCATGTTTGTGTCTTCTTCTTCTTGTTCTTCTTCATCATGGTCTGCATCCAGATAATGCAAAGTGTCCAGGCCGTCTTGAAGTGGGATCTGGAACCTGTCAGAATTAACAAGAAATACGAAGAATGAATGTGAAATGGCCAAACTGTGAGAGACCAAAATAGTTATAGGGCTTTTGGGAAGATGACAGGAATATCTCAGACCACGTTAAATACTTCAGTAAATATATAAATAAATGTGTGTGTTAATAATAACATAACAATGATACATGAGCATTAATAATTTTTTATTGTTGTTTTGCATTATTTTTATTAGTTTTACTTATTGTTTCTTATATGTACACTGCCACTTTAAATGTGTGCTCATTCCATACATGAGGGTCCTGTGGGTGGTACGCCAGGAGGTGGGGCCACCCTAACATATTTGCTCTGTTTCCTCTAATTCGGCCTTGGACTTGAGTATCAGCAGTGGTTGGGTTTCCTTTTCTGGCAAATCCCTGTTTTTGTTTTGCTCTTTTGAGCATTTTGTTATAACTAGTATTGGTGTGGGGGAACCTAATCGAGGTCTTCAAAATCCTCATAGGCATCGATAAAGTAGAGTCAGCAGAATTCTTTCAGCTAAATGGTGAAAATCACAAACTCAAGGACACCTAGTGGAGGCTGAGGGGAAGTGCATTTAGGACTGAAAGCGGGAACTCTTAATGCAAAGAGTTGTGGGAATTTGAAAAAAAAAAACAGAGGCATGGAGTTGAAGCAGAAAGCTTGAGAAGTGTTAAGAAGTATGTGGATGAGATATTAGGACAGCTTAGCAGTTACGGACTGAGTGGTCTCCTCTTGTTTGTCAAATGCCTTTTATTCTTATGTTCTGTTTTGTTAACATCTCCTTTTCTAAAGCCAGAGGTTTACTGTCACCATCTCCCTTCTAGAGCATTTTGGTACATTTCTGGGACATTTGTTGCAATCTGAATTTTTTAAACCATCATCTCATTTTTAGGCCAATTAAGGAGGCCGCAGCCTGCAGGTAACAGATGGAGGCTGGCTGACCTGGGAGAGTCACTTATGGGCAGGGTGCGGTTACGTTCTTGGCCTAATTTGGAGGCCTCATTCACACATTTATGTAACTGTTTGCAGAGATGACAGACCTCCAACTTGTATGCACTGCTAATCTTTCCTGTATTAAGCAAAATAAAAAAAGATTTGTTCACATTGACACTTCATCTGGATCAGATTAGATCTAAAGCAAGACAGACAAGAAAGAAATGCGAGCTGGCAAATTTATAGAAAACAAAACCAAAAAAAAATTGGAAGAACTTCAGAAAATCCACAATTAAGGAGATTGATGGTGTTCATCACTTAAGACGAGTCATCACATTTTATTTGTGGATTTAAGGAACAGACTTTTTTAATTCTTTCAGAAATTCAGGGGAAAAAGTCTTGTCTTATATAGTGCCTTTCATATCTATCTATCTATCTATTATATAGCACCTTTCATATCTATCTATCTATTATATACTGTAGTGCCTTTCATATCTATCTATCTATCATATAGTGCCTTTCATATCTATCTTATATAGTGTCTTTCACTATATATCTATCTGTCTATTATATAGTGCCTTTCATATCTATCTATCTATCTATCTATCTATCTATCTATCTATCTATCTATCTATCTATCTATCTATCTATCTATCTATCTATCTATCTATCTATCTATCTTTCCTCCGGGCGCTCCGGTTTCCTCCCACAATCCAAAGGCATGCAGGTTAGGGGGATTGGAGATTCTAAATTGGCCCTAGTGTGTGCTTGGTGTGTTTGTGTGTGTCCTGTGGTGGGTTGGCACCCTGCCCAGGATTGTTTCCTGCCTTGTGCCCTGTGTTGGCTGGGATTGGCTCCAGCAGACCCCCGTGACCCTGTATTTGGATTCAGCAGGTTAGGACATAGATATCCATCCATCCATCCATCTATCTATCTATCTATTATATAGTGCCTTTCATATCTATCTATCTATAATATTGTGCCTTTCAGACTGATCTGTTATATAGCGCCTTTCAAATCAATTTATATATCAACCTATTAAAAGGCGCCCTTCTTTATATATCTATGTATTTTTAGTATCCTATCTATTGTTTAATGCCTTCCATATCAATCCCTATTTATCCCTAGTAATCTTGAAAATGTTTGTTTATGGAGTATTTTGTTTAAAATGTTTCATCGTTTTGTCAGGCTACATATGAATCTGTTCTTGCAGGTGCAACATTGGCAAGATCAGACCTTATCTGAGAACTCCTAGTCCGGTCTTGGCTCTAGTCGCGTCTGGACCGCAGCAATTCGCGGTATATACTTGTGCATTATATCCCCGCCAACAAAAAATGTTAAATTTATGGTAAAAAAACTGTCCGCTGTGGTTTCCGGAATTTTACCGTAAAAAATAAGGTGACCATATTTTTAGGTTTACAGTATAACTTTGTAATAAATAAATGTTTTTTCTTTACAACACATTACAATAGAAGTGAACGTTTAAACCATAGCCTGAAGTCCATGTACTGTAATACATAAGCTGATCAATAAACCATTAGAAAATGTTGTCAGAATGAAATACCAGTTCACAGTCTGCCTTAGTAAAGTAACAACAAATAGCAAACGTGTTGCATCATTTAATTATACACATTGTAAAGAATTCAATGTTTAAGGAAGGTACGGCACATTGACTGGTGGAGAAGTAAAGTAAGTTACCTTTTTTGGTGTATGGTGTCCTACAGGTGTGCCAGCTTATCGAATACAACCCACCATAAATCAGCTTCCATAACCTCAAAAAAACAATCAGCACACAAGGAAAAATAAATCTGCTAACTTTTAAAAAAAATTTTACTTTCTCGTATACGAAGTATTGGGAAAGTAATGTAATCGTCAAAAAATTCCATTTCGAGATTTTGATGAATCTCGACGTTTTAGTCAACCCTGAGTCCGAAAATACCATTTTTGGAAATTAGATAGATACTTTATTAATCCCAAGGGGAAATTCACATAATCCAGCAGCAGTATACTGATACAAAGAAACAATATTAAATTAAATAGTAATAAAAATGAAAAGAATTAAAATAAAATTAATGTTCGCATTTACTCCCCCGGGTGGAATTGAAGAGTCGCATAGTGTGGGGGAGGAACGATCTCCTCAGTCTGTCAGTGGAGCAGGACGGTGACAAAAGTCTGTCACTAAAGCTACTCCTCTGTCTGGAGATGATCCTGTTCAGTTGATGCAGTGGATTCTCCATGATTGACAGGAGTTTGCTTAGTGCCCGTCGCTCTGCCACAGATGTTAAACTGTCCAACTTTAATCCTACAATGGAGCCTGTGTCTGTGTCTGTAAACACAATAACTTGAGTACGCTATCACTTAGGTCAACCAAATATTGCATACAAGTATTAGGTACAAAACGTAGATTTCTATCAACTTTTGGGCTATTTCCGCTAACTGGTACTCTTTTAATCATGCAGCACCACAGCGTCCGATTTATTCAAATTTACTTTTATAATAATTGTTTAATGTATTATTAATTTGATTTGATTTGTTGTTGATGGTTCTTCAATGTACAAAATATAAAAATATTATATATCAAATAGATTTCAAATATCCATCCCCATATCTGAGTATACGAGAAAGTCCAGGGTAGACCGCTCGTCACGATTTTTTCCCCTACTGTGCAAAGGTATGCGGTTCACTAGGGACAATACGGTAAAAGGGGGCGTTTCCTTATGCAAATATCATAACTTCGGAGTTACTGAAAGAGCGCTTTACCGTTTTACATTTTACAGCTGTCTACCTTCGCTATTTAACGTATCGTGTCTATATGTCTATGGTTATCGCCCGCTGCTGGCCACACCCTGATTCTCTTCTGAATAAATGGCGACTCCGCAGGCTTTTCGGTTTTGCCCGTCTTTCCTAAATGATGTGTACCCGTCTGTGTTATTCTCTTGCCCACACCCTCACACCAAGCCAACAGTGCCCAGAAGTGCATTGGGATTAAAGCAGAAATCACGCAAACACGGGACTGGAACTCGTGTCCCAGCGTGGTGAGGCAGGTGCCATCGTACCCACCGTGCCACCCTTTCCTCTTCGTTTGAACGACACCAGTAGAGAACGGCTGAAAACGTGAAGAGGAGCGGGGAGTTTTGACAGCTGCCGTATTGTTTCAAGTGGGTATCTGGAAGGGATTAGCGGCTAATTAAAAACACGAGGACGAGGAGAGAGCCGTCAAGCGCCAGACGTGAGCTGCAGATTGTGTGAAGTTCAAACAAGCCTTTAAGAAGAAGGCGGAAACCGCAGCCATTTCTTACAACGGAGTGTGTGGCGCGGGGCCACGGGGGCAGATGTACAGCCGACATCTCTGGAGCAATGAAGGGTGCCGAGTGCCAGAAATCTCAAGTAATAAGCCTGAGAAAAATCGGCGCTTTTTCGTCTTCTTATTCCAAGCCACATTAAGTCAATTTGTTAAATAATGAAGTGGAACTTACTACACAAAGACGGCACACCTCCGGGAAGGGAAATGAAGAGTACAAAGGTGTTTGGGGGGGCATCACGGTGATGACCCAGTGGTCAAGAGCCCGGGTTCATTCTCTCTCTGCCACTTCACATTATACCCTTGTTCCTGTTTGTGTTCTCCACACCTTCTCTGTGTATCCATATTGGGGTATCACCTGGTGACTCAGCTTCTCCTGACACCCCAAGAACAAACAGATAAGGTGGTCCGGTCAATTCTGTAATAGCCCGGTGTCAGCACGTATAGGCACTGGGATGAGCTGCCTTGGGTCTGCTGCTGCTGGGGCTGGCTATGCTTCCAGTGAATACCCCCATAATACAGAAAGAGGAGTTTCAAAAATGGACTGGGGGTCCACTTCATGAGGAACAGAAGCAGAAAAAATCAAAGAAACGCAAAGCGTAAAAGAGACACACAAGAAAAGAGATAGAGTAGATAAATAAAAAGGAGAGACACTATATAAAAACGTTCGACAGAAAGGCGCTTTATAAGAGAGAAAGAAAACACAATATGAAAGGGACAGGAAGGACAAGAGATAAAGTAGATAAATAAAAAAGGAAAGTCTCCTTAGAAAGGCACTATATAAAAGAGAAAGACAGAAAGAAAACACAATATAAAAGAGACAGGAAGGAAAAGTTCTATAACAGACACAGTAGATAAAGAGAAAGGAAAAACACCATATGAGATAGTTAGACAGTTAGATAGAAAAGCACTATACAGTATAAGGGAGAAAGGTACATAGGAAAGAAACAGAATATAAAAGAGACATAAATGGTTTATAAGCATTTGGTAGATGTATAGGAAAGAAACTATATAAAATAGTTACATAAAGGCAATATATAAGAGAGAAAGACTGAAAAAACACAATGTAAAAGGGACAGGAAGGAAAAGTTCTATGAGAGATACAGCAGATAGATAGAAAGGATAGACAATATTTAAAATAGACAGTTATAGAAAGTCTCTATATAAGAGAGAAAGACAGAAAAAAACATCATATGGAAGGGGCAGACAGCAAAAGAGATAAAGCAGATACATAAAAAGGAAGGGCACTTTACAAAACGTATGGCAGATAGACAGAAAAAAAAGAATACACAAGAGGTAGAGACAGAAGAAGAGCTACAAGAGAAGCGAGGATTGGTCAATATAGCGCATGCAGGAGGAGGAGGACGGTGTCAGCGGCTGTCGTGTGTCCACAGTGTCGTCGATCAGTCGGCCGAGTGGCGTCGTGCTGCGTTGATCGAGTGTGTATTTCTGCCGTTTACTCGGCAATCGAGTCTTTGGCATTTGTTTTTCCCACCAAGCCGTCTAAAGCACGTCAGGTCGTACTGAAGATGGACACGACGATGATCGCGTTTGTGCTGATTGACGGACTTATTCATAAAGAGTTTGTTCCCCGCAGACAGACTGACAACCAACGACATTACACTGAACTGCTGAGGCATCTACTGGAAAGCATCTGGGAAAAAAACAAAACGTCCAGAGAAACGGCGCACCTAAAAACTGCACTTTACAACAAGACGGGCGCACCGTATTACCGATGTCGATTGGCCAAAAACAACGTGCTTGATGCTCTGCTCCTCCGCATTCACCAAACCTCACTCCCTCCTGTGACTACTTTTGTTACCAAAATTAAAACGGTGACAAAAGAAGGGAACAGAAATGGGAGAAGTGATGGGACAAGAAGATATTGAAGGTGACTGAAAGGGAATTGCTGGGAGCTTTATAAAAAAAAAAAGGTTTTCAGTTCCAGATTTTTTGGGTCTCCTTTCTATAGTAGATGAATAGACATAAAAGCACCATACAATAGTTAGATAGATAGGAAAGGCACTATATAATAGGTAGATATGAAAGACACTATATAATTGATAAATAGATAGATATGAAAGGCACTCTGTAATAGATAGATAGATATGAAAGGCACTATATAATAGATAGATACATAGAAAGATATGAAAGGTACTATATAATAGATAGATAAATAGATAGATATGAAAGGCACTATATAATAGATAGAGAGATTATATTAAAGATTTAGAAAGAAAGGAAAGGCACTATATAAGATAGGTGAAATGAAACACACTATATTAAAGATATGGATTTGAAGGGCACTCTATAAAGATAAAGCTTGTAAAGGTGCTATGTAAGTTAAATAGAATGGAAGAGAGACATAGAACAGACATGTAAGTGCTGTCAGAGACAGACAGACAGACAGCCCATATGAACACAATGATTGAAGTCGCGTCATGTTTCTTGTCACGTGTTTTCAGTTTAATGACATTTTCCTGGCATGTCTCCTCTGTATTGTGATAATAAAGCAATACTAACAGAAAGACGCACATCAAGTATTGGGCACATGTCATATATTTGCAGTATACAGTGTGTGTTTGTATATACAGTATATATAAATATATATACTAGCAAAATACCCGCGCTTCGCAGCGGAGAAGTAGTGTGTTAAAGAAGTAATAAAAAAGAAAAGGAAACATTTTAAAAATAGCGTAACCTGATTGTCAATGTAATTGTTTTGTGACTGTTATGAGTGTTGCTGTCATCAAGGATTTGATTGTCATTATTTCTTTCAATCAGGTTCATATTTGGAGGATGTGTTGTGTTCAAGTTACATTGCATGTTTGTCAACCGTTGTAAAGATAACAGGCTTCATTCATCGAAGTGTTCACTACCCAAAGTGGTACTCATGAATCTAAGATGTTTAACAGGCATTCCCGGTATTAAGTTGTGGAATTACCTGCGAATATTTAGCGTTAGCATGTCTATGAACTTAATTTAAACTTAAGCTTTACACCTTGCTTTCCTATTGATATATCTTCAAAGGCTTGTTCAGCATCAGAGGGTTGTTCCTTTCTTACTTTATCAATAAGCAGCTCGTCTTCCTCTTTATCTGAGACATCACACACTGCATGCACGGGTTTGCCTTTCCCAGTCCTGCAAACTTTAGTGAAGTGGTTCAATTTACCACAGTTTTTACACTGTCTTTCTTTAGCTGGACATTGACTTTTTCCACCGTGTGCTTTGTTTCCACAGTAGCTGCACTTATGAATATGCTTGTATGCGTCACTCACTTCATATTCTTTTGCTGCCTTCTCAATTGTGTAGTGCGTTTTTTGTTCAGCGCTCTTTGGAGCTCTTGCTTGTTGTCAGCGTACTGCGTTCACAGTCAGTTCACGTGAGCCGCTCGGAGTGCTTGTGCTCTCAGCTGTGCTTGTGCTATCTCGTGCGATGTCCACGACTTTATGTAATGTTAACTCAGACCCGGCACTTAAAAGTTTCTCTCGCACTTTTGCTGAGTTTGTGCCAAACACTATTCTATCCCTGACCATCTCATCTTCATTTGCATAAGCACAGTCCCTCACCAGCAATTTTAACTCCGTTACAAAGTGATCAAAAGTCTCGTTTATACCCTGCGTCTTATCACTAAACTTGTATCTCGTGAATATCGTATTCGTCTTAGGCATGACAAAAGCCTCATAGCGGCAGCGTGTCTATTGGATTGCTGCTGATGGACAGCCTTATATGGGCAGGCACTCAATTACGTGGGAGGTGTGGTGATGGAGGACGCAACTCCACCTCACACAGCAACTGAGCTGCAGGCTTTGGCCATATATATGTACGTAAGTAGGATTCAGTTATGACCATTATGTGTAGAATTTCGAAATGAAACCTGCCTAACTTTTGTAAGTAAGCTGTAAGGAATGAGCCTGCCAAATTTCAGCCTTCTACCTACACGGGAAGTTGGAGAATTAGTGACGAGTCAGTGAGGGCTTTGCCTTTTATTAGTATAGATATATATATATATATATACAGTATATATATATATATATATACATACAGTATATATATATATATATATATATATATATATATATATATATATACTAGGGGGCTTCGCCCCCTGCTTGTTTTGCTTACTAGCCACCCAAACCCCCCCCTGCTCCGGCGTGCACTATGCGCCGTTGTGAAGATGGGGGCTGAACGCACCCCAAGGAGACACTTTCGCTCCTCTGAAACCCCTCTTAAATGGTGAGACAATGGGAATCAAATAACAGTTCTTTTTTTTTTTTTACCTCCTCTTTGCTCAATCAGCTCCTGGCTTGACGCTGCTCCTGTGCGGTGTGATCTGCATTTCGTGCAGCGCTTTGGACGTTTTAAAGTCACTGCCTTGTCTCTCTTCTCCCCCAGACATCCTCAAACACTATTCGATCTCTTTTCGCTGTTCCATTCTTTCACCGAGTAATATTTTCCGTTTGTTTACGCTAATGTGAGCTTTACTCTCATTCTCTTTCGAATTTTCCTACTTTCATTATCTGTAACCTGCTCTGGATGTGTATCACGGGACTTGCTTCCAAAGTTTGTAAGCATGACGTGACTTGCCCGTCTCGTGGAAAGTGAAAGCGTCTCTCTGTCTCTGTCTCTCAAAGATGCCTCTTCAAAAGATCATGTCTCGTTGCAGTCTCGCCCAAATATATATATATATATATATATATATATATATATATAGTGGAGGACTGCCGGTTTCGTGCTCCGGCCCTCACCCCCAGGCCACCAGGAGGAGCTCTCCCGACAGCAGGATCGTGCCCCGAGTTCCAGCAGGGCCTTATGGACTATGTAGTGTTTTTACACAGCCCTGCAGGATACCTTGGGGACCACCAGGAGTTGCTGTGGGGGGGCTTATGGGCTCTTTTGTGCCTTATGACCCGGGAGTACGTCACCGGTCATGTGACGGGAAGGAACGACGTGCTCCCGGGTTGAAGTAAAGGACTGATTGCCCTGACTCGAAAGGAATAAGGAACTGTGGACTGTTGGAACAGGAACACCTCCGGGTCAGGGGCTATAAAAGGGCGGTGCCTCAGTCCAGACAACGAGCTGTGCTGGGAGGGAGAGGAGCAAAGTGTCTGGGCGAGGAGGAGAGAAAATTATAGTATTGTGTTTATTTAGTGATTAGTAGTGTGGAAGGTGCTTGGTGCACTGTGGAAAAAAAACAGTCTTGGACTTTTACCTGGTGTCTGGAGTTGTACCTGAGGGTTCAAGGGAGCACTATATATATATATATATATATATATATATATATATATATATATATATATATATATATATTTACGGGTGACTGCAATCCTGTAAGAGCTCATCAAAAACTGGAGATTTTGTTGTGTAGATAGCCATAGACTGTACATAAAAAGGAAGGAAATGCATTAGATAGATATGAAATCGTATTGTATTGTATTGTATTGTATTGACCCCCCTTTTCTTTTTGACACCCACTGTATGCCCAACCTACCTGGAAAGGGTCTCTCTTTGAATTGCCTTTCCTGAGGTTTCTTTCATTTTTTCCCTACTGGGTTTTTTTAGGGGGGAGTTTTTCTTTGTCTTCTTAGAGAGTCAAGGCTGGGGGGCTGTCAAGAGGCAGGGCCTGTTAAAGCCCATTGCGGCACTTCTTGTGTGATTTTGGGCTATATAAAAATAAATTGTATTGTATTGTATTATATGAAAGGCACTATATAATAAAAGTACCATTTAAATGAGATTGAAAGACAGAAAGGTAAAGCACTACATAATGGATGTAAGCAGACAGAGACCACAGGCGCGGTGTTAAGGAAATCCGTAGATAGAAAATGGCTAGATGGGTGAACAGGGTGCTACCTTTCTGGCCCCATCATTTCAAATCCTGACATTAATGAGGAAGAAGATGAAAAACGCATGCTGTTCAGGGGCCCTAAGAGATTTTTGCCAAGTGCTCGATGCGCCCACCTAATGAAGTGCCTGCTTTATCAGCCCCCCTCTCTAAATGCTGGGCGTATTTAACTGTTTCAAGGCCGACTAGCAATTCGAGGTTTGCTGCCATTTCTGTTCTTTCTTCTGATTGGCCCTGGTGGGCTGCTCTGGGGGGCTGCTAAAGAAACACGCTGGCCACAGCAGTCATTGGCTTTAGATCTCCCGTGTGGCTAAGCACAGAAATGTCCATGTGGTATCGTTTATGTGACGGCAGCACATTTTGTGCCTACTGCTCTGGCCTGCACAGTCCTGGAGTGGGCGATGTGGTTTTCGATGGGGTCATGTACTAATGTTTCTTTTTGCTGTTGTGTCTGCTGTGGCTCGATCTTCCCTCCAGAGGCAGGAGTCGTCTCTCTCTCGTATGGCTGTGATGCTCCCTGTTGGTTTTGAATGGCAGTTCATCTCATTTTTCCCAACAGATCCTCTCAAGCTCCATTAGATGGAATGTGAAGTGTCCGTAAGCTGCCATCTTCAGGCCTGGGCTTTGGCTGGGCCACTCCAGGACACTCAGAAACGTGTCCCCAATCCAACCCAGCGTTGTCTTGGCTGTACACTTCAGGTCCTTGTCATGCTGACTGGGGCGACGGTTCATCTTTCAGTGTGACAACAACCCAAGGCAGACAGGCAAGACAACACTGGAGTGGCTTTGGCACTCTAAGTCTCTGAACGTCCTTGAGCGGTACAAACTTCAACACCATAAATATGTGCGGGGAGACCTAAAGGTGGCACTTTAGGGACACTTCAGGCCTAATCGAACAGAGCTTGAGAGGACCTGCCAGGAAGAATGGGATCAACTGCCCACATCCAGGGGCACAAAGCTTGTAGAGATTAACCCAAGAAGATTCCAATCTAGAATTGCTGCCAAAGAAGCTGCCGAATTAAGAGTCAGAATACTTTAGGAAGGTGAAATTTCAGGTTTTGATTGGGATCAACAGTCCAAATCCAGGTGTGCAAAGCTTGTAGAGACTAGGCTGGAATTTTACCACATTAAGGATCGGAATTCGTACGGAGAGATTTCAGTTTTTGATTTTTAGTAAATCTGCAAATTATTCTGAAAACGTTTGTCATTATGGGATGTTGAGTGTAGACTGATGGGCAACCATGGCACGTTTATTGATTTAATATTAAATGTACAGCACAATAAAGTGTGCAGAAAATGATGGGGTCTGAAGACTTTGTATATCCACTATTCAAAGTGGGAGTACAAGGTGCGAATAAAAATGAATTATTATTAACACATTACAATCAGTCTGAATTCTGAGAACAGACATTAAACGAATGGAGAGATCGACTGTCCAATCGCTGGTGTTGTGTTGGCTTGTTCCATTTCCTTGTCTTTTTTGTTCCTTTTCCAGTAATGTTAACTTGTTTCAGTAGTTTCATTTCAAATGTGTTTCTTCCAGTTCTTACTTAGCTGGTACGTTTTTCAAGATGTTGAAAATCCTGCAACGCCATTTTGTTCTTCATAAGTGCCATTTTCACATTTTTGTTGATCGGTTGCTATGGCGTATCTATGGAAGGTTCTGCGGAAGTGAATGACGCGTGACGCCATCGGTGTTGTGAACTGGAGAGTTCCAAAGCACAATAGTCTTGAAAAAATACACAGAATGGCACAGAAACAAATGGGACCACCAGGTTCCTTGACCTTCAAAATTCCCAGAAAGAGGTCTTGCTGATTTTCAGCAGCTAAGAAAAAAATAATTTAGACGTGAGTGTCAGTAGTGTTTGCGCCCCAGGAACCAAGTTACCCGAACTCTTCTCTGACATACAAACTTTTGCATCTGTTCACGACCACACACTCGGGTGATGAACAAGCCAGTTGCCCTTCCAATTTGTACGAGCCGATTTTTTCCGCACATGTTCAGTCTCTCCCTGTGCAGCAAGCGAGTGAACGAGAGAGAGAGAGAGAGAGCGCGTATGCACGCGAGAGAAGGCAGTTAAAGAATGCACTGGGCTTGTTTTTAAAGAGACTGCTTCAAGCATTGTTTTAACCTCGTTGTATATAATGGAGACTTTTTTCTATTGGATTTTAACCTCCACTTCACTTCTGTTTTTATGAGATCATTTATTTATTGAAGGATTCTGAATGTACTGCACTTTATTTAATTTGATCTTTGTTTTTGATTGTTGTTTTGTTGATTTTAATAAAAGCACTTGACACTTTTTGCACCATCTGATCGCTCCATTACCGACGGTGACGGGTTTAAGGGCTCCCGGAAGCGAGATGGGAGCTTGCAGCGAACCCGCATCGTCACAGACTTTACCTCAAACCTGTAATCTCCTCTCCACCCAGTTCCTCCTCACTTCCTTCATACCAGAACTTGACTCATGCAAAGTTAGTTTTCTTGGTTGTTTATAGTTAGTTTTTGTATAAATTACGGATTTTTCAAATGTTAATTTTTTCCCTGTGCTTAAAACTCATTAAAAAATTGTTTTTAGCGATCGGTTCGTAAGGCTGTAGCGTGAACTCTTGCAGTGTTAGTTTTCTCTGTTATTCAATGTTTTTACATTTAGTTTACTATTACACTGTGCATTCTATGGTATAATTAACTATTATTGTGCTTAAAAATATATTTACATACAGCTCGTACGGTCCGGAACGGATTAATTATATTTACATACAATCCTATGGGGGAAATTAGTTCAGGTAACGACCAAATCGGGTTGCAACCAGAGTTTTAGAACGAATTACGGTCGTGACCCGAGGTTCCACTGTATCAGTAATTATTTACCACCCTGATCTTTCTGATCATAAAACAGGTCATTACAATTGCAACTGACGAGAAGAATTCAGAATGAACTACAGAATTTCGGTATTTGAGGGTTCCTTCTCTTGCCCAATTTGGCTCAAAAACTAATCAGCACATCGTCATCTCATAACAGGCTTAAGTTTCGAGTTTGGGATTTTTCTATCCAGCTGTTTCAGTGACACACAGACACCCAGACAGATACACACTCATCATTGAGATATCAATGTTTTCAGTACGAGGGGACTCTAAAACATCGAAAACCGGAGATCGATATTTGTGCTGAATCTAAAGCTTTTGCTCGGAGTGGGGGAGCCCAAAGACGATAGCTTATGGTTGGCTTTGGGCGCAAAGCATAAATACTCAAAAAGGCACAGAAACAAATGGGACCACCGCAAGGTTCCTTGATCTTCCAAATTCCCAGAAAGAGGTCTTTCTGATTTTAGCAGCCAAGAAAAAAATGATATCAAATAAGAAACAAAACCGTATCAGAACAAATTTCAGAACAAATCACAGTACAGAAACTGCGCTCGTTAAAGTAGTAAATGACTTGCAGGTAAATGCAGACAGAGGCCATTTATCTGTTCTCATCCTCTTAGATCTGAGTGCCGCATTTGACACCATTGAGCACAATATTCTTAGAAATCACCTTAGTCAATGGGTGGGCCTCTCTGGCAGTGTCTTAAATTGGTTTGAATCCTACATGGCAGGTAGAAAATTCTTTGTTAGTTGTGGTAATTATACTTCAAAAACACTTGATATTCTATATGGTGTTCAACAAGGCTCTATCCTGAGTCCGCTGCTCTTTTCGATTTACATGCTTCTGTCAGGTCAGATTATCTTGGGGCACAACGTGAGCTACCACAGCAACGCTGATGACACACAGCCGTATTTATCGATAGCACCTGATGACCCCAACTCTCTTGATTCACTGACACAATGTCTCACTTGTGTTTCTGAATGGATGAGTAGTAATTTTCTCAAACTAAATAAAGAAAAAACAGAAATTTTAGTGATTGACAATAATGGATATAATGAGGTTATTAGAAATAAACTTGATGCATTAGGATTAAATGTCAAGACGGAGGTAAAGAATTTAGGGGTAAGTATTTGACCTGAATTTTAAATCACATATTAATCAGATCACTAGGACAGCATTTTTCCACTTAAGAAACATAGCTAAAGTTAGACCTCTTATATCACTGAAAGATGCTGAGAAATTAATCCACGCGTTTGTTTTCAGTTGTCTAGATTACTGTAATGCACTCCTCTCAGGACCACCCAGAAAAAGACATCAATCGACTGCAACGAGTGCAGAATGGAGCTGCTAGAATCTTAACTAGGAAATGAAAATCCGAGCACATCACCCCAGTCTGAGCGTCACTACACTGGTTACCTGTGTCATTCAGAATTGACTTTAAAATACTGCTTATGGTTTACAAAGCCTTCAATAATCTGCTCCATTTTATATTTCAGAATGTCTTACGATTTACACACCAAATCGTAACCTTAGATCTTCAAATGAATGTCTGCTTAGAATTCAAACAGCTAAACTTAAAAGAAGTGGTGAGGTGGGTGGCCTTCTGCTGTTAGGCACCTAAATCTGGAATAGCCTGCCAATAGGAATTCGCCAGGCTGATACGGTGGAGCACATTAACTCTTTGAGGGCAGAATATTTTTTCCAGTTTTCTGATTGGCACAGCAATGGTTTCACACATAAATCATCATAAAAGGTCTTTTGCCGCACGCAGTGGCTGCTGTCGGCCCCCATTTGGTGTCTCTGGCGACTGTGGCAGCTCAACGATCAGCAGGAATATGGACAGCAGTAGCAGTCGCAGTGTGACGCAATCAGGTTTGTACCTCTTGTCATCGTAAGAGGCAGTCCTCCCAGGTGAACGTTGGCGTAGGTGCATTAGCTACACGGACATGAGCTGCTGATTAACTGTACATACTGCATCTCTGTTGTTAGTCATTAGCACTATAACATAAGTAACATGATAATTATATTTGAATACTAACCCTCACCTATTCTGTTTCTTTTCTCGGTACCCAAATGTGACCATTGGTGCCACGGCCCACCTGCCAAGTTGTTTGCCTGCCTATTGTAAAGTCATCCCTGATGGAGGATCACAGGAATCATTGGAAAGAGGGGTCCTTTCATCGGAGCAACGTTTCAGCCATGGCATGGCCAAATGGGGAGGCAGCTAGATGGATGAGGTCTCCAGGACTCTAAAAATATCCAAACCTAATTATGTCATATCATCTACTGTTAAACCGTAATTCTAAAATTTTTATTATTATGCTGTCTTAAGGAATTGTTCTGTTCTGTATATTGTATTGTATTGACCCCCTTCTTTTGACACCCACTGCACGCCCAACCTACCTGGAAAGGGGTCTCTCTTTGAACTGCCTTTCCCGAGGTTTCTTCCATTTTTCCCTACAAGGTTTTTATTGGGAGTTTTTCCTTGTCTTCTCAGAGAGTCCAGGCTGGGGCTGTCAAAAGGCAGGGCCTGTTAAAGCCCATTGCGGCACTTCCTGTGTGATTTTGGGCTATACAAAAATAAACTGTATTGTATTGTATTGTACATGTTCAGCACCACGATCAGCTGACACTGGCCCCTCACTTCAGTTTTCGATCTCCAGACCACTTACATCAAAATCCGACACCTCAGAATCCGACTCGGCAACACGATACGCTATACATCGTCCGCAGAGCATTTCGTTTTGTGCATTCGCTTGGGGCTTTCGCCCGATGTCGATGCCATTTGAGGGGTCGTTTGCTCTTCTCTACTCATTCATGTGCAGGAAGTCTCGGTCAAATCAACGAAGCTAACTTTAAAGAGAGTCAAACTAAAACAGAACGGTGAGTTTTGTCACCATTTACAGGTGATTACCGCCCTCTACCCGTGAATTTCGACAAAAGTCGACATTCGCCCTGAAAGAGTTAAAAACACTGCTGAAAACTCATTACTTTAACATGGCTTTCTCATAGCTTCATCTTAGTTAAATCCTGATGTTCTGTATATTCAATTAATTATCCTTACTATTCATGGGATTCATATTCAAAATACTGTACTAACCCCTACTCTCTCTTGTGTTCTTTTTCCAGTTTTCTGGGGTGCCGACCTGCGTCACCACCACCTGATCAAAGCACTGTGATGTTCCTCCATTGATCTTTTAGGGCGGATGTCGACTTTTGTCGACTGGACGGGTTGAGGGCGCATGTCGACTAAAGTCGACATCCAGGGTTAGAGGGTAATAATCAGCTGTTAATGGCGACAAATCTCACTGTCACGTCACAGGCATTCCCTCTGTGCTTGGAGGAATGCTAGACTCGTTGACTCGGCAACTAATCCTAGTGTGTGCATGAGTTGCAAAATGTAAATGATGGCAAGATGGCATCGACGTGTGACAAGGGAGCGAAGCGAGTGCAGAAAAGAAAACACTCGGCAGACAATGTTTTGCGCATTATCGTGGAGTCGGACTCTGATTTTTCAGAATTGGATTTTATTGACAGTGATCAGGAGATCGAGCAAGAGAGTGAGAAGCCGGCATCAGCTGATCAAACACCAGCCGATGCCACGCCAGCGGATCTGCTGCAAGTTGAGCGATTCGCGCAGCCGATGCATCTACGGCAAGGTTCGTGTGGGATAAATACACAGACGTTGATCCGTTGAGAGCTGATCTGGCTGCTGGACTTCACAAGATGGCATGGCTTGCTGTTGGACACGACAGATCACCAGCTGCTGTACTTCAGGCTGCTCTCTCCTGATGCTGCTTTTCAGCTACCGTCAGACGAGACAAACAGGTAGGCAGAGAAATGTTTTGAATCGCGGGCTGCGTTTGCATCGCATTCTTGTTTTTCAAAGTGTAAACCCACAACAAAAGACGGGATGAAGCGTGCTGTGGTATTACAAATAGAGATGGGACAGAACTGGTGATATAACTTCAGGGAGCATTGGTCCAAACGTGCTTTGTCCCCTGGTGGCTTTGGACAGGTTATGCAGCATGGTGATAGGTACGTGCCGCTGCCAAGTTTTATTCACTTCTGTAATAAACAGAAGCAAATCCCATGGGGTGAGCCAGGCTATAATGCCATGCATAAAGTTCATAAAGTTTCAGAAGATGAAAAGAGGTGACAATACGGTTTTCATGCGGGCAGAAAACTTGGTGGCAGTGGAATGGCACAATGGCAAAAGGGTGACTTCTCTCTCTACAGTACACACTAGCAATATATGTGAGAAAGGGCAGCAACAGGCAATTGAAAAGTAGGCACCACAGCAACACGTATTGTAAGCAGTGCAATGTGGCAGTGACTGAAATTGGCTGCTTTGAGCGAGATCAGACTTTGCTGTGTAAAATTATAGAGCATGCAGGCTCATACAACATGCAAGACAGCAACATTTGTCAAAAGTAAATATTTTTGTTGATCTGATATGTTAAACAATTGCTTTGTGTTCTTTTTTAAAAAAATGTTAGTTTTTGGAAAAATATTCAGCCCTGGGAGATAAGAAACAAAAAAAAAATGAGCCCTAAAAGAGTTAAAGGCCAGAAGTCCACATGGCCGTCATCATTGAGTTCTTCCAAGTGAACCCTGAATACCATGAGGACTGACTGAGGTCATTTATGTTAGTTAGAATGCCTAAAGGGGGCTGGGTGGTCTCGGACCCTCTGCAGGTTTTATTTTTTTCTCCAGTTTTTTTTTTTCATTTCTTCTGTCCTCCCTGGCCATTGGACCTTACTTTTATTCTATGTTAATTAGTGTCCCCTTATTTTAATTCTTATTTATTTTGTCTTTTTTCTCTTTCTTCATCATGTAAAGCACTTTGAGCGACATTATTTGTATGGAAATGTGCTCTAGTAATAAATGTTGTTGTTGTATCATGATGACTACATAATGCCAACAATATTTACAAATCACTAAAAAAATCAACACAGAATGGGAATGGGGACAAAATGAAAAAAGACCCCCAAGAAACAAAATCCGGACATGTCTGCTCAATTTGGCCCCATGAATTGGTGCCACCTGTGTTTGGATGCGGATGCCCTGCCACTGACTGCCAGGTTGCTGGCATTGGCTTTGGACCCCTGAATTGGACGCGGGGTCTGAGCGTCGACCCTTAGTCATAACACACGAAAAACAAAGTCGATTGTCGCCTCAAGTTCATTCAATCGGTTTGTAACGTTTTACAAGAGTAGCAGCATTTCCCCGGCCTGTTTCTCATTTTCAGATTACTCCAAGAACATTTGCTTTTGATTTTTTTTTCGGCTAATAAAGTTCAGCTTCCAGATGTGTAAAGCAATTTTAAAAACTGAACGCATTCCACAATGGCCGTCGGCCACGGGCTGATTAGCCAGCGGGGGCCACAGAAAGGATTTAGCACATCTGTGATGTCACTCAGTCGCCGCGTTTTCTAATGTTAATTGTGACAGCCCGCCAAGTCCACCCGCACTGCGCTGACTTCATCGTGTCGGAGGAGCGGCGCTCAGGCCCGACACACAGACGGGATGGCCGGCGACCCAATCACGC
Organism: Polypterus senegalus; assembly: GCF_016835505.1. Taxonomy (NCBI): domain Eukaryota; kingdom Metazoa; phylum Chordata; class Cladistia; order Polypteriformes; family Polypteridae; genus Polypterus; species Polypterus senegalus. The sequence goes on from NC_053162.1 coordinate 9,339,033, forward strand.
ATTCACACGCATCATTTATATCGCCTCCATTGTCGCGTTTTCTTTTTTCTCGCTCTTCTCGACAAGTTAACGACTACATGGGACTGAAGGCTCAACACAGGAAGGGCAACATTTCAAAAGGGGGCATCCTTGGGCATCCCACTCTTCATTATGAGTCACTGTTTGCTGGTTTCACTGTAAAAAAAGCAATTAAAAGGGAACGCCATTTGAATGACAATGAGGTGAAACATGTCCATATTTCTATTCTTCTTCTTCTTCTTCCAGCTGCTCCTATTAGGTGTTGCCACAGCGGATCATCCATCCATCCATCCATCTTCTAACCCGCTGAATCCGAATACAGGGTCAACACAGGGCACAAGGCAGGAACCAATCCTGGGCAGGGTGCCAACCCACTGCAGGACACACACAAACACACCAAGCACACACTAGGGCCAATGTAGAATCGCCAATCCACCTAACCTGCATGTCTTTGGACTGTGGGAGGAAACCGGAGCGCCCAGAGGAAACCCACGCAGACACGGTGAGAACATGCAAACTCCACGCAGGGAGGACCCGGGAAGCGAACCTGGGTCTCCTAACTGCGAGGTAGCAGCGCTACCACTGCGCCACCGTGCTGCCCACACAGCGGATCATCTTCTTCCATATATCTTTCTGTCCTTGTCATCTTGCTCTGTCACACCTGTCACCTGCATGTCCTCCCCCACCACATCCATAAACCCTAAACCTTTTAGGGCCGCCAAAGTGAATCACAGAAGGGACCACCCCTGTACAGGAGACTGGTGTATTGCACACCCACATTCATTCAAATGTTAACACTTCGATACTTCAACCTTCATTTTCATCCGGGTGGGCTCACTGTCCGAATCAAAGAAGCCAACAGCTGTTGATATTTTGGGCCAGCCTTTTGCTATGCCGTTGCAGCTACAACCAAGGTCTTCCCATCTCAAGGGCCATCTCATTGGAGGTCTACCAGAATGTCATCAGACATGCGTACCACATTTCTTATCCATGGGTACTTTCATTTTAACACAAGTCCACAGCGGATCATCTTCTTCCATATCTTCCTGTCATCCTCATCTTGCTCTGTCACACTCATCACCTGCATGTCCTCTCTCACCACATTCATAAACCTTCTCTTAGGCCTTCCTCTTGCCTGGCAGCTCTATCCTTAGTACCCTTCTCCCAGTATACCCCTCATCTCTCCTCTGCACATGTCCAAACCAACACAATCTCGCCTCTCTGACTTTGTCTTCCAACCGTCCAACTTGAGCTGACCCTCTGATGTCCTCATTTCTAATCCTGTCCATCCTCGTCACACCCAATGCCAGTCTTAGTATCTTTAACTCTGCCACCTCCAGCTCTGTCTCCGGTGCCACCGTCTCCAGCCCATATAACACAGCTGGTCTCACTACCGTCCTGTAGACCTTCCCTGTCACTCTTACTGATACCCGTCTGTCACAAGTCACTCCTGACACTCTTCTCCACCCGCTCCACCCTGCCTGCACTCTCTTCTTCACTTCTCTTCCTCAATCCCCATAACTCTGTACTGTTAGACTCCTCCACCTTCCCCAACTCTACTCCCCTCATTCTCCCCACTCCACTGACCTCCCTCTCATTCACACACATATATTCTGTCATGGTGGTCCTACTGACCTTCATGCCTCTCCTCAACAATACAGATTCCCATATTTCAATTCTTAATATTCTATGGATGAGAAAAAACAAATGGTGGGAATTGTGGTCATAGATACAGAAATTATTTGGACAATAATATAAAATTATTATTATCCATCCATTTTCCAACCCATTGAATCCAAACACAGGGTCACGGGGGTCTGCTGGAGCCAATCCCAGCCAACACAGGGAACAAGGCAGGAAACAAACCCCAGGCAGGGTGCCAGCCCACCGCAGTATTATTATTATTATTATTATTATTATTTTGGCATTTTTAGGCTTTACCTCTTTACTGCTAAACTGTCCAATTATTGTTAGAACGCAAAATAACACAATGTTAGCACGGCCAAATAACTTTATGATGGGGTCATTGATCTCTAATGCGATAATATGGTGGCAGCGGTGGGATCGAAAAGCCAAAGTATGTCTGCCATGTTGCCAGATTGTTGGAAATAAAAACACAAAACCACTTAAAAAACAAAATTAGGCGTGGTAATGGATGTGCTTCAGTGAACCCACTGACTTGGAATGGAGTCCAGCCCCTCAGCGTCATTTAAGTTCATATTAAACTAAATTACACGTTTCCCATGTAGAGCTGTGGCAAGGAAATTGGTGATGAATTATCATTTCAAATTTTTTTGAAAGAAAAACAAAATAAAATTCTGAAATTTCCAAAATGTGTGACATGGCCGAGTGTGTACTTTGCATTTAAACAGCTCAACTATAGGTGATGAAACAGAGCCTTCTAGTAATCTTTGGGAAGGGGTCTTGAGATTTATTTATTTAATTATAAAGCAAGGCTGACCAAAGTGCTGTACAATTTAAAAAAAAAAAGAAAAGCCAACATATCAGGCACACAAAACCAAAACACATAAGCACTGAAGAGATTCTTAACAAAAAGTAGACAGCCAACATATCCTACTGGGTTAAAAGCCAGAGAGTAAAAATGTGTTTTTAAATAGGATTTAAAGACAGCTAGCGACGGAGCCTGCCTAACGTGCAACGGCAAATCGTTCCAGAGTTGTGGGGCTGCAATTGAAAAATCTCGATCACCTCGGAGTTTGCATTGTGCCTCGGGAACACGTAAAGGCATCTGGTCTGCTTGTGACGATGCGGGTTCTGGCTCCACACTTCCATTGCTATTCAACCCAACACTGTTGGTAATGTTACCGATGAGCTAGTCAGTGGAGGTAACAACAACTGAGCAAGGGGATGGTTGGAAAAAAAAGTGCATAGTGCTTTAATTCAAAGAGTCAACAAAACAGGTGTTTAAAATCAATAAAGTGCAGAAGTCTACATTAAATAAATAATCCAGAAAAGAAATGTGGAGGTAAAATCAACAGAAAAAAAAAAAAGAGGTTAAAATGTTTCTTTGGGAGCAGTCTTTAAAAACACAACAATGACAAGCCTGGTGCATCTTTTTCTGTTAGCGTCTCACCTGCTTGCCTTTCCCAGTTAGGCTTTGCAGCAGGCGAGACGCTCTCTGCAGCTGCCCTCTTCAACTCCTGCAACAAGACTGGAGACCTCCCGATCCCTGGCTTCGGTCTGGCACTCATCCCAGCCTCGCAGACTTGGCTTCCCTGACAACCAGGACGCTCATGCCAGGGAGTTTACCGCCCCAGCCTCCCGACTCCCGCAGCCTTCTCGGCCTTACGCGGCCAGCCATCCTTCTCTGGTTACTCCCGCTACCTGGTCGCCGGGTGTGGGCATAACACCCAGGCCCTCGCCGATGCCTGCAAGCGCTCGTTCGCTCGCCCACACGCTCTGTATGGAGGAATATTTCGGACAAAATTAAATAAATAAATAAATGCGTAAATAAATAAAAGTACTGTGAAATGTGAGCATAAATAAATAAATGTATCATGAAATGAAGCCTTAATAAATAAATGTATCATGAAATGAGAGCATAAATAAATAAATGTGTCACGAAATATGTTTTTCGTTGCTTATTTATTTATTTCATTTTGTCCGTAACATTCCTGCAAACCGTCATGAAATACGGCTTGAAATAAAACTGTCACTTTCACTCGTCAAAGTTGAGAGGGTGGGCTCTAACACGCCCTCTAGTTACTGATTGGTGAATCGATAGCACAAGAATTAATTAGAACACTGCTTACTACTGCCGATGAAATGGATTCTGCCGAAGATATTACGTATTTCAGAGAGGGAATTGAAGATTCATCGGAAGAAATTACAATGTTGCCTGCCCTTTTAGACTCCGATATAGATGAAACTATTTTTGAAATTATTGAAGAACAAGTGGAACGGACTCGACTACACTCCAGTTCAGGTGACGCAGTTCCCTGTTCTGGACGTCCATCCTTTGACATTCGGGCTAAGTCAATAGACCACCTTCTGTTATGTGGTTTAAAAGTACAACAGATTGCAGATCTATATGGTGTATCGGAGAAGACGATCACAAGGCGAATGAGCCAGTTTGATATACGGTGAGCTGCAACGGCTGTATTAGTTTAGGTACTTTGACATGGAATGCCCAAAGCAGCTCTAGCTAATATTTTGAACTGAGTATTTGACCCTTGTTTTACGAGTATAAAGTCAGGTGCATATTCGCAGCTACTTTTTCAGACAACTGTACAGCTCTGATCAGTGGTAAAGTTGTTCAGTTCAAAATATTAGTTGGGGCTGCTCCAGAGCAGAGCAGGGAACTGCGTCACCTGGGGCCTCATGTATAAACGGTGCGTATGCACAGAAATGTTGCGTAAGAACTTTTCCACAGTCAAATCGCGATGTATAAAACCTACACTTGGCGTAAAGCCACGCACTTTTCCACGGTACCTCATGCCTTGTCGTACGCAAGTTCTCCGCTCGGTTTTGCAAACTGGCGGCACCCAGCGCCAAAGCAATGCTACTGTTCCTGTGTGATTACTCATTATTTTCATGACGCGGCTTTATAAATACACAGAAACTAACCGCATATTGTTTATTAGTGTAATGCATCTGATTGTAATTAACTCGTAACAATATAATGGTCCAGGGAACAGCCATAGTATTCCAAATACCATAACTGCTTTAGCGTTGTTACTCTCACTTCTCCTTCTTCTTCTTCTTCTTCTTCTTTCAGCTCCTCCCGTTAGGAGTTGCCACAGCGGATCATCTTTTTCCATATTACTCTCACTGCACACTCGAGTATTTATATCACTGTATCTGAGTGTGAATCACAGCAGCAGCTGATCGGAAAGAGAATTATCGGTATACAGCTTTAAGGACACTCTGTCTCAGCCACTGCAAAACGTTTTAAAGCCTTTCCTGTACAGACCTCGCGGTTCAGAAACAGTTTAATCCCAAGAACTTTAAATGCACTCAATCAATTGCTCCTTGTAGAACGGTTTGTACTTATAAGTACAATCACCCCACTGTAAACTTGCACTACAGTTATAATATCTCACAACCTGAGCCACTTTATAAAGCGCGATTTACATATGATGACGATATCATTTTTAAGGTGAAATGCAGCAAAATATGTTTGTTAAATTATACACATAAAACTTTAACTTCATTTAAATAATCTATATTCTTCACTGGGAGTGTCGTGAAGGATAGAATAATTAAACATGTACTACGAAGATATTTCAATGTTCTTTAAACGTTTTGAAGAATCGGCGCTAAGCTTACAGATGGCTTAACGTCTATTACAGAGCTGATTGTATGGCGATCGGTTACTTGGGGAAAGAAAAGCACTGACTGCAGTGACGCTACGCCAATATATATTGAATATAAAACAGAAAGAGAAAATAACAACACAGCTAAAAACGCAGCGACAAATTTCGACAAAAGATAATGCTTGTCATGAGCACGAGGCTCATGAAACACATGTTTAATAACGTGCTTTAGCTCCTATCATCATGAAAATGACATCACGTATACATCTCAGTATTTTAGTTATTCAGAGAGCTGTAATATCACAAATGTAATGGACTCTGTGTCCAGTTGGAGGAAGAGAGCCAGTTTAAGAAGCAAGTAGTGATTCACACACATAGATCACATACGAGTAGAAGATCAAATACAAAACAAAGCATTTAACGTGCTACTTTAATTACGATGTGATTTGAGAAACTGGTTAATTAAACGATTTTAAGATGAAGTTTATAATGTTCTACTAAATGACAAAATAAACTACGTGATTAAAGTGGAAATGTCGAGATTGAAGTTGACATTTCGTGCTTTTTCCCCACCGTGCCTTTTTTCTCTGTACCCTAATAACTTTCATATGACACTCAGACAGTGGGCTTACAACTCTTTTCACGGCAACTTTGATATGTGACTTCTTTTTATTTCCGCACTGTGCGATTTTGTGAATGTGAGCTTTCAAGTTTCTCCAACACGCTATGCCACTCGATCAGCTTCATTTTGTTGATTATACCACGGCTTATTTGAACAAATAGTATGTTTTTCCTTTGCCTCCACTTGGTATTCGCTGAAATTCTTATATCTTCCCGTGCTTTTCCCATTGTCTTTTCACAGAAGGCTGCGCTTAAGGGCGATTTATATTGATTTGCATATTCAAATAGGCGTAATTCTGGGAGGATTTGGGGCGTTACATAATGCGCGTGCACGAGCGTTAGTTTTCACGCTGATCGGGATTTATGTAACGGAAGAACGTGGAAGTTGGAGTACGCACAGATTCCTGCATCTGGATTTTTCTGTGCATAAACACATTTCGGCTTTTGTGCTTACGCCATGTTATAGTGCGAGTTCTACGCACGGCGTTATACATGAGGCCCCAGGTGGCGCAGTTCCCTGCTCTGGGCGTCCATCCTTTGACATTCCAGCTGAGTCAATAGAACACCTTCTGCTATGCGGTTTAAAAGTACTACAGATTGCAGATCTATATGGTTGTATCGGAGAAGACGATCACAAGGCGAATGAGCCAGTTTGATATACGGTGAGCTGCAATGGCTGTATTAGTTTAGGTACTTTGACATGGAATGCCCAAAGCAGCTCCAACTAATATTTTGAACTGAGTATTTGACCCTTGTTTTACGAGTATAAAGTCAGGTGCATATTCGCAGCTACTTCTTCAAACAACTGTACAGCTCTGATCAGTGGTAAAGTTGTTCAGTTCAAAATATTAGTTGGCGCTGCTTTGGGCATTCCATGTCAAAACACCTAAACTAATACAGCCGCTGTAGCTATCGATATCAAACTGGCTCATTCGCCTTGTGATCGTCTTCCCCGATACACCATATAGATCTGCAATCTGTCGTACTTTTAAACCACATAACAGAAGGTGTTCTATTGACTCAGCTGAAATGTCAAAGGATGGACGTCCAGAGCAGGGAACTGCGTCACCTGAACTGGAGTGTAGTAAAGTCCCTTCCACCTGTTCTTCGATAATTTCAAAAACAGTTTCATCTATATCGGAGTCTAAAAGGGCCGCCAACATTGTAATTTCTTCCGATAAATCTTCAATTCTCTCTCTGAAATATGTAATATCTTCGGCAGAATCCATTTCATCGGCAGTAGTAAGCATTTTTCTAATTAATTCTTGTGCTATCGATTCACCAATCAGTAACTAGAGGGCGTGTTAGAGCCCACCCTCTCAACTTTGACGAGTGAAAGTGATAGTTTTATTTCAAGTCGTATTTCATGACGGTTTGCAGGAATGTTACGGACAAAATGAAATAAATAAATAAGCAACGGAAAACATATTTCGTGACACATTTATTTATTTATGCTCTCATTTCATGATACATTTATTTATTTATTTATGCTCACATTTCACAGTACTTTTATTTATTTACGCATTTATTTATTTATTAAATTTTGTCCGAAATATTCCTCCATAGCTCCGCGTGTCTATTCCTCTCTTGCACCACCTTGCTTCCTCGCTCCCTGTAACCTTCCGTTCTCTCTTTCCTTTCGTTTCTTTTTCCTTTCCCAACCAACTCGCGCTTCTTTTAAAGAACGAGGGGCCACAGCAGCTGTAGAAAATTAGTCACGGGAGCAATCACGGATGTGGGCAGTCCCTCACCTGTGCAGTCGGTGAGAAACGCCCACACCGCTGATCGTCCCAACGCCCCCTCGCTAAGCCGTCGCGAGAGCGGTGATTATTTATTTAAAATGGCCTTTGCTAAACGAGCTGTGGACCCGCTATACCAAACTGCTGACCTGAGAGAGCGAGACAGACGGGACGTAAGGGTGCAGCAGTTCCGACAAATAAAGTGGGGCAAACAAATACAAGGATCTTCAAATAGATTCGAAAATGAATTGGAAGCCAGTGAAGGGAAACTAAATGGAAATAAAGAGAAAACATGCCCACAAAATGATGACAAAATGGGATTCGGGGATGGGATTTAGACAACAATCTACAAGGCCAACAGTAAAAAAACAAAAAAATAAAGACAAATAGAGACGCACCTCAGACGGGGGGCTTCCTCTTCCTCCTGGACCTCCATGTTTGGCCGTGGCAGGTAAAAATGCAGAGACTCGGGAGATCCATGTGGGTCCGGTGGGTCCGGAGGAACTGAGTTTAGTCTTTTAATGGGGAATTCTGGCAGCTCCTCTGGTTGGCTACCGAGGTCTTCCACTGACAGACTTTCAGGTTCACTTTCAGTGTTGAATGTCGATATTTGGGAATCTTAAAAAAAATAAAATAAAATAAATAAAAATGAAATTGATACATAGATACACAAACCTAAAACGCACGGTGGTCTCCTTTTTATTTGCATGTTTACTAATGTGTAGTGAAAGATGAATTAATCACCAACCTTAACAAAAGTATAAGTGTCTGCGTGTCTGTGCAACTATGTGTCTGTCCAGCTGCTATGTCATTCCAACAGATGGTGCATCACAAACATCTGTAGTAATTAAAAGCATGGCATTCATCATTCCAACAGATGGCACATCACAAACATTTGCAGTAATTAAATGCATGGCTTTTGTCATTTCAAACAAATCATTTCAAAAACATTTTCACTGCTTTTATGAATCCCATACCAAATGGCATATAACAGAAACATGTTTGCATTTGTCATTCCAACAGATGGTGTTTCACAAACATTTGTAGTAATAACATGCATTGCACTTTTAATTTCAACAAATGTTGCATCACAGACATTAACATTGTTTTATGAATCCCATGCCAAACGGCATATCATTGAAACATATTTGCAGTTGTAACTGGCACATCGCAAACATTATAAATCCCATACCAGTTTGCATATAACAGAGACATATGAATTGCACTTATCATTCCAACAGATTCTACAAAACAAACATTTGTAGTTATGCATTTTGTGATGCAGCATTTGTTGGCGTATCTGGCCGGCATGGGCGTGGGGGGGGATTGTGGTCCACCAAGGATCAAGGATCAGTGCTGGGCCTCGCTGGACATAAGCTCCTCACTAGACCCCATCATGCTGTCCCATGGTCTCTCTTATCAGTGCAATGCCGATGTTATGTAGCTGTACCTGTCATTCCCTCCAAAGGACCACACAGAATGCCACACACATGCTGGAATCTCTTCCTAGATGAAGAAGCACCATCTGCAGTTCATCCTGGTAAAGGTGGACCTTCTTGGGATCTGTCTAATTCAGCACTTCATCTCTTGTTTCACTCGGTTCTTTCTGACTAACACTCGCCAAGTGGTGATCGATGACCTACTGTCCTTCACTGACCGCATTGCAGTGGTCTCACATATTCACTCTGTACAGTCGTAGCCAAAGTGCTGAGAATGACCCAAATGTTGGTTTTCATAAAGTTTGCTGCTTCGGTGTTTTTAGATCTTTTTCATCAGATGTTTCTATGGTGTTCTGAAGTAGAATTACAAGCATTTCATAAGTTACTTTCAAAGGCTTTTATTGACAATGACATGAAGTTTATGCAAAGCCTCCATATTTGCAGTGTTGGCCCTTCTTTCTTTTTCAAGACCTCTGCAATTCGCCCTGATAGGCTGGCCATCAACTTCTGGGCCCAATCCTGACTGATGGCTGCCCATTCTTGTATAATCAATGCTTGGAGTTTGTCAGAATTGGTGGGTTTTTGTTTGTCCACCCACCGCCTCTTGAAGATTGACCACAAGTTCTCAATGGGGAGTTTCCTGGTCATGGACCCCAAATGTCGATGTTTTGTTCCCCGAGCCAGTTAATTCTCACCTTTGGCTTATGGCCTGGTGCTCCATCACGCTGGATTGTTCATTGTTGGTCACCAAGCTGTTCTTGGATGGTTGGGAGAAGCTGCTCTCGGAGGATGTTTTGGTCCCATTCTCTATTCATGGCTGTGTGAGTGAGTGAGCCCACTGCCTTGGCTGACATGAATGGTCTCAGGATGCTTTACTGTTGGCCTGACACAGGACTGATGGCAGTGCCGCTCACCTTTACTTTTTTTTCCGGATGCCTCAAACAACTGGAAAGGGGATTCATCAGAGAAGATGACCCCAGCGGTCCATTCCCTGTCCCTTTTGCAGAATATCAGTCTGTCCCTGATGTTTTTCTTGGCTTCTTTGCTGCACTTCTTGACAACAACCAGGCCATCCTCCAAAAGTCTTCACCTCACTCCCACCTGCCTGCTGCCCTGCCATTCCTGAGCCAGCTCTGCACTGGTGGTGCCCACAGCTCAATCGACTTTAGGAGATGGTCCTGGCACTTGCTGGACTTTCTTGGGCACCCTGAAGCCTTCTTCACAACACTTCACAACCACAATCTGCATGACAGAGTGATCTCCAGACTTGTCCTCGTCGACACTCTCAACGAGAGGATCACTGAAGTGACGTCAGCAGGGTCTTTGCAATTAACTGCAATTCATTTGGCCACTCTTCAGAACATTCTGGAGTAGATGCAAATTGCCATCATAAAAACGGTTTCGGCCACAATTCACACGGGCTCACCATTTGGACAATAGAAGACTGGAAAAATGTCACCTCAGTCTCGATTTCTGCTGCGACATTCAGATGGAGGGGTCAACAACATGAAAGCTGGGATCCATCCAGCCTGGTATCAACTGTTTAGGCTGGGGCTGATGGTGGTGTGATGATGTCTGTGATATTTTCTTGGCACACTTTGGTCCCTTTAGTACCAACTGAGCCTTGTTTAAGTGCCACAGTGTAACTGAGTGCTGTTGCTGACTATTGTGCCCACAGTGTGCCCATCTTCTGATGGCTCCTTCCAGCAGGATAATGCACCATGTCATAAAGCTCAGATCATCTCAAACTGGTTTCTTGAACATTGAACTTGGATTTCGCTCTGCGCGCTTCACTTGTGAAGATCAATTTAATACCCTTGTCCTGTCACACTTGGTCTCAAACAGATTGATGTTCACTCGATTAGGCTGACCATTGTAGTAAGTCTGTAAAAGCAAACAAATGTAAATCCGTAACCTTGGACAGCCTGGAAGTCTCAACCGAAGATCCTTTATACCTTTGACCCCAAATAGCATATAATGTGTGACTCTGAGTTGTCCTACCAAGTGTCACATCACCCTGGCATAGAATAGTGGTGCCTGGGGAAACCAAAATGACATTACGGGAAGACATTAGAGCTTGTGGACGTAGACACACAGATGGACATCATATTTCACCCAACATATGTTTATTTACAAGTCAATTTACAGTTTTCGTGCGCTCACAAACCAAAGTGCCTCCAGCACCGATTCCCCCAATGTCCAGGTCACACAGTTCCACTGCCTTTCTCCTGGCCGCCTCCAGTCCTCCCTCCAGCTCTGTCCTCTTCCACCCGACTTCTGCCGATGACTGGAGGGAGGCGGACCCTTAAATGGGAACCCGGATGGGCTCCAGCTGCTTCCCGGCATTCCTCCGTGTGGCGGAAGTGCCGGCTGCGCACCCGGAAGCCGTCCGGGTGTCCCCTGTCGTCTTCCCCCCAGCACTTCCTGGTGTGGCGGAAGTGCTGGGCAGAGATGGGGACAAGTCGCATATGATCAAGTCCAAGCAAGTTTCAAGTGTTAACCATCAAGTCTCAAGTCACAGTTAAGACAAATCAAGCAAGTCAAGTCAAGTCAAGGGTTCACCCTAAGCAAGTCGAGTCCTGATAAGTTTCAAGTCAAGTCAAGTCAAGTTGCAGTACTAAAACAAACAGACGTTAAATTTTCGATACGTTTATTTTTGCACAGAAAAATGCTCAGAAAGCCCGAAATGATTGGTTATTTTCCAAACAAATTGACAATTTATATACTTTTTAGCCTCAAATGCTGGTCTTGTCTCCTCTCTGTGCAGTCTGTGTGATTTGGGTAAATACAGTTAATAGATGTCAAAAAAACAACAATCTCTTTTATATCTTTAATGTCAAAAACATCCTGCAATGCTGTTTTTACCTTTTTTTTTGTAAAGGGCATTTGAGCTTCTATACATGTTAACTATGTAAACGCTGGGTCTGCACTTTTGCTGCGATCTAAGACTGTATTTACCCGAATCACACAGACTGCGCAGAGACAACACAAGACCAGCGTTTGAGGTTAAAAAGTATATAAATTGTCCATTTGTTTTAGAAAATAACCGATTGTTTCGCTAGATAAGACTCCTCCTCGGCTGGAATCGTTTAGAGTCTTCTGAAGCTGCAGTTAAACTGCATTTTGGAAATTCAAACTTCGGGGTGCCATACATATCCATTATATATAGAGAGAAATCCTGAAATGTTTTCCTCAAAAAAACAATTTCTTAATGATCGAGGGAATGTTTTATATATGATGCTTTAATACTTATGCTGTCCATTATAAGGCACAGTAGGGGATTTATCCACTCTTTTTAATCTAACGTTAGTGATAATCTCATTAATTAAAATGAACGGATCTTTTTCATTTCAGCAGAATATAAATATAATGTATGTTAATATAGCCCAGTTATGAAGCTTAATCGTCATCTCTGCGGTGGACGGCGCAATATACACGTTTCATACATAATATATAATCTGATATATTTGTTTTCTATTTGAACTGGTTTCATTGTTATACAGCACACAACATTTTGTTGTTATTGTGAGTGTACACAAAAAAATTATAGACACTTAACGTAACCGATTCGAACGATGAAATTATTCTTGTCTGTATGACCAAAAAGTTTTGAACGAGTCATTGAAGGAGAAGGGATTGCACCGACGCTTTCATCTTAGATTTTCATGCAGTTTAACGTTACACGAGCTGCCATTCAACTAACCACACGCAGTCAGTCCATACAAACGCTTGAAAAGGCGCACATTTAATATAGACATTATAGTTTACATGTAATATCGAGAAGCCCTTTCATTTCAAGTTGCACTCAACATCAAAATGTGGCTACGCCACTGGTAACGTTATAGCGTTTTATTTATGAGATGATCATCACATTTCTGATAAAAAAACATGCAACCAAGGCCAAATTATGACAAACAGAAAAGATTAATTTAATTAATTAGTAATCGTTTTATTAAATTAACTATAAAGAATTCGACTTCCTTACCTTTCCTTGTGGTTTTTGAAGTGCGGATGAAATTTGATGTTGTGGTTGTCGTGTCTGATACTCTCGCGTTGCATTCTCTGCATCTGGCAAATCTTTTTTTGTTAGTACGGTCTAGTTCAAAGTCCTTATAGCCAAACGTGACTATATGAGGAGCTCGACTATTGTCTGCCATGTTTGGCGCGGTTTGAGTTGTGCAGCGTTCTTCTTCTTCTTCTTGGTAACGTTAAGAGTTGTGCAGCGTTAAGGGCGCAGGCGCCAATTATGGTGCTGCTGAGTCATAATTATTTTATTAAATTATTTTATTTTATTAAACAAATTATATTTAAAAGTTCAAGTCATTGTCAAGTCTTCCACTTTAAGTCAAGTCTCAAGTCACTTACTCTCAAGTCAAAGTCAAGTCATTTTCTTACTTCAATCAAGCAAGTCTCAAGTCCTGAAAATTGTGACTCGAGTCAAGTCATGTGACTCGAGTCCCCCATCTCTGGTGCTGGGCTCCCGGGATATTCAGGCACTGGGGCGCCACCTGGCGGTGGCCACGGGTCCCTACAGGGCTGGGCTTCCAAGCCCTTCACCCGAGGCCCCCAACATAACCAGGGCGGACGCCCCCTCGTGGTCTGGAGGAGGCACAAGCTCTCTTCCGGTCCTCCTGAGCCCGGCCAGGGACCACAAGATCAAAATCGGTGCAATCAAACAGAAACTAATATCAGAAATGCCTTCAAGGCGTTTTCACCTGAGAGGAAAGAAAAAAAAAAAGTACAACTACAAGGATGCAGATCGATGCTGTGAATCTCACAAATCAACTATGCCAAAGAGAAAATGAATCAGGAGCTGCAGCAAGTATTCCCTTTTCTGAGACCAAAACCTAATGATGTGACTAAAGCTTTGTGAACTCACTGCAAATTATTTTTTGAGGGGGGTCATGCGAGAAGGAAAGCCACTCAGGCCCCTTAGTTGTCTCGAAAGCTCTCATATTGTAATCTTTTTAGTTAGCCAATAAAAGGGGTCATTTCTGGCGCCCTGCTAGGGTTTTGTTTCCTGCCTTGGCTGGGATTGGCTCCAGCAGACCCCCGTGATCCTGTAGTTAGGACATAGCAGGTTGGATAATGGATGGATAATAATAATAACAAGCCGAAGCCCGCCGTAGCATACGGCAGTGTAAGAATAGGAACGGAAAACGGTGAGAAAGGAATTCAATATAACAAAGGCTTAGGAAACCACCGTCGCAGTATAACGAAAATAGCAAGGAGCGAAACCAATGCCAATGGTCGAGAGAGTACCTTCCTGTAGCAGGCTACGGAAAACATAGACATATATAGATAAGACGCCGCGTTCACTGTGTTGCCCAGTCAACACGATAAGTCAGCGCCTCCGCCCTATTGCGAGTGGTAAAAGTGCCATTTAAACTAATACAGGTAGACGTGGAAACCAGGCTTTCTGATGAAAAAACAATAACGTTTTAAACAGTATCGTTTACATACAACAGATTTTGGCGAATCCTATACATGCAATTATTATATTTATTTATACACTAAATGCGTGCATATCCCATGGTCTTAGAGTTGGTGGGTGGGGCTCTGTGAGTTGATGGGCGTGGCTCTGTGACTTGGTGGGCGTGGCTCTGTCTTGCGTGCGGTGTAAAGTCAACGTGGCTCAGAGGTGCATGTGGACTTTTGCACAGATGAAAGCGACTGAGGCTGTGTTTGGTGAGTTGTTGCGTGCCTCGAGAGCGACACTGGACTCGGGAGGGCGGTTACAGTCGGCGTGTGTGGCTCTGTCTTGCGTATCCCATGAGGCGGTAGGAGGGTTAGAGTTGGCGGGCGGGGCTCTATCGAGTGTATCCCATGGTCTTAGAGTTGGTGGACGGGGCTCTGTGATTTAATGGGCGTGGCTCTGTGAGTTGGCGGGCGGGGCTCTGTCTTGCTTGCGCTCAGTGTCTTGCGTGCCCTTAGTGAATTATATATATAGATAGATACTAATAATAATAAGAAGAAGACCAAATAAATTATTAAAAAACGACAAAGCATAAGGGCAGAAGTAAACTCCTCACACTTTGAAATCCCCAAAACATTGTAACATCTGCCACCCAGAACTGGAATACGTGGATTCAGAATGCGGATTACTGGATATTTATAAAAATGGAAGCGTGATGTAGTGAACATGGAGGGTGATGTATTAAATATTTTTTAAACGTGGGGTGGTTTAGCGTTGAGGGACTGGACTGGACTGCACGAGGATGCGGATTTTGTCTCTAGGACCCACCGTGGTGCCTCACTTCGCTCACTGAGGTAGAGACGCGCATGTTTCTAAATGACATTACTGGATTATGTCGTCCCAGCGTAAATGTGTAATTTATTGCACCTCATTAACATAACAATGCCTGTAATGTACAATCTGCATGTCTGAAGAAAGAAAGCAAAGGCACAGCGATGAATTCCTCTTCCGCTTGCTGCCTTTTGATGTCCGACTTCTGGCACCGTGAAAGTCGCCTTTAATCATTGGAAATTCTTGCTGATAATTAACTAAAGACGAATACCGATGGGCATATGGAGACGCTGCAAAGTCCTTCTGTGAAGTACTTTTTTTTCCCCCCAAGTGGTTTGAAGTAAAAATAAAACAACAATAAGAAACAAAAATATCCAATGTCCACATCTTGAAGAACAGAGACACATCCTGTCCAGATGGTGGGACAGTTTGTAACGACAGCTTTGCTTTTTTGTTTTGCTGCCAGCGACACGCAGCTGAGGACCAGCTTGTAGAGTGCGTGGCAGGTCTTCGTTCTGATCTTGCGTTTTTTTGATGTTTCAGGTTCCTGATTCCAGTCGTTTTTCAGTCGTCGCTTATGTTTTCGGCTTTTTTTATCCACTCGGCCACCATTTTGTATTTCACCTTCAGTCACAATTGCCACCATTTTGTGCCCCTTTTTTTCATGTGTGGTGGACTGCTGGGGCTCTTACCCAGCAGGGATGCCTGGAGGATGAAGAAGACCGTGAGAGAGGCAATACCTCACCCGGGACACGAGAGGGCGCGTGGATGATTCCGGAGCTTGGTGTGGCGGAAGTGCTACAGGAAGATCATCGAGGAGCAACTGGAGCCGCATCACTCCATTCTGAAAGCCGGAGTTGGGAGGTGGAGGACAGAGCTTGCCTTCGAAGGGAGGAGTAGAGGTGGCAGAAAAGAAAAAGAGAGAGAATAGAGAAGAAGAAAAGGACTGAGTTATTATTGGCGATTTAAGAACTGTGTAAGGTACTGTACTGTATGCTGAATTGGAGAAGAAAAGAAAAGAAAAGTGTGAGATTCATAAGTGTGCCTCTTGTGTCTGTCTGTGTCGGGTTGGGTGGCTGGCATGCCTCCTACAGGTGTCACACATGGCTGCAGTCATGTTCGGCAGGGGGCGCTTCATCTCCCCATACAACCTGACGCAGTCTCGGGCACAAGTTTAAAGGCAAAAAGAGTCTTTATTGTGGGAAACTCTTCCTCAGGTAAGCATTTGCCACCACTAATGCACAAATTACACACAGCAATGACAAAGCACTCTCCGACATTTTGTCTTCTCTTTCTCTCTGCCACGGCCTCCTCTGCTCCCCCCAGCAATCTTCATCTTCCATCCTCCCGGCTCATCCATGTGTGGCAGGCAGCGCCTTTTATCCAATCCCAGGGATATGAAGCTACAGCTTCAAAGCACATCCAGGTGAGGATGGAGCCCTACAGAGTAGGGACTCCCACTCCCCTCAGGACTACAACACCCAGCGTGCCTTGTGGGCCATCCAGGAGCATCCAGGAGGAGACAAAGCCCTGTGTAAGCTGTCTCTCCCCTTGTCCTTCCACCTCGAGGGTGTCCAGGCTGGTATGCCCTCACACCAGGCATACACTGTGTGATTTTTGGCACAATTTTATGCCCGATTTGCAGT
The DNA here is from genome assembly GCF_016835505.1 of Polypterus senegalus. Lineage (NCBI taxonomy): Eukaryota > Metazoa > Chordata > Cladistia > Polypteriformes > Polypteridae > Polypterus > Polypterus senegalus. Next base: position 9,356,019 of record NC_053162.1, read on the forward strand.
CAGTGACTGATTTTCTGAGTCGGCCCGAATTTCAGTTTAATCCTCTGTTGTTTCAAGTGCAACGTGAGAGGGGATGTGATCAGGGTTGTGGAGTCGTGGAGTCCAAAGCAGTTATTGGGTAACTGCAGTTATAGTCGGTAAAAATGTACCGACTCTGACTTTGACTCTAACTAAATGTAAATTGTAACATAATGTGTGAGAATGTCCAATTTCGCATTGTCACACACGTGCACATGTGGGCCAGGCACAGGAACCAAAAGAAGGGAATTCCATAGGCGGCCGGGGATGGCAGAGTGCGTTCAACCATCTTATTTTGTCCCTGAAGACCAGACACGGGAAATTCTGCCTGAGTATGAAGACGTCACTTCCTGTCCCAGGCCCGTGGACGACATCACTTCCTATCCTGTTCCCGAGGACGACATCACTTCCTGTCCTGGCCCGAGAACGATATCTCTTCCTGTCCCAGCCCCTTGGACAACATTACTTCCTTTCACGTCCCTATAAAACCCGATTCTGACCCTAACTAAATGTAAATCGTAACATAATGTGTGAGAATGTCCAATTTCTCATCGTCACACACGTGCGCATGTGGGCCAGGCACAGGGACCAAAAGAAGGGAATTCCATGCCCGGCCAGTGGGTGGCGGGTTGCACTCAACCTTCTTATTTTGTCCCTGCAGACCAGATATGGGAAATTCTGCCTGAGTATGAAGATGTCACTTCCTGTCCCGTGCCCAAGGACGAAATCACTTCCTGTCCGTTGTCCGAGGATTACATCACTTCCTATCCCGGCCCTGAGGACGACATCACTTCCTTAACTCTTTGAGGGCTGAATATTTTTTCCAAAAAACTCAGTTGTCTGAAAAGCACACAATGCCCTGGTTTCACATATAAATCAACATAAAATGTCTGTTGCTACATGCTGTGGCTGCTGTTGGCCCATATTTGGCATCTCTGGCAGCAGTGACAGCGCAGGGGTGGCTCGATAGCCAGCAGGAATGCACTGCGGGCCGGCTACCTCTCTGTCTTTGCGCAGCAGGTGGGCTACGGTGGCAGCCACAGTGTGACGCAATATGGTTTGTACTTCTTGTCATAATAATTTGTGGTCCTCCCAGGCGAACGCTGCTGTCCGCACGATCAGCTGGCGACCAATAGGCTGATGCTGGTACCTCACTTTTGTTTTCGATATCCATCTCCAGATCACTTGCATCAAACTCAGAGTCTGAAAAGTCAGAGTGCGATTCAGAGATAATACGTGAAACATACATGGGGTATTTTGCTCTGCACATCTGCTTTAGTCTCCCCAGATGTTGATGCTGTTTTCATCTCAGAGGACGTTTGCTCCTCACTTCTCATGAGGTCAAATCAACAAAGCTTCGTAACTAACTTTCCTTTAAGCAAAGAGAGTCAAACTAAAAAGTACGGGTGAGTTTTGTCACAGTTTACAGCCGATTACTGTCCTCTACTCCTGAATTTCGACAAAAGTCAACATCAGCCCTGAAAGAGTTAAAGCTCCCTATAAAACCCAACTTCCTTCCTCTGTTGGCCAGTTCTGTTTCGGACCCTCTTCTGTATTCTATTGTCTTTTTGCAGCCAAGGTCAAGTACACGGGTTTACAAACTACTGAGTACGATTTGGAGTTGCTGCAGTGACATTTCAGCCAAATGGACTCGCCTGCCTGCCTGCCTGCCTGCCGCCTCATTGTTTCCCTTTGATTTTCTTGGTGTCCCTCTGTTGGTTGATCATTTTCATTTCCATCCTCTCGTTCCTAACACATCACCATATCAGTCCATAGCAGTAGTGATAGCCCATTGCGATCTGAGGTGTTTTCAAAGTGGTCCTTTCATTTTTTTGAGCAGTTTATGTTCGGGAACTGAGATTCTGTTCAGAAAACGGTGCTTTTTTGCTTTGGAAAATAAGTTCAAGAACCGATGTGCTTGAGATGAGAGTCGTTCAGCAACCGAGGTCCCACTGCATATGAGTCAAATTATACACAGAGGAGTCGAAGTGAGTGATACAAGAAATGAATGAGTGGTACCAGAAATTGAGGAGTCGGAGCTGCCGACTGAAGAATAACGCTAGAAACCAACACTGAGGACACAACACATCCAGGCCATCATCTACTTGAACCCTTACCATCAGAAAAGTTGTACAGGACAATCAGATCAAAGACTAACAAACTGAGCAACTCTTTTTTTTTTCTCTAAATTCTGTGGGAGTGGGAGACCTGGCCCAGAAGGTCATGGTGACTGGTGTGTCAGGTGGTGATGAAGGTCCAACTGGGGTAGTCGGTGGTCTTATTTCAAGTCCAACTGACAGGCCCAGGCATTTCTTAGGCTCGGCTCTCAATGGCCTTATGCTGCTGTGAGACTCTTGGTCTCCAAATTCATGGAGACTTTGCCAGCAGTAGGAAATCCTGTAATTGCAAGCATTTCCTTTATGGCTCTTGTATTCATTAGCGGCTCTTAATGACTTCACATTCATCGCAGATGTCTGTAATATTGCCATCCAGGGAAAGTTTTAAGTCCAGCTTGTTGGAAGTTGAGTATTTTCCTTATTCCATTTGATGGAAACGTTAGGCTGCTTTTGCTTTTCTTTTTAATTTACAGGTGTAAACGTTCCTGATTGAAGAAGGCTTTTGTCTGAATGCTCGGCCCATGGACATGCAGAGGGGTGGCTAGACCCCCAGACCAGATGGGTACATGACACATGCATTGTAGGAGAGACCACTGTCACCCATTTTGCTACGTTTTGGCCCTCAAGTCCTTTGCTAAAGAATCATCTGCCAGACATTGTTAATTTCAGGTGTCATGCGAGGCAGCTGAAGGGCTCACAAAGGGATAATTCCATGCCAGACAGGGGGTGGCAGGGTGAACTATCCATCCATCCATCCATTATCCAACCCACTATAACTGTTCTTTATACAGCCTCCAGTTAATCCAAAATGCGGCTGCAAGAATTATTACAAGAACAAGAAAATATGAACACATAACTCCAGTTCTTAAATCCTTACACCTGCTCCCGGTTAAGTTTAGGGCAAATTTCAAAATCCTCCTTTTAACATATAAAGCATTAAATGGCCGAGGTCCGGCTTACTTGTCTGAACTTATCATGACTTACAAACCTGAGTGCACATTAAGATCTCAAGATGGTGGTCTCCTTAGGATTCCAAGGATTAATAAAATAACAGTTGGAGGTCGAGCTTTTAGTTACAGGGCCCCTAAACTGTGAAATGGTCTTCCTGCTTCTATAAGAGATGCCCCTTCGGTCCCAGCCTTTAAATCTCGGCTGAAGACCCACGACTTCAGCAGCTCTAGTCGGGGTGTGCTAAACTGATTTACTGTACAGACTGCATCTCTGTTGTCAGTCATTAGCACTAAAACATAAGTAACATGATAGTTATAATTGAATACTAACCCTCACCTATTCTATTTCTCGGTACTCAAATGTGGCAATTGGTGCCACGGCCCACCTGCCAAGTTGTTTGCCTGCCTATGGTAAAGTCATCCCTGATGGAGGATCACAGGAATCATGGGAAAGAGGGGTCCATTCATCGGATTGGCTGGCCGAGCAACGTTTCAGCCATGGAATGGCCAAATGGGGAGGCAGCTTGATGGATGAGGTCTCCAGGACTCTAAAAATATCCAAATCTTATTATGTGATATCATCTGCTGTTAAATTCTGCTCCGTACTTCTAAAATGTTTATTATTATGCTGTATTAAGGATTTGTTCTGTTCCGTGTATTGTATTTTAGTGACCCCCTTCTTTTGACACCCACCGCACGCCCAACCTACCTGGAAAGGGGTCTCTCTTTGAACTGCCTTTCCCAAGGTTTCTTCCATTATTTTTTCCCTACAAGGTTTTTTTTGGGAGTTTTTCCTTTGTCTTCTCAGAGAGTCAAGGCTGGGGGGCTGTCAAGAGGCAGGGCCTGTTAAAGCCCATTGTGGCACTTCCTGTGTAATTTTGGGCTATACAAAAATAAACTGTATTGTATTGTTTTGTATATCCTAACTACAGGGTCACGAGGGGTCTGCTAGAGCCAATCCCAGCCAACACAGGGTGCAAGGCAGGAAACAAACCCTGGGAAGGGCGCCAGCCCCACCGCAGGAGGGTGAACTAATTCTCTGATTTTTTTTCATCAACAGACCAACCATGGGAAATTTTGCCTGGACCTCCGGTTCCAGGCCCAATGACATCACTTCCCCTGCCTGGCTTTGAAACCGCCATCTTTGCCAATTATGATTGTTCTGTTGTTGGACTGAAGTCTGTTGAGACCTGTTCTATGGAGCCAACCTTTCAGTTTTGGCAGCCTAATTCAAGTATACGGGCGGCTGCCCCCAATCCTCTTCCTGTGCCTGTCCAATCTTTTCACACGGGTTTCTCTCCACAGGGCCTCTTTGGAACGCCTTACCTGATAAAACGGTCCATCCCAAAGTAACACAATTGGCACACACAATTGAACAAGGCGATGCGCACACTTAACCCTTAAACCGCCGCAACCGGCTATAGTCGTTTGCCAGTGCCATTTGCCAGCACGCCGGAGCGGATCGGGCCGTGTTGTATATTCGTTGAGCACTGGCAGCCACTCGTGATGTGCAGTCGGTGACCTGCTGCTGCTTTCACGTTGTCACGCTCATTGTGCTTTTCTCCGCAGGTCAGCTCGAGTCATGGAGAGGAAATCCCACTGGACGAGAGAAAGCGCATCTCTCCCAGAATGCAGTTCGGCAATCAAAAATGGCCTGTTTGACTCCCTGAGAGGTACATTGGATCTCCTGCTCGTTACCTTGTGATGGGAACAGCCCACCAAAAAGAGAAACTCAGATTCTCAAATTCTTTTCTAAAGGTGCTGTAGATTTAATGCGTAATAAAACCCTTAAACCGCCGGAACCAGCTATAGTTGGTTTGCAGTGCAATCTGCCAGCACGCCGGAGCTGATCACTTCATGAAGTATACTCACCTAAAGGATTATTAGGACCACCATACTAATACGGTGTTTGACCCCCTTTCGCCTTCAGAACTGCCTTAATTCTACGTGGCATTGATTCAACAAGGTGCTGAAAGCATTCTTTAGAAATGTTGGCCCATATTGATAGGATAGCATCTTGCAGTTGATGGAGATTTGTGGGATGCACATCCAGGGCACGAAGCTCCCGTTCCACCACATCCCAAAGATGCTCTATTGGGTTGAGATCTGGTGACTGTGGGGGCCATTTTAGTACAGTGAACTCATTGTCATGTTCAAGAAACCAATTTGAAATGATTCGAGCTTTGTGACATGGTGCATTATCCTGCTGGAAGTAGCCATCAGAGGATGGGTACATGCTGGTCATGAAGGGATGGACATGGTCAGAAACAATGCTCAGGTAGCCCTTAGCATTTAAACGATGCCCAATTGGCACTAAGGGGCCTAAAGTGTGCCAAGAAAACATCCCCCACGCCATTACACCACCACCACCAGCCTGCACAGTGGTAACAAGGCATGATGGATCCATGTTCTCATTCTGTTTACGCCAAATTCTGACTCTACCATTTGAATGTCTCAGCAGAAATCGAGACTCATCAGACCAGGCAACATTTTTCCAGTCTTCAACTGTCCAATTTTGCTGAGCTTGTGCAAATTGTAGCCTCTTTTTCCTATTTGTAGTGGAGATGAGTGGTACCCGGTAGGGGTCTTCTGCTGTTGTAGCCCATCCGCCTCAAGGTCATGCGTGTTGTGGCTTCACAAATGCTTTGCTGCATACCTCGGTTGTAACGAGTGGTTATTTCAGTCAAAGTTGCTCTTCTATCAGCTTGAATCAGTCGGCCCATTCTCCTCTGACCTCTAGCATCAACAAGGCATTTTCGCCCACAGGACTGCCGCATACTGGATGTTTTTCCCTTTTGACTCCATTCTTTGTAAACCCTAGAAATGGTTGTGCGTGAAAATCCCAGTAACTGAGCAGATTATGAAATAGTCAGACCGGCCCGTCTGGCACCAACAACCATGCCACGCTCAAAATTGCTTAAATCACCTTTCTTTGCCATTCTGACATTCAGTTTGGAGTTCAGGAGATTGTCTTGACCAGGACCACGCCCCTAAATGCATTGAAGCAACTGCCATGTGATTGGTTGATTAGATAATTGCATTAATAAGAAATTGAACAGGTGTTCCTAATAATCCTTTAGGTGAGTGTATACTCATTGAGCAGCCAGCTTATGACCGCTGGCGCCCCCTGCAGCACTGCAGCCTCACTGTCTCTGGGATTCAGCCGCTGCCCTAGATTAGCCTGAGAGCATCAGCGTTGGCCTCTGTGCAGGGCCGGATTAAGGTGGGTGCTATTGATGCTGCAGCATTAGGCTCATTCCTGAAATAGGCCCAGTTGAAAACAGATGAGAATTTTCCAGAAGTTGAACAGTTTTCCTTTGTTATATTAAGCTCAAAATAATTCTTAGAATGAAATTTGGACTGTGGTGGGTTGGCACCCTGCCCGGGATTGGTTCCTGCCTTGTGCCCTGTGTTGGCTGGGATTGGCTCCAGCAGACCCCCATGACCCTGTGTTCGGATTCAGCGGGTTGGAAAATGGATGGATGGACGAAATTTGGAGTCTGACTTTCGGACGCCTAGACACAGCGTTACTTATTACACAGTTACTATTGTTCTTTGCGCTGTGACGTAACTATAACGGCGTTGTGTTTATTGTTAACCGAAGATTTCAAGATAATGCTATCAATTTTATGTTAAACAGTTTACTTAGTAATTTAGCTGCGTTTCTTGCAATATCTTGGGGATTCTTGTCACTTTATTATTGTTCGGTACGTGCCACGTAGTAAATTTTTCACCTTGAAAGTCAGTTGTACAGTAAAAATCGATGGCTATTTAAATGGTTATCTGTAAAGGTAAAACTAAAAGCCGGCCCGCGGGCCCGGCATTGGATGTTTAAAATTTTTAAAATCCTCGACAGGATTCTGGTCTATTATGAAATTTAAATTCTGGACAAATTTTTACCCTCAAGAGCCTGAACTGAGTCACTTTACCCAATGTCTCTGCAAATTCATTTTTTCTTACTCTGTTTCGTAAAAGAATTGCGAAATTTTGTGTATTTCATTGTTAGGTTTTCTGCATTTAGTGCACTTTTCAGACAGTTGCTATTGAATGTTGATGTTACATAGTTTGATGTTAATCTCGAGTTGTTACGATATTACGTCGTTATTATTATTCATGCTCAATAAAGGCTGGCTGGTTGCGTCGCAAGCAATTACGGCTCCTTGGTCGGTCCGAGTGCGCGTGTACGGTGAGTGTCGAATGCACCAATGGCGAGAAAAAATAGGCCTTTTATGCGCTGCAGCATCAGGCCCAATTTCGTCTTAATCCAGCCCTGCCTCTGTGTGTTGAAGCGCAGTTGGCTCAGTGATTTACTGAATTTCCTCAATGGCGTCAGTTGCACCTTGTACATATAACAATAGATTGTTCTAGTAGTTTTTTAAATAGTTTTTACAGTTCATTGGCAGTGTGTAAAGTGATCCGTGCTTCTGTAATTGTGATGCTCTTTGCATGAAAAAAAATACGCGTTCCATTAAAATTTCACTTCTTCTTTGTGAATTGTGACGTTTACTTAAAATGTGTAGCAAAAACGTAATTTGGCGTCCAGGGGTGCATTAACCCCCGAGTATGTGGCGGTTTAAGGGTTACGGTGACACGCAAAATTAAATATAGTGCCCATGCAAGACTTAAAAAAAAAAAAAAAACAAATCCTGACCCCAAAGTAAACTGGGGTGCTCCCCGTTGTTTGTTTGATCCAGTTTGTTACAATTGTACACACCAGTCACTGAAGGAGTTTACAGTCATATGAAAAAGTTTCTGAACCCCTCTTAATTCTTTGGATTTTTATTGGCTGAGCTTTCAAAGTAGCAACTTCCTTTTAATATCTGACATGTCTTATGGACACAGTAGGATGTCAGCAGTGACATGAAGTTTATTGGATTAACAGAAAATATGCAATATGCATCATAACAAAATTAGACAGGTGCATAAATGTGAGCACCCAACAGAGATATGACATCAATACTTAGTTGAGCCTCCTTTTCAAATCTAACAGCCTCTTGACGCCTCCTGTAGCCTGTGATGAGTGTCTGGACTCTGATGGAGGTATTTCTGATCATTCTTCATACAAAATCTCTCCAGTTCAGTTCAATTTGATGGACAGCCTGCTTCAAATCGTCCCATAGATTGTCGATGATATTCAAGTCAGAGGACTGTGACGGCCATTCCAGAACATTGTACTTCTCCCTCTGCATGAATGCCTTTGTAGATTTCCAACTGTGTTTTGGGTCATTGTCTTGTTGGAATATCCAACCCCTGCGTAACTTCAACTTTGTGACTGATGCTTGAACATTATCCTGAAGAATTTGTTGATATTGGGTTGAATTCATCCGACCCTCGACTTTAACAAGGGCCCCAGTCCCTGAACTAGCCACACAGCCCCATAGCGTGATGGAACCTCCACCAAATGTGACAGGAGGTTTGCAGGTGTTTGTCTTGGAATGCGGTGTTCTTCTTCCGCCATGCAAAGCGCTTTTTGTTCTGACCAAATAACTCCATTTGTGTCTCATCAGTCCAAAGCACTTTGTTCCAAAATGAATCTGGCTTGTCTAAATGAGCATTTGATACAACAAGCGACTCTGTTTGTGGCGTGAGTGCAGAAAGGGCTTCTCTCTCATCACCCTGCCATACAGATGTTTTTTGTGCAAATTGCGCTGAATTGTAGAGCGATGTACAGATACACCATCTGCAGTGAGATGTTCTTGCAGGTCTTTGGAGGTGATCTGTTGGTTGTCTGTCACCATTCTCACAATCCTGCTCATATGCCGCTCCTGTATTTTTCTTGGCCTGCCAGACCTGCTGTGTTGGTTTAACAGCAACTGTGCCTGTGGCCTTCCATTTCCTGATTCCATTCCTCACAGTTGAAACTGACAGTTTAAACCTCTGAGATGGCTTTTTGTAGCCTTCTCCTAAACCAGGAGACTCAACAATCTTTGTTTTCAGATCTTTGGAGAGTTGCTTTGAGGATCCCATGCTGTCTGTCACTCTTCAGAGGAGAGTCAAAGGGAAGGAAGCACAACTTGTAATTGACCACCTTAAATACCTTTGACCACTCATGACTGGACACTCCTGTCTATGAAGTTCAAGGCTTAATGAGCTCATCCAACCAAGTAATCAGCATTGAGCAGTGACAGGCATTCAAATCAGCACAATGACAAGGGGACCCACATCTGTGCACAGCCAGTTTTTCACATTTGATTTAATTTCATACAACTAAATACTGCGTCACTAAAAATCTTTGATCGGAAATCACCGCAGTGCTCAGATGTTTCTAGGAAATGAAAGACACACCACTGTTATCTTGTTTGTTGAAAGGAGAGTCAATTATTATGCAGGCTGAGAGGGGTTCCCAAACTTTTTCATACGACTGTATTTGTAATCCAGCGTGGTGCTCAGTGGTGATGTTACGTTTGATCGGGTGCTGCGTCATTGGAGAAGTAGAGCAGCAATAAGTCATTGCACTTCTTAAAAGGTGGAATCTTGACAAACTGGAACAAACTGTCAAGCACCCCAATTTACTCCAGGGCTGGGTTTTTTTATCATTTTTTTTTTAAATAACTCTTGCATGGGGAAAAAAAAATGGATGCCCGCCTGTTAATATTCACAATTTAATTGAAAGAAGAAGTCAATGTTAACTTTTCCTCACTCGGCACACAACTTAACCAGAAACTTCCCCTGTGTACTGGCAGGCAAACCTTTGTAACCAATCAGTGTCTTCTTTTTGTTTTGCCAAGGTACCAATGCTTTCCGTCGACTTTTTACTTGTCGTCATCACTCTGATTGTGAGTGCGGCGTCTCTAATTCAGCACATTTAATTGTGGGCGTCACCTCATTTGAATGTGTGAGTCATGAGGACGGAAATCCAGAAGCACTTCCGGGATGAAGAAAACAGAAGTTCTTCATCTGACCCGGAAGTGCTTGCAAGTCACCTGGATGGAAAAACAGAAGCCCTTCCGGGTCGGGCACCATATAAATAAAGGACTGCTGTGAACCCAGCAAGGGAGCCACAGTCGGGTGGAGGTGGGCAAAGCTCGCTGGGAGGTGTGGAGGAGAAAAGAGAAAGAGAAGATTTGTGTTTGTGCTTAATTTACTTGCCTGTTTATTGTGGCAGTAATGCTTGGAGGGCACTGTTTAAGAAGAAAAGAATTGAAAAAATAATTCTTGGTGCTGCGCGGCACGGTGGCGCCTCGCAGTTAGGAGACCCGGGTTCGCTTCCTGGGTCCTCCCTGTGTGGAGTTTGCATGTTCTCCCTGTGTCTGCGTGGGTTTCCTCCCACAGTCCAAAGACATGCAGGTTAGGTGGATTGGCGATCCTAAATTGTCCCTAATGTGTGCTTGGTGTGTGTGTGTGTGTGTCCTGCAGTGGGTTGGCACCCTGCCCTGGGGATTTGTTCCTGTGCTGGCTGGGATTGGCTCCAGCAGACCCCCGTGACCCTGCGTTAGGATATAGAGGGTTGGATAAGGACTGACTGACTAACGGCACTATGATTGCTATTTTTATTTCCATTGGTGTTGGAATAAGCTTTCAAACACTATAAAACTATCAGTGAACATGTCAGGAACACCTGGAAAAAAATGTTACCAAATATTTACATATATCTACATAAAATATCTAAGGTGGGACGGAGGATGCCATCATCTACATGCTACACCGATCCCTCTCCCACTTGGACAGAGGCAGTGGTGTTGTAAGAATCATGTTTCTGGACTTCTCTAGCGCCTTCAACACCATCCAACCTCTGCTCCTTAGAGACAAACTGACTGAGATGGGAGTAGACTCACACATGGTGGCATGGATCGTGGACTATCATATATTACAGACAGACCTCAGTATGTGCGTCTCGGGAACTGCAGGTCTGACATTGTGGTCAGCAGCACCGAGCCACAGGGGACTGTACTTTCTCCGGTCCTGTTCAGCCAACATACATCAGACTTCCAATACAGCTATGGTGGGCTGCATCAGTAGGGGGCAGGAGGGGGAGTATAGGAAACTAATCAAAGACTTTGCTAAATGGTGCGACTCAAACACCTGAACACCAGCAAAACCAAGCAGCTGGTGGTGGATTTTAGGAGGCCCAGGCCCCTCATGGACCCCGTGATCATCAGAGGTGACTGTGCAGAGGGTGCAGACCTATAAATACTGGGAGTGCAGCTGGATGATAAATTGGATTGGACTGCCAATACTGATGCTCTGTGTAAGAGAGGACAGAGCCGACTATACTTCATTAGAAGGCTGGCGTCCTTCAACATCTGCAATAAGATGCTGCAGATGTTCTATCAGACAGTTGTGACGAGCGCCCTCTTCTACGTGGTGGTGTGCTGGGGAAACAGCATAAAGAAGAAGGACGCCTCACGCATGGACAAACTGGTGAGGAAGGCAGGCTGTATTGTGGGCACAGAGCTGGACAGTTTGACATCCGTGGCAGAGCGACGGGCGCTGAGCAGACTCCTGTCAATCATGGAGAATCCACTGCATCCACTGAACAGGATCATCTCCAGACAGAGGAGCAGCTTCAGCGACAGACTTCTGTCACCGTCCTGCTCCACTGACAGACTGAGGAGACCCCACACTATGCGACTCTTCAATTCCACCCGGGGGGGTAAACATTAAAATTTTACAAAGTTATTGTCTGTTATACCTGCATTGTTATCTCTCTTTAATTTAATGTTGTTCTTTATCAGTATGCTGCTGCTGGAGTATGGGAATTTCCCCTTGAGATTAATAAAGTATCTATCTATCTATCTATCTATCTATCTATCTATCTATTATATAGTGCCTTTCATATCTATCTATCTATCTATCTATCTATCTATCTATCTATCTATCTATCTATCTATCTATCTATTATATAGTGCCTTTCATATCTATCTATCTATCTATCTACAAGTAATATGTCTAGGGGTAGCATCCCGGATCCTCCCTGTGTGTAGTCTGCATGTTCTCCCCGTGTCTGCATGGGTTTCCTCCCACAGTCCATAGACATGCAGGTTAGGTGTATTGACGATCCTAAATGGTCCCTAGCGTGTGCTTGGTGTGTGTGTGCCCTGTGGTGGGCTGGTGCCCTGCCCAGGGTTTGTTTCCTGCCTTGCGCCCTGTGTTGGCTTGATTTGGCTCCAGCAGACCCCCGTGACCCTGTAGTTAGGATATAGTGGGTTGGATAATGGATGGACTTCTTGTTGCTTTTACCCTGTGTCATGTGGTGTCTGTTTATTGGGTTTAAGGGGCAAGAGTGACCCCTGGTGTCCACAGAGGCAGATCATCATCAGTGGATCATCGACGGCAACAGAAGGACTTCTTTATTCTTTTGGGTTTCTGGTTAATTGGATTCTTTGCTCCCATTCTTGGGTTTTGCTATTTGATCGCATCTTGAATTTGTTTATCCAGGATTATCTTAGTAGGCATAATATTTAGGTTTCTATTTTTGTCCTTCACCATTTTTTGTTCCTTTTTTTAAAATAAATTCTTTATTTATAAAGAGTTTTCTTTGGAATGTGTCTTATCAAACTAGAAGCCTGATGGTGCCTCTCTTTTGCAGTGTATTTATTTCTGGAGCAGGATGAATGTTTTTTTGAACTTTTGAAGCCAGTGCCTCGTTTTTGGGTCTGTGCAGCCTGCCTGTGGGATTTGGGGGTCTGGCTGCCTAGGGTTGAGGCTGAGCAAGTGGGTGCAGGCCTACTTTGTAGGACATTTAGGAGGTCTCACACTCTGTTTGTGACATCCACCCACAACAATATGACTGTCGCGCACTTTGATCACGTTGGAGGACTCAGCCATGTGATGTCACAGGGGTCATTTGTCCCCATAACCGGGAGAGAGAATGGCCCGTTAGCTTTTTTTTCACATCGCGCTGGACTGGCCGGCGTCACATTTGTCACATTGCTGTTTCAACTTTGCCCTGGCTGTCTTTAGAGCACGAGACTTTATGTGACTTGTAATGGATCTTTTTTTTTTCTCAGTCCTGTGGTGTAAGGAAGCTGGTTGGCAATCCAGGTATTCATGATGTCTGGCCATTGTCATAACCAGCTGGCAGGGAAACATTCAAATATTTAGATTGAGAAAACATTTGTTGAGACAGGCAGAGGAAAGCCACGGCAGGCTTAATGCTAATGTGTCAGAAGAGAGGAGTCGTTGGCAGTCGCCTATCTGTATAAAGTGGAAAGCCACCCTGCGGTGCTGAAAGACTCAACAAACAAGCAAAATTAGACACCAAAATAAAAATGGCAAAGTATAAAAGGTATAATTGCAGGTAATGAAAGCTCTAATCTGCCAAAAATCATCTTAAATGACAGAGCCTGATAAAGATCAGAAGAGCGGAGCATCACCATTGGGAGGACCTGCTTCTCTAGTGGGGGACAATGGCTGTGAAGACCACGTGGCATCACTCATCCACAGCATGACTTCAGATGCCTACAAAATGCCATCAAGTCTGTGAGCCATGCCCACATGATATCACACACTGAGCATGTAACCACCCCCGTGCGGCCCACCATGCCTGTGTGACTTCAGACACCTAGAATACACCATTTCTGAAATGACATTACACGTCACACGTGTGGCCACACCCACATGACATCACACACTGAGCATGTGACCATACCCTTGTGACATCACGGGCTAAACATCACACCATCCCTTTGTGACTTTAGGTATTTAGAAAGTGCCATCAGTGATGTGACCATAATCACATGACATCATAAACTAAAGGCCACACCATGCTCACATGACTTCAGACACTTGTTAACGAGACATTACATGTCACAAGTCTGGCCACCCCTGCATGACATCACTCACTGAGCATGTGACCATACCCATGGGCTAGCTTGGACTAAACATCACACCATCGCTATGTGACTTTAGGAATTTAGAAAGTGCCATCAGTGATGTGACCATAATGACATGACATCATCAGCCATGCTCACATGACTTCAGACACTTAGAATATGCTCTTACTAATGAGACACTACACCCCACACGTCTGGCCACGCCCACATTAAAATCACTCACTGAGCATGTGACCATACCCTTGTGACATCACGGACTAAATGTCACACCATCCCTACATGACTTTAGACAAGTAGAAAATGCTATCAATGATGTGACATCATGGACTAAAGACCACGCCATGAATATGTCCTTTGTAAGTGCCATATGGGATAGATGGGTATCCCAACCAGGAGAGGGAAAGGTTCCTTACCCAAACGGGAGGCCCCAAGTGGATGGACAGGCATCCCAGCTGAGAGATAGTGAAAGGTGCCGTACCCAAACAAGACTTCCCAGGTGGATGGACGGACATCCCAGACGAAGGAGAGGAAGACTCCTTACCCGGATGGGAAGCCCCAGGCAGATGGACGGGTGTCCCAGCTGGATTTATTTGGAGTACCTTACCTGACTGGGAAAAAAAGGGAAGGACAGGGAAGGAGAGTCACTGAGGGCTGTTTATTCTGCCAGGACGCTACATGGCAGCCACCCTGGATATTCGTGCCTGGTTGGAAAACACTAGGGCATGCTGGGAATTGTAGTCCGATAATGTTGCCCCGCTTGGGTCCATAGGAGCTGCAAGAGGGCACTGCAGGCAGTTACACTTCCTGTTATTGGGAATTTCCATTTGACCTCGAAGTGCTTCAAATGGGCAAAAGCCCTGGCACTGGAAGTAATCCTGGGTCCTCAATAAAAGGGACCGCACTGCCTTGTGCAGGCGAGTCGGAGCTGGGAGGAAAGAAGGCAACACTAAGATGGAAGAGAGCCGTGTGGTAGAGAGAGAGCGAGGAAAAGAGACAGAGAGAGGAGAAGAAGCAACTTATTTTGTGCTTATTTATGCAAGGTATTTGTGTAATAAACACCTTTTATTTGAACCCGGGACTGTCTTGTGTGTTTGTGTTTGGGTTTTGGGGCTCACTGGCACACCCTAGCCTTCACGCCTTGCTGACATGACATTACATGCCACACGTGTGGCCCCGCCCTCATGAACATCACTCCCTGAGCATGTGACCATACACCACACCATCCCTACATGACTTGAGGTATTTAGAAAGTGCCATCAGTGATGTGACCATAATCACATGACATGATAACCTAAAGGCCACATCAAGCTCACATGACATGCTAACCAGACATTACATGTCACAAGTCTGGCCACCCCTGCATGACATCAATCACTGAGCATGTGACCATCCCTATGTGATTTTAGGCATTTAGAAAGTGCCATCAGTGATATGAACATAATCACCTGACATCATCAACCATGCTCACATGACTTCAGACACTTAGAATATGCTCTTACTAATGAGACACTACACCCCACACGTCTGGCCACGTCCACATGACATCACTTACTGAGCATGTGACCAGACCCATGTGATATCTTGGACTAGACATCACACCATCCCTATGTGGCTTCAGAGGCCTACAATGTGCTCTTCCCTGACATGACATCACACCTCAGGTGTGTGGCCACGCCCACCATGACATCACTAATGAACATGTGATTCCACCTTAACCCTTTAAACTCAGCTTCATTTTTGATTTAATTGGCTATAACTTCATCATACGTCACTCAAAATTCATGTTCTACCCGTCAAAATCAAGATAAGACTTTCAGACTTTTCACTGCTGGAACATTAGTTAAGTTGCACATACAGGTGCTGGTCATAAAATTAGAATATCATGACAAAGTTGATTTATTTCAGTAATTCCATTCAAAAAGTGAAACTTGTATATTAGATTCATTCATTACACACAGAGTGATGTATTTCAAATGTTTATTCCTTTTAATTTTGATGATTATAACTGACAACTAATAAAAGTCCCAAATTCAGTATCTCGGAAAATTAGAATATCAATTAAGACCAATGCAAAAAAAGGATTTTTAGAAATGTTGGCCAACTGAAAGGTATGAACTTGGTCATTTATTTATTGAGGACAATGATTGAATATTACATATTTGTGAGTGGCAAAAGTATGTGAACCTTTGCTTTCAGTATCTGGTGTGACCCCCCTTACTAAACGTTTCTGGTAACTTCTAATCAATCCTGCACACCGACTTGGAGGAATTTTCGCCCATTCCTCCGTACAGAACAGCTTCAACTCTGGGATGTTGGTGGGTTTCCTCACATGAACTGCTCGCTTCAGGTCCTTCCACAACATTTCGATTGGATTAAGGTCAGGACTTTGACTTGGCCATTCCAGAACATTCACTTTATTCCTCTTTAACCATTCTTTGGTAGAACGACTTGTGTGCTTAGGGTCGTTGTCTTGCTGCATGACCCACCTTCTCTTGAGATTCAGTTCATGGACAGATGTCCTGACATTTTCCTTTAGAATTCTCTGATATCATTCAGAATTCATTGTTCCATCAATGAAGGCAAGCCGTCCTGGCCCAGATGCAGCAAAACAGGCCAAAACCCTGATACTACCACCACCACTATGTTTCACAGATGGGATAAGGTTCTTATGCTGGAATGCAGTGTTTTCCTTTCTTTTTGTTTAAACCAAAAAGTTCTATTTTAGTCTCATCCGTCCACAAAACATTCTTCCAACAGCCTTCTGGTTTGTCCACGTGATCTTTAGCAAACTGCAGACGAGCAGCAATGTTTTTTTTGGAGAGCAGTGGCTTTCTCCTTGCAACCCTGCCATGCACACCATTGTTGTTCAGTGTTCTCCTGATGGTGGACTCATGAACATGAACATCAGCCAATGTGAGAGAGGCCTTCAGTTACTTAGAAGTTATCCTGGGGTCCTTTGTGACCTCGCCGACTATCACACGCCTTGCTCTTGGAGTGATCTTTGTTGGTCGACCACTCCTGGGGAGGGTAACAATGGTCTTGAATTTCCTCCATTTGTACACAATCTGTCTGACTGTGGATTGGTGGAGTCCAAACTCTTTAGAGATGGTTTTGTAACCTTTTCCAGCCTAATGAGCATCAACAACTCTTTTTGTGAGGCCCTCAGTAATCTCCTTTGTTCTTTCCATGATACACTTCCACAAACATGTGTTGTGAAGAGCAGACTTTGATAGATCCTGTTCTTGAAATAACACAGGGTGCCCACTCACACCTGATTGATTGAAAACACCGGACTCGAATTTCACCTTCAAACTAACTGATCATCCATGAGGGTCACATACTTTTGCCACTCACAAATATGTGATATTCGATCATTGTCCTCAATAAATAAATGACCAAGTAAAATATTTTTGTCTCATTTGTTTAACTGGTTTCTCTTTATCTACTTTTAGAACTTGAGTGAAAATCTGATGATGTTTTAGGTCATATTTATGTAGAAATATAGAAAATTCTAAAGGGTTCACAAACTTTCAAGCACAACGGTACATTCGCCACATGACACGCACCTTAAAAAAGCAATCCCCTTTTTAACGAGCTCGTAAGAATCAGCCCTTAAGTAAAAATAAGGTTTACTCTGCTTTCTTTCTCCTTTTCAAAAAATAAAAAATAAATAGGGGGAAAGCTGGCCTGCCCCATCAAATCGGTATAACGGTCTGCTTCTCTACCTTTAAATCACTCTGCAGCCGCCCTATTTTTACGCGTACTGACCTTCTCCTGTACTGAGCTGAAGCACGTGGTTGGCGAAAAGAGCGGATTTTATCTCGGGTCAACCATCACCTGACTGACCCAAGTCTACACCCAACCCCCCCTTCCCCTCTCCATCCCCGGCGACGCGCCTAGCCTAACTGTATCTCCGAGGATTGCGCGCACACGATGCTTAATCTCCGCAGCACCCCCGTGTACACGCGAGCGGCATCCATCATAAGCCAGACACTTACTACAGTATGCGGTATTGCACGACTGGCACGACGGGCAGCACACACGCGTCTCCGTGTCTCCTTGCCAGGTTTTCAAAAGTACAGTTCGGGACAACCACCATTTTGAGGGACCAAAACAAAAAAAAAGACCAAAAATAGATTATTTTAATTAAATTATAATTATAGATACATAGACATATATAATCTAAACATATAAGTATATGAGTACATTTAATAGAAGAAAACATAAAGAATAGTTACAGAATAATCATCACTTCACTTTCAAAACGAGCAGAGCACGAGAAATGTACGACGACCCGAGCACACGGCTTGCACGAACACACACGATTCAAACACTCAGCTGAGAGTTCCACATTGTATTTATAAAAGGTGGCACGCTAGACTTTCTACAAAAATTTAGCGAGCCTCTTTAACTAGATATTCAATATAAAAACTGAATGAAGTTTTTTTTTTCTACATGCAATTGTTGTTCAGTTGGGATTTTCAGAGGCAATGCGGGACTCGGGATTTGTCTGTCGATCCCATTGAACCCCGGACTGTCCCGCTCAGATCGGAAACACGCGCCACCCCGTCCACCCCAAGTCCGTCAAGACGTGTGCATCCGCAGGGAACAAACCGGTAAGCGGACAAATGCCCTTTTTCTTTTATTATAAGGACGGTACCTGAAGAGAATTACTGTAAATGCAAAAGCAGCAGCACGAGGCGGGCTGCAGGGCACGATGGCACAATTCCTCTCAGTAAGGAGACTTGGGTTCGTGTCCCGGGTCCTCCCTGCCTGGCAGTCTGCATGTTCTTCCCGTGTCTGCGTGGGTTTCCAGTTTCCTCCCAGTGTCCAAAGTCATGGAGTGCATTGGCAATTCTAAATTGGTCCGATAGTGGATGTGTGTGTATGTGTGTTCGCAATGCGATGGACTGGCACCCTGTCTTGGGTTTACCCCTTTCTTGCACACTATGCTAGCTTGCCTTAGGTTCCAGCAGCCCCCAGTATACTGTACTGTTCAGGAATAAGCTGGTTAGAAATTCCCGGCCAGCCTGTATAAAGCAGGAAGGCTACTTATTAATAAACAACCAGAAAAAACACGTCTGATAAGTTCTGAAATGAACCAAATAAGCGATAACGTCATTAAAACACAGAATCGTCACGATGTTAGATTTGTATAAGTGGATGTTTGCTCCAGTTTGGGTTAAAGCTGCGCGGCTGTGAAGACGCCGATTAACAATTCAGCTGCTGTAGATGAAGGTGCCAAGCGCCCGGTGTTTTTATTCTCATTCTCTGGCTCTTTTATTTTCTTCCTCCTCAGCTGTGCCTTGCCTTTCTTCACCCCATGATTCATAACAAATGTTTTCATAATGCATAATTATGTGTGAATGTCACTTATGTAAGGGTTTTGTTTTTTTTAGCACACAAATTGTAAAATCAAAAAATCGGAGCTGCTGCATGCCGGCTTCATTTGCCATGTGGCGACAATACGTTGGCATTCTTATTTGTGCTCGCTGCCCCCGTACAACAATTAAAACCAAAACTTTAAATCATTCTGTCAAGAATTTGTGCATTTATTTAAAGGATTATGCCATCAATATTTATACATATTCCATTTGTTTCTTCATTTCTTTGTTATCTTTAACATTACGAATGTGACTTCAGCAAAACAGGAGGTTTCATTGAGGTGTCTTGTTTGGTCACTTTGTGGTTTTAATCGGTAGGTCACCACCATGATGGGCATTAGATCTTCAAATGAGTGTCTGCTTAGAATTCCAAGAGCTAAACTTTGAGGCGGGCGGCCTTCTGCTGTTAGGCACCTAAAATCTGGAATAGCCTGCCAATAGGAATTCGCCAGGCTGATATGGTGGAGCACTTTAAAAAAACTGTTGATAACTCATTACTGTAACATGGCTTCCTCATAACTTCATTTTAATTAAATCCCTTTTACTCTGTATATTCAATTCATTATCATTATTATTCATGGTGGCTCCAAAATCCGTACTAACCCCTACTGTCTCTTCTGTTCTTTTTCTGGTTTTCTGTGGTGGCGACCTGCGCCATCACCACCTAATCAAAGCACCGTGATGTCCCTCCATTGGTGGATTAAAGGCCAGAAGTCCACATGACCGTCGTCATCAAGTTCTTCCATGAGAACCCTGAATACCATGAGGACTGATTGAGGTCATTGATGTTAGGTAGAATGCCTAGAGGAGGCTGGGTGGTCTCGTGGCCTCAGGACACTTGCAAATTTTATTTTTTTCTCCAGCCGTCTGGAGTTTTTTTTTGTTTTTTTCTGTCCTCCCTGGGCGGCATGGTGGCGCAGTGGTAGCGCTGCTGCCTCGCAGTTAGGAGACCTGGGTTCGCTTCCCGGGTCCTCCCTGTGTGGAGTTTGCATGTTCTCCCTGTGTCTGCGTGGGTTTCCTCCGGGCGCTCCGGTTTCCTCCCACTATCCAATGACATGCAGGTTAGGTGGATTGGCGATTCTGAATTGGCCCTAGTGTGTGCTTGGTGTGTGGGTGTGTTTGTGTGTGTCCTGCGGTGGGTTGGCACCCTGCCCAGGATTGGTTCCTGCCTTGTGCCCTGTGTTGGCTGGGATTGGCTCCAGCAGACCCCCGTGACCCTGTATTCGGATTCAGCTGGTTAGGAAATGGATGGGTGGATGGATGTCCTCCCTGGCTATCGGACCTTACTCTTATTCTATGTTAATTAGTGTTCTCTTATTTTAATTCTTACTTTGTCTTTTCTTCATAATGTAAGACCATTGTCTTGTATGAAAATGTGCTATACAAGTTAATGTTGTTGTTGAGCCAGATAGCTCTCATACAACCCTAACGTTAACTAGAGTGTAAAAGGGCGGAGCTCTGGAGGTCTACAGCTAAACTCCACCTACTTGGGGGCCACCCATTGAGGTCAACTCCACCTACTTGGGGCCGCCCATTGGGCTCAACTCTACCTACTTTGGGCTTCAGGAGATCAGGCCATTGAGCCCAAGAAAGCTTGCCAGTCCTGTCCACTTAGCTACTCCAAAATAACATCAAGTCGAGTTTCGGAGGTCCCTAAAATCCTGCTGTCTACCACACTACCTGGCCACTTACACCATGTGTCTGTGTGAAGAAAAACATCCTAATGTTTGTGTGAAATTTACTCTTAACAAGTTTCCAACCTTCCTTGACTTGTACCCAACGACAAAAAGTTGCATAATGTGACATTGGCTTTAAAACATTAGGACAATCAGGACGAGAACAGGCTATGTGAATTTCCCCTTGGGATTAATAAAGTATCTATCTATCTATCTATCTATCTATCTATCTATCTATCTATCTATCTATCTATTGAGCCCAAGAAAGCTCGCCAGCCCTTTTCACTTAATTCTTCTAAAATAACATTGAGTTTTGAGGGTCCCTAAAGTCCTGCTGTCCACCACACTGCTTGGTCACTTACTCCGGGTGTCTACAGCCCTCTGTGTGAACTTGGCATTGTTCTGAGTCAGATTGCCCTCCTACATAACCCTAACGTTAACTATAGCGTGAAAGGGCGGAGCTCTGGAGGTCAACAGTCAGACTCCACCTACTTGGGCCACCCATTGGGGTCAACTCCACCTACTTGATGCTCCAGGAGATCAGGCCATTGAACCCAACAAAGCTCGCCAATCCTGTCCACTTAATTCTTCCAAAATAACATCAGGTGGAGTTCTGAAGGTCCCTAAAGTCCTCCTGTCCACCATGCTACTTGGTCACTTACTCCGTGTGTCTACGGTCCTCTGTGTAAAGAAAGTTTGAGTGAAATTTATCCTTACATTTCCATCTCTGTCCCCGTGTTCTTGTTCATCTCAATTTAAAGTCCCAATGGCGCGTTTCCATTGCAGTTATACATAAAGTTAAAGCAACACTTCTGAAAAGTCAACAAAACACAAATGTGAATTGTCTGTCTGCATTGAGTGATTTTATACGGATAAAGTTTGGTTTTTCCCCTGAAATTAAAAATTGCAACCAGTATGATGGGTGCTGGTCCTGCTATTTCAATCGCGTCTATAATTGCCATGTTCATTTTTAATTGGTGGCACAGAGGGCGAGTGAACACAATACAGGTAAGGTGAACTCCCTATACTTGGCAGAGGCCACCCTGTTGCCTTGTTTGGCCAGGAGGCCAGAGTGATGGGCATCCAGAAGCAGGAGGTGGACATGTCATGTCAACGTACAGTAGATGAACTGGCATCCCAATGGGGTTTAGCAGAAGATCCTTGAATGGCTGGGATGCCTGACTGATGGATGAACGTGGGGAAACTGCATATCGAGACTTCATGCACTCCTGGTGTACTGGGTGGCAGCATTTCTGGGTTGGCATATCCAGATCCACACTCCCGGTTTGTACCAAAAATGGGAATGGCTGTGCCTACTTTGGTGGGCTTCCACCTGACCCAGAAATGCTTCCTGCATGCAGAATAGTGACATCTTAAATACTCCTGAAAGGAGCAGGAATGTGGAGGGAGATTATTGAATTTGTGTTTGTGAAGAAGAACATGAAAAGTTACTGTTGTGCGATACCACGTACTTTATTTGAAACCTTGACTGTGTTTGTGAACTCACGTCTGAAGTCTGAGGCTCTGGGGCGCCACCTACCGATCACACACTGCAGGACGCTGAAATGTTAATACATGCTTTTGCCTTGGATGTCTAGATTATTGTAGTCTCCTGTATGCAGTATATGTTGGCTGCAATTAAGTCCAAAATGCAGAACTTTAACTAAAAAGAGAAAACATGAGCACATCACTACAGTCTTAGCATCATTACAATGGCTTCCAGTGTCCTTTAGGGTTGATTTCAAAAAAAGCTTTTTAATTGTATAAAAGGCTTCAAACAATCTTGCACCTTCTTATATTTTGAACAACTTGATCATCTACATTCTTCATTGTTATCTTAGATCGTCTAACGCCAGCTTGCTCAGCATTTCAAGAGTGAGACATAAAACAAAAAACGGTGAGGTGGGTTCTACTCACCAAAACATCTGGAATACTTTACCATTAGAGAAATGCTGGACCAGTACATCTGAACATACAGTGAAACCCTCTTTTATCGCAGTTAATCCGTTCCAGACTCTACCGTGATAAATGAATTTTCGCAAAGTAGGATTCTTTATTTATAAATCGAATATTTTCGCAGTTAGAGTATAGAAAACCTGTTTACGACCTTCTAAATACGTTTTTTAACATTATTAGAGCCTAGACATGAAATAACACTCTTTAGTCACCATTACACTCGTATTACCCAATATATTAGACAAAATAAGAGAAAATAAGACATATTAGACGTTACAAATATCATATTATTACTAGGCGCACTCGCCTTTTAAGGCGACCGACTTTTATCCTCAATTTGTGTGCGCCCCATGTGTACATCAGGCATGTAAGTGTAGGGAATGAGAACATCAAAGAACACCTAAGTTTTCTTATCCCCTCGAGTGCCTGTCCAAAGTCATACACTGTCAGCCCGAATCTGTACCACTAAAGACGGAGTTTCATGCACTAAATAAGCTACAGATGAGAATAAGCAAGCACCATCTCCCCTGATATTTACTACGCGGTGAGGCATTTGTACTCCATCAACATTAATTATTTCCAGAGACATAATTTTTTCTATTTTTCCAGCGCATCGCGCACAAAAGCAAGGGAGCGATGAGAGTACCAGAACTCTGCTCACATCGCGTCGCTTCGTACCTCAAGCTGCAAGTAGTAAGTCTGTGATAAGCGGAATACCGCTACGCTTTGCACTCACGGGACGGAAGGACAATCCCGACCGCTTTTCTATAGTAGATTATTGTACTGTACATTTAATTACACACAACCACTAACCTATGAAGGCACGACCTCAGTAGGAGAGTCTTCAGGTGGTGCAGTATCTTCAGCAGGTGCGTCGTTGTCTTCTTCCGCTGAAGGAGTACTAAGAGTAGGCAGTGGGTGTCTGGGTGCGCGGCTGAAGAACATCTTGATAGGCAGTTGCTGGCGCTGTCTTTTCATATGCGTGAGGAGGCTTTTGTAGGGTATCGCCATCTTTAATCATATCCAAGAGTTTCACCTTCTCCTGGATAGTAAGCATCTTCCTCCGGCGCTTAGTTTTATTGTCAGAAGGCTTAGAAAAAGCAGCACGTTTAGGAGCCATCGTAGGGCTTAGATAAAAGTTCTCAGAAAGCGCAGTAGTGACGTAAGCGTGTGTGAGAAAACAATCGCGATAGAGTGAAGCTGCGAAAGTCGAAAAGTGATATAGCGAGGGATCAATGTATTAAAAAATTACTAAAAACATTACTATGAATGTTCTTGATTCTCCATTCGTTGGAATGACAAATACAATGCATATGTCTCTGTTATATGCTATTTGGTATGAGAGTCTTAAATATGTAGTGTTAATGTTGGTGATGCACAATCTGTTGTAATGAAAAATGCAATGCCTTTTATTACTACAAATAGTTGTGATGTGTGTGGACGCTGGCCCGGACACAGACAGACGGACATCTTATGTTCACCCAACACACGTTTATTTATAATATTTACAAGTTTTTTGTGCACTCACACACCCCAGTGCCTCCAGCACCGATTCCCCCAATGTCCAGGCCTCCCAGTCTCTGTGCCTCTCTCCTGGCTGCCCCTAGTCCTCCCTCCAGCTCCGTCCTCTTACACCCGAATTCTGCTGATGACTGGAGGGAGGCGGCCCCTTAAATAGGAACCCAGATGGGCTCCAGCTGCTTCCCGGCATTCCCCTGTAGCCACGCCCCTGCGTGGCGGAAGTGCCGGCTGAGCACCCGGAAGCCGTCTGGGTGTCCCCTGTCGTCTTCCCCCAGCACTTCCTGGTGTGGCGGAAGTGCTGGGCACCCGGGATATTCAGGCATCGGGCGCCGCCTGGCGGTGGCCACGGGTCCCTACAGGGCTGGGCTTCCAAGCCCTTTACCCGAGGCCCCCAACATAACCAGGACGGACGCCCCCTCGCGGTTTGGAGGAGGCACAAGCCCTCCTCCGGTCCTCCCCGGCCGGGGACCACATGTGCCATATGTTAGAATGAGAAATTCAATGCCCTTTATTACTACAAATGTTGATGATGTGGCATCTGTTGGAATGAAAAATGCCATGCACATGTCTGTTATATTCTGTTTGGTATGAGATTCTTAAAGTAGCACGGTTAATGTTGGTGATGCGCCATCTGTTGGAATAAGAAGTGCAATGTTTTTTATTACTGCAAATGTTGATGATGTGACATCTGTTGGAATGAAAAATGCAATGCAAATGTCTTTTATATGCTGCTTGGTTTGAGATTCTTAATGTAACAGTGTTAATGTTGGCAATGTGCCATCTGTTGGAATGTCAAATGCCATGCACATGTCTGTTATATTCTATTTGGAATGTAATTCTTAAAGTAGCACTGTTAATGCTGGCGATGCGTCATCTGTTGGAATAACAAGTGCAATGTTTTTAATTACTACAAATGTTTGTGATGTGCCATGTGTTGGAATGAAAAATTCAATGCCCTTTATTACTACAAATGTTGATGATGTGGCATCTGTTGGAATGTCAAATGCCATGCACATGTCTGTTATATTCTGTTTGGAATGTAATTTTTAAAGTAGCATTGTTAATGCTGGCGATGCGTCATCTGTTGGAATAACATGTGCAATGTTTTTAATTACTACAAATGTTTGTGATGTGCCATCTGTTGGAATGAAAAATTCAATGCCCTTTATTACTACAAATGTTGATGATGTGGCATCTTTTGGAATGTCAAATGCCTTACACATGTCTGTTATATTCTGTTTGGTATGAGATTCTTAAAGTAGCAGTGTTAATGTTGGCAATGTGCCATCTGTTGGAATGACAAGTGCAATGTTTTTTATTACTACAAATGTTGATGATGTGGCATCTGTTGGAATAGCAAATGCCATGCAAATGTCCGTTATATGCTATTTGGTTTGAGATTCTTAAAGTAGCAGTATTAATGTTGGAGATGCGCCATCTGTTGGAATGAAAAATACAATGCATATGTCTGTTATATGCTATGTGGAATGGTATTCTTAAAGTAGTTAATTTTGGCGATGTACCATCTGTTGGCATGACAGTGACACAGCAACCAGAGAGACTCACAGATACACAGACAGTTATCCTTTTACTAAGGTGGGTTCTTCATAACTATTTTTAATTTGTTTTTCTTTTTTTTGACATCTTATAAAACACTCTACATCTACATCTACAATCTACGTGAAATGTATGAAAATTAAGAGCACTGTAGAACTGAATGTTGCTGTCGTTATTATGTTGTTCAGGTCAGGTTGATGGTAAGGGGGACTGGGAGGCTTATCCATCACTGGGCATGCCCACTCTTTCCTGGCCAGTATAGAAGTATAAATGAACCTGATGCAAAAGCACTTGGAGGAAGCCCCACAAGGACACCAGGAGAACATTTACATGCCGCATAGAAAGCAACTGGCTGAGGGAGGCATGAGGAAGCAGTGTCAACTGCTGGGCCACTGTGGTAATGATAGGGAGTAAGAAGAAACTGAATATAATGCCCTCCATCATTCACATTGTTATGAAATTAAGTAGAAATTCAAAGCTGTGTGAAAAGAGAGGCCTAACTGAGCAAGTGACACCAAAGCCCTCGAGGAGGTGAATTCAATACCCAGCCGAAAAGAATCAAGGCAGCATAGAATTAGGCAGACGCAAGGAAACCTCTAGAAGTTGAGTTCTGAGGCCCTACAGCGGGGTACAGATGGCTGGCACAGTGGCATGGCAGCACAGCAGGTAGTGTACTGAATTAAGGAGCTATCAAACGTTTAAGGGAACTTTGCTATGGCCATTTACAATAATATTAAAAAAAATAAATAAAAAGCAGGCTTGCATGAAAAGGCCGTGTGTCATGTGATCAGTGCCAAGTACTTCAAGCGTCTGCCAAAGATATTTAACAGGAATTTTGTGACAAGCTTAGCAAATAAGAAACCTGATGCCCAGACCATTCTCGCCCACAGAAGACTGCCCATTAACGCAGAGCTGACAGATTGCTTGGCATATTTTCAAAACTGGTCTCCACTGGTGCCATGTCAAATGTTTCATAGTTTGGTTGATGAGAAGGCGGCATAGAAAAGGCAGCATTTCAATAGATGGCACAAGCAGCACGACAAATAGGATGAATTTGAGAGGAGCTATACTGAGCGCAGTGAGGGGATCAGCCTGTCTAGAAACTGATTTTGGGAGGAAGGTCCACTTGTCAGTGCCAAATGGGTAAATATGCAAGAGGGGACTGGCACTTAAAGTTGCACCCCTTCATTAATGGATAATGTTGGGGCAACATAAGGGGTGGAATGAGTTCTGGACTTGCTTAACACCACTAGAGAATGTAGTGACACCTGTGAATGATTGCCCGGTGGGCAAAACATTGCCATGGAGATAAGGGTTGCACAGGACAAGGGTAAGGGCCTGGCAGGGCTCAGAAAGACCAGCACTTATATGTGTAAGAGAAAAGACATTTCAAAAGGGTGGCAACCATTTAATAAGTTGGGAGTGAGCGAGAGAGGAAGGTCAAAGAGAATCAGTTGGCACTGACCTCCTGTTGTGTCAGAGGAGGTCAGGTGGTTCACCTCAGTGTATGGTGCGGGTATGGTTCAGTGGGACGGACAGCTGCTGGGCACAAGGATGTGGTCTCATGATTGAAAGTAAGGAGTCAACCCATCCAAAATATGAGTTTACAGAAAACTGTAGAGCACAAAAATGAGGAAGATGAGGGTGTAGAAACCCAATGACGTCAAAATAAACAGGACAAGTTGACCAAATGATGGGGAGCCAGGAAGTGTCAAGATGGCCAAGCAGCCTCAGATGGTGGCAAATGTGTCAGAGGCGGGATTTCGAATAATTAAACAAGATAGGCAAGGTGGGGAAGCCTCTAGGGGGGCAGTACCTAATTGTGACTTTAGAGCAGGGGTGTTTAACTCTGGTCCTGGTGGGCCGCAGTGGCTGCAGGTTCTCATTCAGACCCTTTTCCTAAGCAGTGCCCAGTTTTTGCCGCTAATTAACTCCTTTTCCCTTCATTTTTAATAGCTTGGTGTGTGGGTGTGTGTGTGCCCTGCGGTGGGCTGGCGCCCTGCCTGGGGTTTGTTTCCTGCCTCATGCCCTGTGTTGGCTGGGATCGGTTCCAGCAGACCCCCGTGACCCTGTAGTTAGGATATAGCGGGTTGGATAATGGATGGATGTTTATAAGGATTCAGTCCTCCAAATTGATTCGTTTTTTTATTAAATGGCAGCCAAACAGAAACGAGCCGACAGATGACCAGCTAAACTGTGACGTCAAACTCCAACCAACTTCACTCCAACCAGTTTCTTAATGAGAAGCCCATTCTTGCTGTTAATTAAAGCCATTATTGAATATCAAGTGTCACAAGAAGGGACAGGAGACATAAAAAAGGTTTGGGGCAGCCACCTGTGTATTATGCCCTGGCTGCAAAAGGGTTAAGTTTTGATGAGTTGTATCCGGTTCAAAGTCCAAAACAGAACTAAAGACTTGTGGCTTTAAAGGCCTGGACCGGAAGTGATGTCATCGGGACAGGAAGTGACGTCATCATGGGCGCCGGAACCCTGAAAGATTTCTCATGAATGGTCTGCAGGGAAGTGAAAGAAAAAGCCAGTGCACCCTGCCACCCCCTGGTCAGGCATGGAATTGTCACTATTCGGGCCCTTTAGCTGCCTCCCATGCACACACGTGTGACACGTGACTTGTGGCTGCTCTCGTTCTGCCACAGCCGACTGTTGATTTTCTGTTTTCTCTAAGACCACCGTCAGGATGTTTTGGGTGACCTGAGCAGACCAATGACCGAGACCTTCACCTTTCTTTATTTTCAGGTGAGCTGGTCATGTGGTGGCTCGTTTTGTCTCCTTATTGTTTGGCTGCTCATTAAGGAAAAAGAAACAACTAAGGGGGTCTGAGTCACGTCAATTAAAATGAAAGCAAAACAAGTTCTGTCTCGGCTCACTAATTAAGAAGATGGTTAGAATGAAAACCTACAGCCACTGCGGCCCACCAGGACCAGAGTTGGACACCCTTGCTTTAATGGCTTTTAGCTTTGAAGTTTGCCCTTTTAAAGGTGGGGTCCACATGGTGACTAAGCAGAAGGCATGTCCTTGTCTAGCCAATTTAAAGACTATGCAAGGCTTTGGCTGTGATCTCAGGGGCCACAAGAGGGCGCTGTGGCCCGGTAGACTCGAAACTTTATGAAGTGTTGTTTTGAAGCAGCTGACAAAGAGCGCTCTCTTTTTACTCATCCTTACCTTGCCAGGCCAGCAAAGAGTCAAATGAAACAGATTTCTTAGCTTTTTTAATTGCCACATCGGGCGCCATAACACAAGAATTACTTTATAGTTATATTACATTTACTTATTTGGCTCACACCTTCATGCAAGGCGACTTACAACATTTATGATACAATTGGTTTTATTTCTTTTGGTTTTCCCATTGGGGTAGAGGCATGTCAAGTGACTTGTTCAGGGTCACAAAGTGTTAGTAGTGGGATCTGAACCCACAACCACCAAAGCCTTAACCACCATTTTTAATTAAATAAAATCCAACGGCGTCTGTGAGGGTGTTGAGGTGACCTGCTTATTCCATTGAGCACAATGTGGGAACCCATCCTGGGGAGGGCTGTCAGAAGGTCCGTCTTTATGTCCGCACTATGTATGGGGAGAACATGCAAATATCATAAAGAAAGTGACCAGGATAAGCCAGTGCTCTTATATACTGCCTTGGAGTTTTTTACTCTTCCATCCTGGACTGTTCCTCTTGCTACATGTCTTTAAAATGGATGAAGCCTGTCTGAAAGTGAATGGATTGTTGGATTGGAAGGGTGCGTGTTCTGCTTCTCAGCCCCGGTGCCCCACCCGCCACCTCATAATCACTTACGTGTCTCAGGAGCAAACTCGGCCGCGCTTGTAAATCTCTTCTTCAAAAGCCGAGACGTGCCGGGTAGGGAGCCTCTGCTGCTCGCTCTTTCTTGCAGATGGCAGACGGACCCTTCAGCTGCGAGAAACACAAAACAGATGCGGTGTGCTGTCAGGTTGGGCACCAGCCCAGATTCTTAAAAAATGCCACATTCTGTGCCACGTGAAAGGTGCTATATAATGTAAAGAATGGATGGCATGACATTCTCAGACCTGCTCTGAGCCCTTCTGTGTCTTTGCAGAACGAGGCGTAAGTTAGGAGCAAACCCCGGACCCACAGGACCCAATCATACTGACAGGCATCTCTGGGATAAATGGAGGAGCAGAAGGAGAAGAACCGACATAAACACACCCAACAAGATCTGAACCCAGGATTTTTGAGGCAGCAGTGCTTACCACTACGCCACCCAAAAAGTGAGAGTCGTATTTAAATTGATCATCAGGCCCCGCCCCTCATTTTCCCATTCTGATACTGTTGAGTTGGCAGCCCGCTGTTGGTAAGGTGTGACTGGCAGAAGTGAAAATTGGTGGGAGGAGTCAAGGAAGTGACCTATAAGAGGCTGTCTTTTGTTCTGCTGGAGCAGAAGGATTTTTATTTTGGGTCCAGAAGATGAAACGAGAACAAATTGGAAGTACTGCCAAAGAGACAAAACCGAACTTTTGCCAAGCTGGAAAGTTGAGACAGCAATCAGATTTGTAAACTGGAAAGTAAATCAGAAAAGTTAGAATGAACATAATGAGATGCACATGTGAAGTCTTCTAGTTTTACCCAAAACATGGATACCCTTGACCTTTTTAATAGTGTCACACCAATGACATCATGTGAGCCTGCTACTGGAGACTTCTGGGAAACTGCCTTGGCAATGGCTGATGTGAAAGTAAGAAAATGGTGCCACCTGTGATTATTCAAAATGGCACGCCTGTTGATATTCAAAATGGCACCGCCCGTCAATATTCAAAATGGTGCCACCTGTTGATATTCAAAATGGCAGCGCCCATCAATATTCAAAATGGCACCACCAGTTGATATTCAAAATAGTGCCGCCTGTTGACATTCAAAATGGTGACACCCGTCATTATTCAAAATTTGCCCAGAGGTGACTGGTCGGTCTCGTGGTCTGGAACCCCTACAGATTTTATTTTTTTTCTCCAGCTTTTGGAGTTTTTTTTTTGTTTTTTCTGTCCACCCTGGCCATCGGACCTTACTTATTCTATGTTAATTAATGTTGACTTATGTTTATTTTTTATTGTGTCTTCTATTTTTCTATTCATTTTGTAAAGCACTTTGAGCTACTTTTTTGTATGAAAATGTGCTATATAAATAAATGTTGATTGATTGATTGAAAAGGGTGCCACCCATCATTATTCAAAATGGCGCCACCCATCAATATTAAAAATGACGCTGCCTGTTCATATTCAAAATGGCGACACCCGTCGATATTCAAAATGGTGCCACCCATCAATTTTCAAAATGGTGCTGTATGCTGATATTCAAAATGGCGCCACCCATCGATATTCAAAATGGTGCCACCCATCAATATTCAAAATGCCGCCGCCCGTCGACATTCAACATGGCGCTGCCCATCAATATTAAAAATGGTGCCACCTGTTGATATTCAAAATGGCACCGCCTATCGCTATTCAAAATAGCACCACCCATTCATATTACAGATGGCGACACCCGTCGATATTCCAAATGGCACTGCCTGTTGATATTCTAAATGATGACACCCATTGTTATTCAAAAGAGTACCATTAATCAATATTCAAAATGGCACAACCTGTCAATATTCAAACTGGCGCCGCCCATTCATATTAAAAATGGTGACAACAGTCGATATTCAAAATGGTGCCATCCGCCCTTCAATATTCAAAATGGTGCCACCCATCAATATTCAAAATGGCACTGCAATAAGACACTTAGCTTAGTCAAGAACCAAGATAGGAAAAAATAAATGCCTTGAAGAATCAGTCCCAGAAACCCTGGAATAGCCACCAAGAAGTCTAAAAACTCCTCAGGAAAAGTGTATAGAAATGAATAAAAGAATACAATTCATAATTTCCTTAGTGGGGAGGACAAAGGACAGCCCCCTCTGGGAGTTCAGGTACTGATGATTGTCCTTGTCTTTGCTTATCATTACTAGGCTGATGCTTTTATCCACCAAAACATTTGAGATGCAGTTGGTTCCATTTCTTTTGTTTGTCCAGCTGGAGCACAGGGAGGTGAAATGACTTACTCGTGGTCACACTGTGGTGTCAGTAGTGGGATTACAGCCAATGTTCTCTCTAACTGTGTCTACTGATGAGTGGATGTGAATAACACATGACTGGTACTTAAAGTTTCTTCACTTCCACTTTGAATTTCGATTTGAGGATCATGGGGAGCCAAGGCTGCAACAAGCATAAAGTGGGACCCTGTGTTTCGGGGACCACCTGGCATGATGGCCAGTTTCACAGGTCAGGAATGGCCATTAACATCTCGTGGGTCTGGGATCAGAATTTAAACGGATTCTTTATTGACCGGGTTCGTTGACCTTTGAGGAAATTATGCCAGTTTCTATGCAAGTAAATTTTTTTTCAAGAACAATGGAATGGCTGAAATGTGAGTTCTCTCACCCTGGGTGGCAGAGCGCCCCCTAGCTGTCAAAGTAAGTTTGAGGAAAATACAAGAAGACTAAAGTCTGCCATCTTTGTATACTTTGTCTTCTTTGTCTTCACAAGAGTGCCCATTATCATTCACTTTACACTTTACAATTGTAAAAATATGTCTCGATTATATGACATTTGGAATGGGATTTGTAAAAGCAGTGCTTAATGTCCGTGATACGTCATCTGTTGGAATGACAATTGCAATGCATACGTCTCGATTATATGACATTTGGAATGGGATTTGTAAAAGCAGTGCTTAATGTCCGTGATGCGCCACCTGTTGGAATGACAATTGCAATGCATACGTCTCGATTATATGACATTTGGATTGGGATTTGTAAAAGCAGTGCTTAATGTCCGTGATGCGCCACCTGTTGGAATGACAATTGCAATGCATACGTCACGATTATATGACATTTGGAATGGGATTTGTAAAAGCAGTGCTTAATGTCCGTGATGCGCCACCTGTTGGAATGACAATTGCAATGCATATGTCTCGATTATATGACATTTGGATTGGGATTTGTAAAAGCAGTGCTTAATGTCCGTGATGCGCCACCTGTTGGAATGACAATTGCAATGCATACGTCTCGATTATATGACATTTGGAATGGGATTTGTAAAAGCAGTGCTTAATGTCCGTGATGAGTCATCTGTTGGAATGACAATTGTAATGCATATGTCTCGTTTATATGCCGTTTGGTATGGGATTTGTAAAAGTGTTAATGTCACACTAGCTAATAATTTTAAACCTTACTGGTCCCATGTTGCCACCCAAGCACTGATCTGACCCATTGTGCTTTTTTATATTGACCCTGACTGAGTATACAGGTCACCCCATCACCAGATGTTTACCTTTAAGGTGGGCACTGATGTCCCCTTTTATCACCAGGAAGCACCCGACTTCAAACAGTAGGGTTCTATGGATCCCCTCGACCACGCCACGGTCACGGTCACAGGAGAGCCAATATCCACATTATGTTGGCAGAAGGGCCCTGCTTGATTTTGTCCCGTTCCTTACATTCAGTTTCTCTCCGAGAGGAAATTTTGGAGATGAAGAACGTGGGAACTTTTCAGGAGAGGCAAGTAAAACAATGTTTGGGAGTGAAGTGGAGTTTAATGCACTCCCTCCGCCCTTTCACATGGGATCGGAGTACCAGAGCTCTCAAAAACTGTGAAACTGCCAAAGCAGGTGTTCCGCTGGCACGATGCCACCTGTCAAGCAGCTGGGATTAGCGTCTGCCCTCAGCCAATCACCCGGAGAGGGAAAAAATGAATGCAGGGTTTATTCTGGAGTCAGCAGGCTGGAGAGCCAGGAGTTAGCAAAAGGAACAAAGCCAGCAGCAGTGGTGAAGCTGATGGGAGATTTTGTGTAACATGGTGGGAGGCTGGCATAGAAGTGCCGGAGCCAAAAAAAGATGGTAACACCACTGGTTAAAGTACAGCAGGTCAAAAAGCATTCAAGTGGTGAATGCAATGGTAGGGCAACCCTCAAGGGTAAAGCGGGCCACTCACTAGATGATCATGTGCCCAACTGGTTTATAAAGCATCCTGGACATAAATACTCCATGGACATTGAAAGTTGATGGAGGACGGGTAAAAGGAGAATAATATATCCTCACGTGTATCCCCTACGACATTAAACCCTGGGCATGGATGACTGGACATTGTTGTTTGTTGTTTAATATATGTTGACTAGCTGTGCTACCCCAGGTTGAAATCTAAGTAATCAACATAGACCTCAGAGTTAATGTTTACAGTGCACCACTGGAATGTATTCTGTAACGCACGTAGTAGTAAAATATGTTGCATTTGTCATTCCAACAGATGGTGTATAACAAACATGTTTAGTAATAAAAGACATTACTACAAACGTTTGTGATGCACCATCCACTGGAATGAAAAATGCAATGCATATGTCTCAGTTATATGAAATATGGAATGGGGTTTGTAAATGCAGCGTTAATGTCTGTGGTGCTCCATCTGTTGAAATAACAAAGACATAACAACTGGATAGACACACAAACAGCCTTTCACTAAGTTGGACTAGCTGTGCTACCTATCTAAGATAGTTTGAAATGTACATAATCAATGTAGACCTCAGAGTTAACGTTTGCAGTGCAGCATGTAATGGTTCTGCTCAACGTTTATAACACACTGGTGAGGCCTCATCTTGAGTCCTGGGTGCAGTTTTGGTCTCCAGGCTACAAAAAGGACATAGCAGCACTAGAAAAGGTCCAGAGAAGAGCGACCAGGCTGATTCCAGGGCTACTGGGGTTGAATTATGAGGAAAGATTAAAAGAGCTGAGCCTTTACAGTTTAAGCAAAAGAAGATTAAGAGGCGACCTGACTGAAGTGTTTCAAATTATGAAGGGAATTAGTCCAGTGGATCGAGACTTGTATTTTAAAATGAGTTCATCAAGAACACGGGGACACAGTTGGAAACTTGTTAAGGGTAAATTTCGCACAAACATTAGAAAGTTTTTCTTTACACAAAGAATGATAGACACTTGGAATAAGCGAGCAAGTAGTGTGGTACACAGTAAGACTTTAGGGACTTTCAAAACTCGACTTGATGTTTTCTTGGAAGAAACAAGTGGATAGGACTGGCGAGCTTTGTTGGGCTGAATGGCCTGCTCTCGTCTAGAGTGTTCTAATGTTCTAATTATGTCTCTGTTATATGCTATTTGGTATGGGGTTTGTAAAAGCAGAGTTTAATGTCTGTGATGCACCATCTGTTGGAATGGCAATTGCAAAGATATGTCTTGTTTATATGCCATTTGGAATGGGATTTGTAAAAGCAGTGCTTAATGTCCGTGATGAGTCAACTGTTGGAATGGCAATTGCAATGCATATGTCTTGATAATATGACATTTGGAATGGGATTTGTAAAAGCAGTGTCTAATGTCCGTGATGCGCCAGCTGTTGGAATGACAATTGCAATGCATATGTCTTGATAATATGACATTTGGAATGGGATTTGTAAAAGCAGTGTCTAATGACCGTGATGCGTCAACTGTTGGAATGACAATTGCAATGCATATGTCTCGATTATATGCCATTTGGAATGGGATTTGTAAAAGTGTTAATGTCTGTGATGTGCCATCTAGTTTAGATTAGATTAAATTAGATTAGAAGCCTGTGCTGTCATTATACCATGTATAATGAAATTACAGAACAGTTACTTCTTCAGATGAAATGGAAAAAAAGAGAAAACAATCAATCATTTTTACAGTAACTATAAGCTACCACACATATAAAACTGATAAAAAGAATGTATAAAAAATACTAATTAATAAGTAATTTTGTGGCATTGCTAAGAAACAAATGCATCATTACTAAACAAAAAATATTATTGATCATGCAGATATTGCACAAAGAATTACCTCTTATATGATGCAGAGAATACTAATAGTGTAAAATATTGTATATGGAATAAATAGGAGAATATTGCACTCGATTGTGATGGATTATTACATAATAAAAGGTGAGAGAGAGGTGGAGAGAGAAAAGGGACAGAGACAGAGACACAGAGAGAGATTCAATGTAGTTATGTCCCCGAGTCTGTTTGTCCTTGATATGATGGACTAGCGCCTCCCAGAGGGCAGCAGGTCAAACAGGTGAAAACCAGGAATGTGAGGGGTCCTTCATAATGTTTTTGCCCTGCCAAGGCAGCCTGAAGTATACACAAGTCTTACAGCGAGGGCAGAGAGCGAGCAGCCAACACTCTTCTGAGCTGCACTGATACCATGCTGAAGCCCCCTCCTGTCTGCTGCAGCGCAACTTCTGTACCACCCTGTGATGCGATATGTCAGCACGCGCTCTATGGAGGAGCGGTGAAAGTTTTATTCTTCCTAAGCCGTCTCAGGAAGTGAAGTCGCTGCTGTGCCTTTTTTTAATGGCCGCTTTGGTGTTTGCAGTCCAAGGTAGCTCAGTAGAGATGAAGGTACCTAAGAATCTGAAGGCTGGGACGCTCTCCACACAATCACCATATGAAGAGAGGGGCCAGGCCTGCGCAGCTTATCGGGAAGTCAAAGATGATTTCCTTTGTCGGAATGACAAATACAAATGAAAATAGGGGGACATGTGGGTCCATCTCTTGAAGTTTACGATAGCTCGATTCATGGACAGTTGATGTATGATCTGGAGGGAGGTGGGGGTCCTTCAGTTGAATTTTATGATAGCTCGGATCATTGATGATCCATGAAAGATCTGGGGGGAAGGTGGGGGTCTTTCTCTTGAAGTTTATGACAGCTCGATTCATTCACGAGTGATTTGAGATCGGGGGTCTTTCTCTTGAAGTTAGGGTGGGGTGCCTTAGAGGTGAGCAGTTTAAATGATTGAGAATTGCCGATTAATATAAATCAAATAGAAGCGCTTTGGCTTTTGAATGAACAAAACCAACTTTCTAATAAACCCCCAAACACCCCGCCCCATCTCCTCCCCAGGGACCCCAGTACAGCTTCACCCTGCTCTGACCCCTTAGATGATCCTTAAATGAATGACCGGACCTTTAACTGAGGATCATTTAAAAAAGTGCCAGACTGCTTCATCAACTCCGGACGGGTCACCAGTCCGCTGCAGATCAGTCAGAAGGAACGCTGTGATCGCTTCCATCTTACAGAAATATGAGACACGGCAGAATACTTGAATCAGACGAATACAATGTCATCTTTAGGTATTACAAGAATAATAATAATAATCATAACATGTATTTAATATTAAAAGGTCAGGCCTGTGGAGAGTTGGAACAAAATTGGGCCAAGCAAAACAAAAGTAACTGCGGCCGACGCGGCTGTAAGTGAAGCAATGGCGGCGTGAGGGGATGTTAGCTTTGGCTGGCGGCTCTCCGCCTTGCTCATCTCCACATGGGTGTCGTCTGATTTCTTTGGAATTACAGCCGTTGTTTCGGATTGAACAGGCGGTTTTTAATGGGGGATACGAGAAACGCAGACTCCGACTCGCATCTTGTGCTACACTGCTTGGAATTTGTGCCTTTTTGATGGTGTGCCCTGTTAGGGGCGCTATATGAAAGAAAGAAAGAAAGAAAGAAAGAAAGAAAGAAAGAAAGAAAGAAAGAAAGAAAGATAAAACCAAACTATGAGACGAAGAAAGTGAGAGAGAAAAAGGAAAAGTTTAAATAGAAGTATGGGATGAGGGGGGTTCCGGAGGTGGAAGTACAAGACAGGCAACCTCGGCTCTGTTAGACCATCAGAACAATCTGATGTAAGGTTGTTGTAATTGTTTGAAAAGAAAACAATGTCTGTGGTGGGTTGGCACCCTGCCCGGGATTGGTTTCCTGCCTTGTGCCCTGTGCTGGCTGGCATTTGCTCCAGCAAAGCCCCGTGACTCTGTGTTCGGATTCAGCGGGTTGGAAAATGAATGGATGGATGGAAAACAATATCAATTTTTAGTGAGGAGGAGCGCGGTGGCGCAGTGGGTAGCGCTGCTGCCTCGCAGTTAGGAGATCTGGTTTCGCTTCCCGGGTCCTCCCTGCGTGGAGTTTGCATGTTCTCCCCGTGTCTACGTGGGTTTCCTCCGGGTACTCCGATTTCCTCCCACAGTCCAAAGACATGCAGGTTAGGTGCATTGGCAATTCTAAATTGTCGCTAGGTGTGTGTGTGCGCGCGCCATTTTTTCGAGAAAAAAATGGAACGCCAATGCTTGTTGTTGTTCCACAGATCGTTTTTAAAAACTGAATATGTTTAATATTTACTGTTAATAAGCAAATAAGTCCGATCTTTGGCACTGTATGTAATAGTCAATTAATGCAAAGTCTTTAAAATGTGACTTTTTAATGTCTACACATACTGAATGTTTTGACAGAACATTAACCGTTCTTGCAAGACACTTTGGCTGCATCAGTATTGGGATCGCTATCGGCAATAATGACCTCCGTAACACATGGTATCGGATTGAAAAGAAAATCCGCAGTATCGACCATCGCTATTATCCGCTTAATTTCTCTATTATATTAAAAAGTTTTCCGTCACGTGCGCGCTATTCAGCCTTGACCACGCCCCTCCACTCCGCCCGCCCAATCGTTACTCCTACTGCAAACATCCGCGCTCCGTACCACCACGTGACTCTCTCAGTGCCGCTAACGTGCCCTTCAACGCAGTCCGTTATAATGGTAGGGCAGGAAAGCAAATAAGCTGTTCAAGAACGTCGAGATAAAGCGGCAAGAGCTGATAATGAACGCCGGAAAAAGAGAAAAGCAACAAAAAAGAGCTGCACACAATATTAATGAAGAACAAAGAGAATCGTCTTATAAACGAGGAAGAGAAAAATATCCCGAACAATATGCGAACAGAAATGCAAAAAAGCAACGTTTATAGAATGTAAGTTAGAGGATAAAGTAATGCATAATATTGTTTTTATCGAGACATTAATGCAAGTTTTTATTTACTTTTTATTACGTTCTACTTTTTAACTTTTACTTTTAAGTACGTTTTGTTTTTCATTGGTATTTAAAATAGACAGTTGTAATGAAATACTCAAGTAACTAATTTTCTGTCTGTAATAACCAATGACCAAACCGTCTTCCTCCCGCGCCCCGTATGCTCTTCTATATACCACCGCTTTAAATCCAATCGCTTTCTCAAATGGTGGGGCGACCCAGCGACCTTCGACCGGCTCAGCCACGAAATAGCGGGCGCTGAGCGCCGCCCTCAAGCAGGGGACAGAGCCCACTGATTCTTCTAAAATAACATCAAGTCGAGTTTGGAAAGTCCCTAAAGTCATTCTGTCTGCCACACTACTTGGTCACTTATTCCATGCGGGTTTCTTTCTGTGAAGAAAAACTTTTATGTTTGTGTGAAATTTCCCCTTAACAAGTTTTCAACTTGAACTAATTTTAAAGTCACCATCTCGATCCACTACACTAATTCCTTTCATAATTTTAAACACTTCAGTCAGGTCTCCTCTTCATCTCCTTTAAAGGCTCAGCTCTTTTAATCTTTCCTCATAACTCATCCCCTGTAGCCCTGAATCAGCCTAGTCGCTCTTCTCTGGACCTTTTTCTAGTGCTGTTATGTCCATTTTTGTAGCATGAAGACCAAAACTGCACACAGAACTCCAGATGAGGCCTCTCCAGTGTGTTATAAAGACTTGAGCAGAACCTCCTGTGACTTGTACTCCACACACCAAGGCGCTATATAACCTGACATTCTGTTAGCCTTCGTAATGGTGTCACACACGTACGATTGGGAGGCAGCTAAAGGGCCTGAATAATAGTAGTACCACACCAGACCCGTTGAGCTGCACCCACCACACGACAAAACAGATCGGGGTCCCAGTAGGCAACCCCCAGGCAGACACACGGTCAAGTCCCACCATCTATCTGCTGCAGCCAGGTGTTACATAGGTGTCTCCTTGGCCTGGTCCAGCCGCTTGAGTCTTCAACAATGAGCCGGATCACCCTCGGGTAATGGTGCCACATGGCTGTAGTGTCGTAACTGACACTCCCTCACAATGCAGGTAATGTGCCTCATTCAGGACCCCGTTAGTAACACAAAGTCACACCTGTGGCGCCCAATGTCATTGTCCACAAATCTGGTCTGCTGTCCAAGTCCCTCTGTGATGACTCAACTGATTCTCAATTATCTGCCAATCCACCAGCTTGGTGTCATCTGCAAACGTAACCAGCGCCCCCGATGGACACTGTTTTTTACTTGGCACGATTTTCCATCCATCCATTATCCAACCCGCTATAAGCTAACTACAGGGTCACATGGGTCTGCTTGGAGCCAATCTCAGCCAACACAGGGCACAAGGCAGGAAACAAACCCCAGGCAGGGTGCTTGGCACAATTTTATGGATGTATATTATTTATTGAAATACACTGTTTACAAATTTTGAACACTTTCATTTCTCATTTGAATAAAACGTTTGCACATTTTCTGAATAAAAAGCTTGTTTGCTCACTCACCCATCTCGGTCATGACTATCCAGCAACCCGCTACTGCAAAGTTGTGCCCACGGCTGCTGGCACGGGACCCCGCAATCTGGTACAACATCCCTCGAAGGACAATACGAGTAGAAATGTCCTGTTACCTTGACCCTCGACCCTTGAGGATGTGCTCTATGAGAGGGGCGCTATATGAAGTAAAGATTTGCGTGAAGAAAAATCTTCTAACGTTGGTGTGAACTTTACCCTTAAGAAGTTTCTGACTGTGCCCCCCACCCTCCCCGGTTCTTGTGGAACTCATTTTCCAGTAACAGCTGGGATCCACCGAGCAAATTCCCGTCATCATTTTAAACGCTTCCATCCTGTCACCTCTTAATCTTTGTTTGTTTAAACTGAAAAGCTTCAGTGCCTTTAATCTTTCCTCATTGCTCATTATTTAGACTCGCCAATCTACATAACGCACTCATTTTTAGAGATGTGAGGAGAAAGCAAAGGGTCTGCAGAAAACCCGTGAAGACATACAGAGGGAGAGGCAGAGAGAGAGAAAGAGAACCTTCATGTTGTAACCTGGCAATGTCACCGGACTGGGAATTAAAGTCTCGCCCCTTAGGGGGTCCGAGGCGGCAGCTGCTGTGATCTCTCTGACAACACAAGCCTGAGGAGGTCCGTCTAAAAATAAAAGCCAGGAGGTGATGGCGTCTTCAGGAGAAGACAGAGCCATGAAATGTAAAGTCCTTGTGAAGGTCAGGGAGCCTAAAAGACGAAACACAAAAGGGGAGTCACAAAAATGGCAGCTGCAGCAACAGCTTAGTGACTTTTAGTTATTAGCCTAATGAACTCTACGGTCAAAAATGAGGCTTTTATGGCTCTCTTTGAAATCTTGTGCTTATAACTAGGACATGGCATGTCACATGTTGTCATATTCAGGACATTTGGCACCATAATGTCAGGTGCAGTTGGTGTGGATCACATGGACAACCAACGTGCCTGGCAATGGCAAACAAAACAACGTCTAAAATGGAGACACGGTAAGTGCGTGATCAAAAAATAATGATCGCAAAACAACCAAGCACATTTACAATTAATAGTAATAATAATAATAATAATAATTCTTTACATTTATATAGCGCTTTTCTCATTGCTCAAAGTGCTTTACACAGGGGAGCCACTTCAACCACCAGTAATGTGTAGCATCCACCTGGATGATGTGATGGCAGCCATTATTACAACAGTACACTCACCACAGTGGTGAGAGGGACAGCCAATTAGAGATGGGGATGATCTGGGGGCCAGAATGACCCTATGGTGGGCAATGTATTATATAGTGCCTTTCACATCTATCTATCTATTATATAGTGCCTTTCACATCTGTCTATCTATCTATTATATAGAGCCTTTCATATCTATCTATCTATCTATCTATCTATCTATCTGTCTGTCTATCTATTATATAGTGCCTTTCATATCTATCTATCTATCTATCTATCATGTGTGATGAGCGTGTCTATCTATCTATCTATCTATCTATTATATAGTGCCTTTCATATCTATCCATCCATCTATCTATACTGCTCAAAAGAATTAAAGGAAAACTTTTTAATCAGAGTATAGCATAAAGTCAATGAAACTTATGGGATATTAATCTGGTCAGTTAAGTAGCAGAGGGGGTTGTTAATCAGTTTCAGCTGCTGTGGTGTTAATGAAATTAACAACAGATGCACTAGAGGGGCAACAATGAGATGACCCCCAAAACAGGAATGGTTTAACAGGTGGAGGCCACTGACATTTTTCCCTCCTCATCTTTTCTGACTGTTTCTTCACTAGTTTTGCATTTGGCTACAGTCAGTGTCACTACTGATAGCATGAGGTGATACCTGGACCCTACAGAGGTTGCACAGGTAGTCCAACTTCTCCAGGATGGCACATCAATACGTGTCATTGCCAGAAGGTTTGCTGTGTCTCCCTGCACAGTCTCAAGGGCATGGAGGAGATTCTAGGAGACAAGCAGTTACTCTAGGAGAGCTGGAGAGGGCCATAGAAGGTCCATAACCCATCAGCAGGACCAGTATCTACTCCTTTGGGCAAGGAGGAACAGGATGAGCACTGCCAGAGCCCTACAAAATGACCTCCAGCAGGCCACTGGTGTGAATGTCTCTGACCAAACAACCAGAAAGACTTCATGAGGGTGACCCAAGGGCCCCATGTCCTCTAATGGGCCCTGAGCTCACTGCCCAGCAGCATGCAGCTCGATTGGCATTCGCCATAGAATACCAGAATTGGCAGATGCACCACTGGTGCCCTGTGCTTTACAGATGAGAGCAGGTTCACCCTGAGCACGTGACAGAAGTGAAAGGGTCTGGAGAAGCCATGGAGAACATTATGCTGCCTGTAACATCATTCAGCATGAGCAGTTTGGTGATGGGTTAATGATTGTCTGGGGAGGCATATCCATGGAGGGTCACACAGACCGCTACAGGCTTGACAAAGGCACCTTGGCTGCCATTAGGTATCAGGATGAAATCCTTGGACCCATTGTCAGACCCTATGCTGGTACAGTGGCTCCTGGTGCACGACAATTCCTGGCCTCATGTGGTGAGAGTATGCAGGCAGTTCCTGGAGGATGAAGGAATTGATACCATTGACTGGCCACCACACTTTCCTGACCTAAATCCAATAGAACACCTCTGGGACATTATGTTTTGGTCCATCCAATGCCACCAGGTTGCACCTCAGACTGTCCGGGAGCTCAGTGATGCCCTGGTCCAGATCTGAGAGGAGATCCCCCACAACACCATCTGTCATCTCATTAGAAGCATGCACCGACGTTGTCAGGCATGTATACAAGAACACAGGGGCCATACAAAGTGCTGCGTACAATTTGGAGTTGCTGCAATTCAATTTTGGCAAAATGGACTAGCCTGCCACATCATTTTTTCACTCTGATTTTTGGGCGTCTTTGAATTCAGGGCTCTGTAGGTTGATCATTTTCATTTCCATCAAACGATGTGGCATCCTTTCGTTCCTAACACATTACCCGGTCTATATCAGTATAGATATCCAGGAGGATTTCTTTTTCCCATTGAGATCTGATGTGTTTTCAAAGTCATACATTTATTCATTCATTTTCTAACCCGCTGAATCCGAATACAGGGTCATGGGGGTGTGCCGGAGCCAATCCCAGCCAACACAGGGCACAAGGCAGGAACCAATCCTGGGCAAGGTGCCAACCCACCGCAGGACACACACAAACACACCAAGCACACACTAGGGCCAATTTAGAATCGCCAATCCACCTAACCTGCATGTCTTTGGACTGCGGGAGGAAACCCACGCAGACACAGGGAGAACATGCAAACTCCACGCAGGGAGGACCCGGGAAGCGAACCCGGGTCTCCTAACTGCGAGGCAGCAGCGCTACCACTGCGCCACCGTGCCGCCCGCGTTTTCAAAGTGTTCCTTTAATTTTTTTGAGCAGTTTATTATATAGTGCCTTTCACATCTGTCCATCTATCTATTATATAGTGCCTTTCACATCTATCTACAGTCATATTAAAAAGTTTGGGAACCCCTCTTAATTCTTTGGATTTTTGTTTATCATTGACTGAGCTTTCAAAGTAGCAACTTCCTTTTAATATCTGACATGTTTTATGGACACAGTAGGATTTCAGCAGTGACATTAAGTTTATTGGATTAACATAAAATATGCAATATGCATCATAACAAAATTAGACAGGTGCATAAAAGTGGGCACCCAACAGAGATATGACATCAGTACTTAGTTGAGCCTCCTTTTCAAATCTAACAGCCTCTAGACGCTGTCCTCCTATAGCCTTTGATGAGTGTCTGGACTCTGATGGACGTATTT
The DNA here is from genome assembly GCF_016835505.1 of Polypterus senegalus. Taxonomy (NCBI): domain Eukaryota; kingdom Metazoa; phylum Chordata; class Cladistia; order Polypteriformes; family Polypteridae; genus Polypterus; species Polypterus senegalus. The sequence goes on from NC_053162.1 coordinate 9,400,242, forward strand.
CTGATCATTCTTCATACAAAATCTCTCCAGTTCAGTTCAATTTGATGGACAGCCTGCTTCAAATCATCCCGTAGGTTGTCGATGATATTCAAGCCAGGGGACTGTGACGGCCATTCCAGAACATTGTACTTCTCCCTCTGCATGAATGCCTTTGTAGATTTCCAACTGTGTTTTTGGGTCATTGTCTTGTTGGAATATCCAACCCCTGTGTAACTTCAACTTTGTGACTGATGCTTGAACATTATCCTGAAGAATTTGTTGATATTAGGTTGAATTCATCCGACCCTCGACTTTAACAAGGGCCCCAGTCCCTGAACTCGCCACACAGCCCACCCCACAGCATGATGGGACCTCCACCAAATTTGACAGCAGGTAGCAGGTGGTTTTCTTGTAATGTGGTGTTCTTCTTCCGCCATGCAAAGCGCTTTTTGTTCTGACCAAATAACTCCATTTGTGTCTCATCAATTCAAAGCACTTTGTTCCAAAATGAATCTGGCTCGTCTAAATGAGCATTTGATACAACAAGCGACTCTGATTGTGGCGCGAGTGCAGAAAGGGCTTCTCTCTCATCACCCTGTCATACAGATGTTCTTTGTGCAAATTGCACTGAATTGTAGAACGATGTACAGATACACCATCTGCAGCGAGATGTTCTTGCAGGTCTTTGGAGGTGATCTGTGGGTTGTCTGTCACCATTCTCACAATCCTGCTCATATGCCGCTCCTGTATTTTTCTTGGCCTGCCAGACCTGTTGGTTTAACAGTAACTGTGCCTGTGGCCTTCCATTTCCTGATTCCATTTCTTACAGTTGAAACTGACAGTTTAAACCTCTGAGATGGCTTTTTGTAGCCTTCCCCTAATCCATGAGACTCAACAATCTTTGTTTTCAGATCTTTTGAGAGTTGCTTTGAGGATCCCATGCTGTCTGTCACTCTTCAGAGGAGAGTCAAAGGGAAGGAAGCACAACTTGTAATTGACCACCTTGAATACCTTTGACCACTCATGATGGACACTCCTGTCTGTGAAGTTCAAGGCTTAAAGAGCTCATCCAACCAAGTAATCAGGATTGAGCAGTGACAGGCATTCAAATCAGCACAATGACAAGGGGACCCACATTTTTGCACAATGAGAACATGGATCCATCATGCCTTGTTACCACTGTGCAGGCTGGTGGTGGTGGTGTAATGGTGTGGGGGATGTTTTCTTGGCACACTTTAGGCCCCTTAGTGCCAATTGGGCATCGTTTAAATGCCACGGGCTGCCTGAGCATTGTTTCTGACCATGTCCATCCATTCATGACCACCATGTTCCCATCCTCTGATGGCTACTTCCAGCAGGATAATGCACCATGTCACAAAGCTCGAATCATTTCAAATTGGTTTCTTGAACATGACAATGAGTTCACTGTACTAAAATGGCCCCCACAGTCACCAGATCTCAACCCAATAGAGCATCTTTGGGATGTGGTGGAACAGGAGCTTCGTGCCCTGGATGTGCGTCCCACAAATCTCCATCAACTGCAAGATGCTATCCTATCAATATGGGCCAACATTTCTAAAGAATGCTTTCAGCACCTTGTTGAATCAATGCCACGTAGAATTAAGGCAGTTCTGAAGGCGAAAGGGGGTCAAACACCGTATTAGTATGGTGGTCCTAATAATCCTTTAGGTGAGTGTATGTACAAGGTGCAAGTAACGGCATGGATGAAATTCAGTAAATCACCGAGCCAACTGTACGTAAGCATACAGAGGCCAACGTGGACGCTGGTAGGCTAATCTAGGGCGGCGGCTGAATCCCAGGGGCAGTGAGGCTGCAGTGCTGCAGGGGGCGCCAGTGGTCATGAGCTGGCTGCTCAACGAATGTACGTGACGGACTGATCAGCTCTGGCGTGCTGGCAAAATGCACTGGACACCGACTATAGCCGGCTATGGCGATTCAAGGGTTATATTACTGTCGGAGATGGTTGGGATGGCGACTCGGCCTAGGAAGACCTTGCCCAGACCATGTGGGGACGACCACCCTGGTTCCTTTGGGGGCCACGGGTACAGCGCTTAGAGGCTCAACCCTGTAGGGGCCCGTGGTCGTGCCTTTGGAGCCGAGGAAGGGCCGGGGGGAAGAAGACTGTTTACACCCGGAGTGCTTCCGGGTACGCAGCCAGCACTTCCGCCACACTGGGGCGTGTCGGTGGGAGATTGCCGGGAAGCACCTGGAGCCCATCTGCGTGTGTATAAAAGGGGCCGCCTCCCTTCGTACGATGGCTGGAGTCGGGTGAGGAGAGGACGAAGCAGGAGAAGAGAGAGTGGAGGCGACCTGAAGAGAAAGGCACAGTGCGTGAGAGGCCTGGACTTTGGGGAGGTCTTGGGGTTGTGTGGCACTTAGTAACTGTAAATACTGTAAATAAACGTGTGATGGTGCATAATACCATGTCTGCCTGTCTGTGTCCGGGGCTTAGTCCACAATTACACATTAGAAACTCAGCATTAAATCTACAGCACCTTTAGAAAAGAATTTGGGAATCTGAGTTTCTCTTTTTGGTGGGCTGTTCCCATCACAAGGTAACGAGCAGGAGATCCAATGTACCTCTCAGGGAGTCAAACAGGCCATTCTTGATTGCCGAACTGCATTCTGGGAGAGACGTGCTTCCTCTCGTCCAGTGGGATTTCCTCTCCATGACTCGGGCTGACCTGCGGAGAAAAGCACAATGAGCGTGACAACGTGAAAGCAGCAGCAGGTCACCGACTGCACATCACGAGAGTGGCTGCCAGTGCTCAACGAATATACAACACGGCCCGATCCGCTCCGGCGTGCTGGCAAATGGCACTGGCAAACGACTATAGCCGGTTGCGGCGGTTTAAGGGTTAAGTGTGCGCATCGCCTTGTTTAATTGTGTGTGCCAATTGTGTTACTTTGAGATGGACCGTTTTATCAGGTAAGGCGTTCCAAAGAGGCCCTGTGGAGAGAAACCCGTGTGAAAAGATTGGACAGGCACAGGAAGAGGTTTGGGGGCAGCCGCCCGTATACTTGAATTAGGCTGCCAAAATTGAAAGGTTGGCTCCATAGAACAGGTCTCAACAGACTTCAGTCTAACAATAGAACAATCATAATTGGCAAAGATGGCGGTTTCAAAGCCAGGCAGGGGAAGTGATGTCATCAGGCCTGGAACCGGAAGTGGTGTCATTGGACCCGGTACCAGAAGTGACGTCCTCGAGTCCAGGCGAAATTTCCCATGGTTGGTCATTTTTAATTTTTTTTATATAGTGCATTCCCTGTGTAAGAAACTCAGAGCCTTGTAAAGAGTTCTGAACGTTAGATTAGATTAGATAAACTTTATTAATCCAATAGGGACTCATTCCGAGTCGTGTGAAAAAGTAAGTGCCCCCATGAAACTTTTTTTTTTTTTTTAACATCTGGTAGTTGTAAGGAATAGACAAAAAAAAAAAAAGATCATAAAGGTTTTGGGGGTCACCTGGAATCCCCATATTATTCAAGACTGAAATAATCACAAAACAAGTCAAAATAAATGCGAGTCATCAAAACAGATGGAGGAGGAGGAGTTTTAAGGCTTCAGGAGCGGAAGAGGCGGGCTTAAGGAGAGCAGAAGTGATGTCACTGATGGTTGAAACCATCAATCAATCATTCATTCAGTAGAGGGAAAAGGATGAGAAAAAGCATTGAGTGACAGCGCTAACCCCTGGTTCGGAGTGTTATTACAATCAAATGAGCCCTAAAGTTGCCTCCCATGGTGTGACAGGACATACGAAGAGGTGATCTCCATTGAAACAGCCATATAGATAAAGGTGATATAACAAACCACAACTTGGAGTCCGTTGAACATGGTGAGGCATAAAGATCTCCCACATTTCGAGGGAGAACTGTGGGGGCTGTAGTGGGGGCTAGAGAGGTGGTCTCACTCGATAGGTTAGGATCTACCGTTTTTAGTACCCATCATGAGTTGGAACGGTGAACATGAACTGCATTATGAGATAGGGACGCAGACAGCGTTCTGTATACGTATCACGCTCGGTCGAAATGCATCTGCACCAGATCGGTGAAATGATTTTGCTATGGATTTCTAAGCATCGGGCAGCTGGGTCCACACCGAAAAGAAAATCACCTGGCAGAGCTAAGGCCGTTAGAACGGCAGAAAACGTGGAAGTAGTAACACCATCCATTCTGCACTCGCTAAGGCTTTCTGAGAGATCCGTTTGATCTCTTTAAGGAGAGGCATGGGGCTTGAAGGGTGGCATGATCACCAGATTTAAGCCCATGTCACTTTTTCCTTTGGAGACACCTAAAGGAAAACAGACGTCATCCTCGATCTCTTAGGGATGTGAATGAAAGGATCAGACGGAAAAGCGACGCCATTCCACCTGAGATGACATGGAGAGTGAGGGAGAACTTCCCGCAACGTCTTCAGCAATGTATTGCCAACGACGGGCACCGCCTGTCTGATAGGATTTTTAAAACCCGTCAAAACAAAACTGTTTTTTTTATGTAAAATTTGTTTTTAGATTTTTATACCCCTTCAAAATGTGAGAGATCTTCATGCCCCACCCTGTATAATTAAAATAAACAGAAATACAGATTTTGCCATGTGGAAAGAGCAGACCTATGATGCTTGGGGTGCCAAGGGCATCTTCCACTTCCTGGGACGTTGATAGTCATAAAATGAACTGTCACCATCATACATTTGTCGCTGTTCAGACTTTCTCATCACACAAAAAAAAAACCCCAGTTGCCGCTTCATTTGTTGTCCTGTGCGCAGCCCCCAAAAAGCCCCCTCACTCTTGTATTCTGTGTGGTACCATGATCTCCCACCCGCCACTGCCTTGTCTTTAAGATCATCACTCTGTCTTCCAGGAGCACCAATCATCAGCTTCCTCAGTGAAATTTTGTTCATCGCTTGTTTCTGGGGTCTCCAGTTGGGGTGGGGTGGTCTCAAAAGAATCCTGCGGCGGACCTCCAGAGCTCCACTCCAGGTCGCCTTACATTCTACATCTGGTTAAGATGTGAGGTTAAGATTAGGGTTGGGGGAGGAGTCATCTGAGTCGAGTAAATCAGGTGACCAAAACCTGCAATCCAATTGGCTGTCATGGAGCTCCTGAATGGCGGCGCTGTGGAGGTCTGCAGCTCAACTCATCTCAGGCATCATTTTCAGGTACATTTTTTTTTTTTTATTGTTATACGAAAAAATAATAAAAAAAAAAAAAAATGTTTACCTTAAGAGTGACATATCCTGGAGCAGGCCAGGAACACGTGGCGATGGTAAACATGACTGGAAAAGTCGGCACCAGCTGTGTCTGACTCTACGGCCTACTCAGTTAAAAGCAGGCGTAAACTACAAAATCATCCAGTAAAAATGGGAACATCCCGTAACTGGAAACGTGTTCCGTATTGAACTGATATGGAATGGGGTTTGTTATTTTTGGTAAACATTGCGCATGAAATAACTGGTGCAAAAACCCCAAAGGGGGACCCCAAGATGCCATTGCATTGTCTTTTAATAAAGCCGTGTGTTTTGTAGCATCACGCCATATGGGGAGTGCAGGGTTGGCCCTTGTTCTGCCACGTTAAAGGTGTCTCAGTTCTGCTCTGCGAGTGATTCAAATGTGATGTGACCCATCCCAAATCAAGAAAATTAATAAAAAACAAATAAATCAGACAGATGTGACCCAGTAAACAAACTACGTGACGACTTCAAATGTTTTTCTGCGTGGGATGTTTACGAATTTCACAAAAACGATCTGAGTGGCATTGTGTAGAAAAATACGCATGTGAGAAAAGAAAAAAATGACGTGGCGAGTGTGTTGTATTGGTAAGCTTTGTGTTTATCTATTTCTTTTGCATTTCTCATTTCTGTAGAAAATCAAATCTATTTTACAGATGAAAAAGAAAATCTTTTAGCAGCAATACAAACAGGTTGCATGTTGTGTAATTCTCTATTTAAACCACAAGCCTTGGAAGGAGCTTACAGTTACGGTGCCAACACAATTCTAATTTTTATTATGCAACCCCCTAAACTATGACCATATAAATTATATTTAGATTCTTAAAATAATTTGATTAGCTTAATATAAATACTAACTTCATGGAAACTGAAGAATGAGGTGTATAAGTTTAGATTAGATGTCCATAATTATCCTGTATTTTACCATGCAATTACCTGCATAATTACAGAGGAACTGGGTCAGTGGAACACTATAATTAAGTACTCAATTGTAAATGTTACTCCACAATTTATATATATAATTGTAATAATAGACAGATAGATAAATAAGAAAGGCACTACAGATAGATAGATAGATAGATAGATAGATAGATAGATAGATAGATAGATAGATAGATAGATAGATAGATAGATATGAAAGGCACTATAAGATAGATAGATAGATAGATAGATAGATAGATAGATAGATAGATAGATAGATAGATAGATAGATAGATATGAAAGGCACTATAAGATAGATAGATAGATAGATAGATAGATAGATAGAAACTATATAACAGATAGATAGATAGATAGATAGATAGATAGATAGATAGATAGATAGATATGAAAGGCACTATAAGATAGATAGATAGATAGATAGATAGATAGATAGATAGATAGATATGAAAGGCACTATAAGATAGATAGATAGATAGATAGATATGAAAGGCACTATAATAGATAGATAGATAGATAGATAGATAGATAGATAGATAGATAGATATTTATTTTTATTTTTAAAATGACCTTTATTATGAACAATAACAAAAAATACAGTAATAAGACAAACAATCCCAATATTCAGGATATTAACAAAAAAGTCTGTATCACACAACCACCACTACTCCCCCTTTACACTCCTCCTACTCCGCTAATAAATATAATCAAAAAGTTGACAATTCATTATAATACAAAGACCACCACTACTCCCCCTTTACACTCCTCCCACTCTGCATATTAATAGATTATTTTAATATTAAAAATTAAACTTTACTTCGTGCAACAACAAAAAAAAAAAAAAAAAAAAAAAAAACACAGCAGTAGTATGCAGTTAATAAATATGTTGCATTACTCCACTACTATTGCCCCGTGCACACTTCTTACTCCACACATAAAGTACAGAATTTCCATATTAAATAAGTAATTCATAATTTGTTCATTAACCCACTATTCCCTTATACATGCCTCCTGATTCACACATAAATAATAAATAATTGTCCATAATAAACACACAATTCATAATCAGTTTACTCCACCATCACTCCCCCTGTACTCGTCTCCTACTCCGTACATCGCTCTCCATTATACACACAGCATTGTATTCCCCAGGAGTCTCCTATTCTGAGCTTTCAATCATCCAGTATTTAAATATTTTGAAGGACATTTAAAGAAGTCACCACCCAGTCACCAGCTTGCCCTTCTCAACAGAACACAAAGCCCCCCCAAGCCCCCATAAATCACAGAAGGTCTGTATGTCTCCAATGAGTTGATGGTAAGTGAACTCCAGCTTCAATCGGCACTTCACCAGCACTTTAAACATCAGGAGCACATCGGTGGTCTTTGAGTTTTTTTCTCTGTTCCTCCTGGTTTTGAGGATTGACAGTTTTGCTTGGCCCAGTAGATAATTTCCCAGCACACACTTGTTTCTCTGTCTCTGAGTATACTTAATACCAAAAATAAATCCAACAGTTGACAATGACAGTCCTATTCTATCCAAAAGTATCTTGAGAAATATAAAAAATGGTTCGAGCCGTTTGCAGTTAACAAAAAGATGAAAAACAGTCTCGCTGTTGACAAACGGACAACAATCTGATGTTCCTGGTGAAATAACCGATAAAAGGAGTTGGTGGCGAGAGCCCCATGAAGAATCCTCCATTGCAGTCGCCAATTCTTTTTGCAGTGGTTGTTTATAAAAGTTCTCCACGCTGGAGTTTCATTCACTCCAACATGCAGTTCTTGTCTCCAGCGTGTGTCTGGCAAGTCTCTAAGAAATTTATAAAAAGTCACCTTAACACACACCTGGTAGAGCTCATTTTTTCCCATCGTGTCAAACTGCTTGTCTATTAAGTTGCCAACTTTCAGAATGGAGCCTGGCGGTCAGTGCAGTCTGTGACGTTGGGTTTGACTTGGATGACGAGTTCTGTGATATCTGAGTTGAAGATCGGATTGTCCGGAGAGACGCTCTGGCACAGTGACCCTGCGCCTAAGTTCACCAAGGCCTCCTTAAACTGGCACAGAAAGTGGTGTACAAGACGTTCAGACCTCACGCCCAGGACCGATGTGAGGTGTGCTGCGGTGTGCCATGTGCTAGTGTGGTTATTTAAAAGATGGCCAATCTTCGTGATTCCACTTTTAATAAGGATTGAGGTGAAGTGACAAGAGAAAAGCAGAGGAGATTTCAACACATTATTCCTAATCAGAGGTTCCTCTAAAAAACAATGAAGATTGCCAAAAACAAAACGAGATCTCATAAGTTTACTATGCCAAGTAAGCAACATTGACTGATAGAATTTTGGCAAAACTGATAAAGTTAGTTTGGAGACGTCTAAGAGGAGTAGCTGTTTGTCAAATTTTAACTCGCTCACTTTGTGTAAAATTACAAACGCCAGGTCTCTCCAAGGCAGGCCGTCTGGACCATAGAACAGCCTCTGCAGCGTCTGGAGCCTGAAGGCCTCGATTTTACTTCTGACGTCAATCAGTCCCTGCCCTCCTTCTGCCACTGGTAGGTGCAGCACACCTCTCTGGACCCAGTGTAGACTGTCCCAAAAAAAGTCAAGGATGATCGTCTGTACAGATTTGATCAGAGCTACTGGTGGATCAGCACACCTGAGCTTGTGCCAAAACATGGAGGCAATCAAGTTATTCAGGATTAACACCCTGCCTCTACATGAAATGTCCCTCAGAAGCCACTTCCAACGGTTCAGCCTTGCTTGGATCAGATCTGTCCACCCCACCCAATTTTCTACAGCAGTGCCATCTGTGCCTAAATACACCCCCAGGTACTTAAACACGTTTCTATTCCATTGGAGGGTCTCAGGAAGAGCTGGAGGAGACGCGAGTCCCCAGTCACCCAGCAAGAAAGCATTGCTCTTGAGCCAATTGACTTTCGCTGACGTCAGTTTTTGAAAAACGTCTAAGCAGTTGACTAAAGTGTTTACCTCAGATGTAGAAGACACAAAGACAGTAATATCATCTGCGTAGGCAACGACCTTAAAACAAGCAGTGGGGCAAACTGGGATGCTGAGACCAGAAAGACGACGCCTGAGCTGCTCTAGGAGGGGCTCAATTGACAGAGAGTAGAGCATCCCTGGCGAATACCCCTGGTGACAGAGAAAGGGGCTGTTGTGGCACCGTTAATCTTCAGAACGCCATATATATTTGAGTAAAGCATTCCAATGTATTTGGAGAAGGAGGACCCAAACCCAAAAGCTTGTAGGACTCTGAACAGATATTGGTGATCCACTCTGTCAAAAGCTTTTCTTGATCCAATGAGATCATTCCTGCCTTTAAACCGAGAAGCTTTGAAGTCGTAATCAGGTCTCGCACCAGAAATATATTGTCAAAGATGGAGCGGTCTGGCACACAGTAGGTCTGATCTGACCTGATGACACACCCCATTACTCTACGCAGGCGAGTAGCCAGAGCCCTGGACAGAATCTTATAATCCGTACATAAAAGGCTAACAGGACGCCAGTTCTTGAGGTCGGACAAATCTCCTTTTTTTGGGAGCAGAGCAATAACAGCCCGCCGACAGGATAATGGCAGTTCATTGTTCATTATGCTCTCTCGAAGACTGCCAATAAATCCGCACCTAATAAATTCCAGAATGTCTTAAAAAACTCGACCGTCAGGCCGTCTATGCCAGGTGACTTTCCTGTATTTAGTTCGCTGAGGGCCGTAGTCAAGTCCTGTAAGCTGAGGGTTGTATCCAGAAGCTCTTTTTCCGTTTTGGGGATTTGTGGCAGGTTGTCTAGGAGGCTCCTGGTCTCAGAAGAATCTTCTGTTGTTTCGCACAGAACAGCTTTTATAAAAATCATGAGCAATAGCTCTGATGGCCTCAGGCTCCTCGATGATCGCCCATCCTCATTTTTCAGAGCGTGAATCACTTTACTCTGTGATCTTTTCTTTTCAAGTCCAAAAAATTGAGAAGGAGAATCCATTTCGACCAACTCCTGAATTCTTGAGCGCACAAGAGCACCATGCACCCGTCTGTCCAATAAGTCCATGAGATCTTGTTTTTTTGTTTTTAGATTTTCAAAGACGCCATCGTTAAAAGAGCTGTCTAAAGACGAAGAAAGCTCTAAGATGTCCTCCTCCAACTCTGCCATTGCCTTCCTCATATTCTGAGTTGCATTCTGCGTGTATTGCTGACACAGCACTTTGATCTGAGTTTTTGAACAGTCCCACCACTGCCGCAGAGATGAAAAGGAACTTGTCGTCAACCTCCACCTCTTCCAGAAGAATTCAAAAACTTCAATGAAACGGAGATCTTTCAGTAGGCTGTTGTTGAAGTGCCAGTATGACGGAAAGGAAGATCGAAATGGAAGTGAAACTTTGAGAAGGACAAGACTGTGATCAGAAAAGCCAGAAGGATGAATGGAGCAGTTCGCTATAAGATTGCTGTGGTGATTCAAGCAATACACTCTATCTAGTCTCGCCATGGAGATCGAGCCCCCCGAACCCTTCACCCACGTGTACTGGCGAATTCCTGGGTGTAATGCCCTCCAGACATCAAAAGGTCGGCCTTGCTGAGGACTGACTTCAAGTGAGCAGGAGCTGGGGTGAGGCTCCAGGCCATTTCTATCTAAGGAGGCGTCATCTGTGCAGTTAAAATCTCCCCCCACAAAAACAAGATCTTCATCTTTGCACTGCACAAGTAAGTCATGGAGCAAAGAGAAAACAGCAAACGCTCCCTTCCTTCATTGGGTGCATAAACATTTATGAAGACCCACGTTGTGCCCCCTAAGCAGGCTTCCACTTTCAGCAGTCTGCCTTTAACTACCTCTGTCACGCTAGTCGAGTCGGGTGAGAAAGAAGTAGAAAACAGAATGGCGACCCCGGCACTAACACTCGACCCGTGGCTCAAAAACATCTGTCCCTGCCAGCCTCTGTGCCAGTCTGCCTGGTTAGCAGGGTCTGTGTGAGTTTCTTGTAAAAAAATAACACTAAGCTCCTTATTAAGTAGATAATCAAACACATGACCGCTTGTTGTCATGTCGACTTCCATTGATGTTAATTGTGCCAAAATTACACAAAGGCATGAAAAGCAAAAAGAAAAGCAGTCACCAAAACAACTTTAAAAAGACATGGAAGGACGTGTCCAGCAGTACATCATACTGGCTTGGGATTTAAGGATCTTTTCACCCTGCTCATCACATTTTTCAGCCGCACAGCTTCAGTTCTCTTAAGGCCTAAAGCTGTAGCCTGGCGTAGGACCCCTTAGCTGAGCTCAAAACAGTTGGAGATCGGGAAATGGTGACTCACATTCACACCCCTCTTGCCCTCAATAAATTTTACAAAACGGATTATGTTGTCGTTACTGTAGCCACCACGGAAGCTCAGCTGAGGTGACAGATTGGACCTCACTGATGTCCCGAGCCACCGCCTTCATCCTGACTCACAATACCGACGTCTGCAGGCACCTCAGGCTCATCTTGAACATTCTCTGAGTCGTCAGCTGCGGAGACTGAGCTCTCAACTTTATTGTGTTTAAGTGCAACACTGCTACATGCGGACCCGTCTTTCCTTTTTCTTGTCACAGGCTTTACCCACTCTGTGTCATCCTCCATTTCTTGAACATTGCTCGCTGTTGTCTGCTGAGGTGCTCATCTTATTGATCGCACCCTCAGCCCTAACATTCTCCTCAACCTCTCGTATCTGTTGTACAGCTTCTGTTTCAATGAGCTCGGCGCTGGGCAGAGCCCCATCATCATGAACGGAAGCCACACTCACAGGCTGCTCAGCACCATCACTCGTATGTGCAGAATGAACAGTAACACCGTCCGTAGGCAGTGATCCGGCCTCAGCCGCAGCGTCCTTCTCTGGGGCGCTCTCACCACTCTGCACGACTTTAGTTGCGGGCGCGACTCAGCCGCATCCGCCGGCTCAGCTGCACGTTCAGGTGCCAGTTGCGCCATCATAGCAGGTAAAGAACTGCCCTGATCCTGCACACTCTGACCAGGGCCCTCCATTAAGTCCTCCTCCACATCAGAAAAACTGACGGAAGACTCACTGCCTTCATCGTCAAATAATATCGAGTAGTCCTCGCGGCTACTTTTAGAAACACCAGGTACTGCGGAGTCTGTAGTTTCCTCAGAGCGCTTACACTGGCTAGCCTTGTGCCCCACTTGACCGCACTTAAAACATTTCATGGACTCGGATGATATAAAACCACATAATCAAATCCATCTACTCTGAATTTGAGAGCCACATCAAGTTCACCTTGTAAATCGTTTAAAATCATGTGAACTTGTCTCCTGAAAGAAACGATATGTTTTAAGTCGGGTGATCGACAGCCCAAGGGAATCATTGAAACTTTTGATATGATCTGCCCATATCTTTCAAGTTCTTTGATGAGAATATCATTCTTTAGAAACGGAGGAACATTTGAAATAATCACTCTCCGTGCAGGAGTAGAAAGAGGTAAAACTGAAATTAAGGTACCGTTAATAATCACACCATTCTGAACAAGAGTATGCACCAAACTCTCATCATTTAGAAACAGGACAACACTTTTATTCATCCGAGATGCTGAACGGACATTTTTTACAGCCGATTAACTTGCCGACTTCCACTACACACGCCTCAACAGAGACCATCGGATCAACCAACAACTTCACGCCATGCCGGCGTGTTAAGTTTTCAAAATTGCGGCATCAAGCCAGGCGGTGTTTGTCTCGGCGCCCATTGCGCCCGCAAATACAATACTGGAGTCAATAAGAAAAACAATATGTAGACAGCAAAATAACCCCTACACATTAGAGAAAACAAACAACAAAAATATAAAGATTGGAAAAAAAGAATAAGAAATACTCACGAGCCCACCCGGCACGCCACCACCTCCTCCACCTCCCGCCAGCAACCCACAGACACGCCCACGAAAGACCTACGCAATCAAACCACAGACCGACAGCGAAACAGCATAGATAGATAGATAGATAGATAGATAGATAGATAGATAGATAGATAGATAGATAGATAGATAGATAGATAGATAGATAGATAGATAGATAGAAAGGCACTATAGATAGATAGATAGATAGATAGATAGATAGATAGATAGATAGATAGATGTGAAAGGCACTATAAGATAGATAGATAGATAGATAGATAGATAGATAGATAGATAGATAGATAGATAGATAGATATGATATGAAAGGCACTATAAGATAGATAGATAGATAGATAGATAGATAGATAGATAGATAGATAGATAGATAGATATGAAAGGCACTATAAGATAGATAGATAGATAGATAGATAGATAGATAGATAGATAGATAGATAGATAGATAGATAGATAGATAGATAGATAGATAGATAGATAGATAGATAGATATGAGACTATGATAATAGATAAGATAGATGGATAGATAGATAGATAGATAGATAGATAGATAGATAGATAGATAGATAGATAGATAGATAGATAGATAGATATGAAAGGCACTATATAGATAGATAGATAGATAGATAGATAGATAGATAGATAGATAGATAGATAGATTTTAGATAGATGAGATTTATTATAGATAGATTAACATATATAGATAGATAGATAATCATAAGATAAACAGCCCCAATATTCAAGATAAACAAAAAGTAAATATCAGACAACTACCACTGCCCCCCCTTTACACTCCTCCTACTCCGCACATAAATAATATAAAATAAATTAACAATTCATTTTAATACAAAGACCACCACTACTCCCCTCTTTACACTCCTCCTACTCCGCACATTAATAAAAAATTAACAATTCATTATAATACAAAGACCACCACTAATCCTCCTTTACACTCCTCCTACTCCGACATTAATTAAAGCATATTGTTGAAGCCCACCAATGCTTTTCATTCCCAGTTGATCACCAGTTTGCCCCTCCACAGCACACAGTACCTGTCGTGTCCCCCACATGTCGCTGAACATTTCTAAATTGTTTGTTAGTTTATGGTACATGAATTCGAGTTTTAGTCGACTTTTAATTAAAACTTTGAACAGCAGCAGAGCGTCGGTCCCCATGAGGTTTTCTCTTTATTCCTCCTTGTTTTAGGATTGCCAACTTGGCCTGTCCTAAGAGGAAATTCCCAAGAACAGACTTATTCCTATTTTTTTGATTATAGTTAATACCAAAGATAAAGTTAATTTTTGAGAGACCAAAACCAAAACCACTAAGAATTAAATCCAAGAAAATAAACAAAGGCCTCAGCCGTTCACAGTGAATGAACATATGAAAGATGGTCTCCCTTGTGTCACAGAACGGGCACTGGTCAGTCTCTGAAGCGTTAATTATATTCAGAAATGAGTTTGTGGCCAAGGCCGAGTGCATTATCCTCCACTGCAGATCCCCAAGTCTTTTCTGTAACGGGAGTTTATAAAAGCTCTCCATGAAGGTGTTATGTTCTCTGAGACCTGCAGTTCTTTCCTCCACAAAGTATCTGGCAACCCTTTCAGTTGGTTATAAAATGTCACTTTGACACACAGTTTATAAAGTTCTTTTTTGTTAAACAGTTCAAAGTCTTTCTCGACCAGAGTCCCAAATCTGAGAAGGTGTCCAGGTCTGTCAGTGTGGTCAGTGACGTGTGGTCTTACAATGATGGTGGGTGATGTCATCTCTGCTTCTGGTGTCCCTCACCTGTGAAGTACTCGTCACACAGTGAACTCGCTCCTGACCTCCGCAGTGCTGTTTGTACTTGACTAAGAAAAATGTCAACCAAGCGTACTGATCTGATCCCCAGGACTGTCGCTAGGTGGGCAGGGGTGTGCCAGCACCTCATATTTGTATTAAATAAATGTCTTATTTTTAAAATTCTTTTGTTTAAAAGAATTGATACGAATGAGTCAGAAAATAATAACGAACAATCTAAAAGAGGATTCCAGACTAAAGGTTCTTCCAAGAACCAAAAATACTTTCCAGATTTAGCCTGGTCCTTCTGAACTTTCTGTGCCAAACCTGAAGTGCAGATTTATAAAATTCCGGCAGGTCAGACCCAACAACGTTGGCAGAATGTAATAAAAAATAATGTTCAGCAAAATTTAAATTCCTTACCCCACGAAATAAGGTAAAGGCCAGCTGTCTCCATGGTAGGTGCTCAGGGCCGTATAAGAGCCGATGTAATGCCTGTAACCTAAAGGCCTCCATCTTGCTCACCAAGTCAATGAGTCCCTGACCGCCCTCTTCTACAGGCAGATACAGGACACTGCGCTTTACCCAATGCAGGCCATCCCAAAAGAAATCTAAAAGTATTGCCTGGATGTTCTTGATGACCGATATTGGAGGGTCTATACACTGTAACTTATGCCAGAACATGGAGGCTATTAAGTTATTAATAATGAGGACCCTGCCTCGACAGGAGATCTCCTTTTGAAGATACTTCCATTTCTTCAGTCTGGCTTGAACTTTTTCCGCCCAGTCTGCCCAGTTTTCTTCAGCTACTCCTCCTTGTCCTAAAAACACCCCCAGGTATCTGAAGACTCTTCTGTTCCACTTAAGGCCACCAGGTAGGCCCGGTGGGTCTCCATCCCTCCAGTTGCCAATTAAAAATGCGGTACTTTTGTCCCAGTTAATTTTTGCCGATGACAGTTTTTCAAATTCATCCAGGCAATGTTTCAGCTCCGTGATGTCTCCAGGATGACAGATGAACACGGTTAAATCATCAGCATACGCGACCACCTTGAGCTGTAAATTCGGGCACTGAGGGATGTTCAGACCTTGAAGGCGGATGCGAATTTGTTGTAGTAGCGGCTCGATGGAGAGCGAGAAGAGCATACCGGACAGAGAGCAACCCTGACGTATCCCTCTGGTGACCTTGAACGGGGCGGTTAGTGTTCCATTGAGTTTCACGACACTAAAAACGTTGTGATATAAAAGTCCAATGTGTTTAATGAATGAAGGTCCAAAGCCAAAGGCCTTCAGCACTGCTAAAAGGTAATTGTGGTCCACCCTGTCAAACGCCTTCTCCTGATCCAGTGATAAAAGACCAGCATCAAACCCAAAGAGCCTGGCAGCATCAATCACATCCCGAACCAGGAAGATGTTGTCCAGAATACACCTGCTGGGGACACAGTATGTCTGCTCGGGTTCACGATACTCGCCATGACTCTTCCTAACCGGTTAGCCAGGGCCTTGGAGAAGATTTTGTAATCCGCACACAGCAGGCTTACTGGGCCAGTTCTTTAGCTCCGTGAGGTCTCCTTTCTTTGGGAGTAGTGTGATAACCGCCCTGCGACAGGAAAGGGCAGTTCACCCACTCAGACTTTCACAGAAAACCTCTGCCAGATCAGCGCAAGGTGACACCAAAAAGCTTTAAAAAACTCAACAGGCAAACCGTCAATTCCTGGGGACTTCCCAATGTTCAGCCCATTCAACGCTGTGGTCAACTCATCTAGAGAGATCGTAGTTTCCATGAAGTCTTTCTCTCCATCTAGAACCTGAGGTAAGTCCTGGAGAAAACTGACGACTCTAAATGTACCTCTTCAATGTCTGCAGAAAACAGTCGCTGGTAAAATTGGTGTGCCCAGGATCGAAGGGCTTCAGGCTCCAGCAGGTTTTGACCTTTGTCATTTTTTAAACAGTTGATGGTCTTACTTTGGCCAATTGTTTTTTCCAGTTTAAAAAATTGCGTAGGAGCGTCCATCTGGGTGAGCGACTGCATTCTCGAGCGGACGAGTGCGCCGTTGACTCTCTTGTCTATAAGGTCCATCAATAATTGTTTCTTAGTTTTGAGGGACTCAAAAATGCTGCCGTCAAAGTTATTACATAAAACTGAATGAAGTTCCTCAATATCCTTCTCCAGTTCAGAAATGGCGCATTCACATCCCTGGTGGTGTGCTCGGTGTATTGTTGGCACAATACGCGTATCTCAGTTTTTGAGCAATCCCACCATTGCCTCAGTGAAGAGAAGGTCTTCTTTTTGTATCTCCATTGTGTCCAGAAGTATTTGAAACAGTTGATGAAGTGGGGTCTTTCAGTAGATTATTATTAAAGTGCCAGTAGGATTTAACAGAAGGAGCAGAGAGAAAAGAGATTTGAAGGGAAACAAGACAGTGATCAGATAAACTAGTTGGAAGAATGGAGCAGTTAGCTATGAGGTTCCTGTGATTTTTCTGGATGTAAATTCTGTCAAGTCGAGCCATAGACAGCAGCCCAGCTGAGCTCTTCACCCACGTATACTGCCGGACCCCCGGATAAAAATCCCTCCAAATATCAAGGAGATTATTATTGGTGACCACAGACCTCAGTGATTGGACGGACCCGGTGCGGTTCTAGCCCATTCCTGTCCAGCTGCGCATTTTCTGTGCAGTTAAAGTCGCCCCCAACAAACACCAGCTCATCATTGTCACATGTCCCCAGGACATCATTTAAAACTGAGAAGCAGTGAGTTCTCTCAATCCCTACATTTGGGGCGTACACGTTAATGAACACCCACTTCTTCTCTCCCAGCTGCGCTTCTACCTTCAGCAGCCTCCCCTGGATTAACTCAGTACAAACAACACTGTCAGGTACAAAACTCTTAGAAAATAAGATCGCGACTCCTGCACTGAGATTTGAGCCATGACTAAGATGTGCCAGCCCTGGCCACTCTCTGTGCCAGTCAGACTGATTAGCCTCGTCAGTATGGGTCTCTTGAAGGAAAACCACGTTAATTCTTTTTTGCGCTAAGTGCTCAAATAGCGCCGTTCTTTTTACTAGATCTCTGCAGCCGTTTATATTGAAAGAGCACAGGGAATAGACAGGCATTTTAAAAGAAAATAAGGTGGCGGTCAACAACACTACATTAACCAAAGAAACGGGTAATCGCATTAAAACTGCCATCATGATTGTGCTTCTAGTGAACGTTTCACTTTGCTTATGATATTCTTTAATCGGACTCTCTCTTTGGAGGTCATACCTAATTCAGCAGCCCGCCGCCGCACTTGCTTCGCCGAGCTCAGAAACTGATGGAGATCAGGAAAGTGTTCGACTATACTGACCCCCCGCTTCCCTTCTAAAACTCTAAAAGCGCAAAATGCTTTCTGTGCTGTAAGCCTCGTGTAAGCTCGAGTGAGATGACAGATCAACTCTTATCGACGGGTCAGATTCATTGCCGTCCTCCCCTCCTTCCTCTCTCGCTTTGATTTCAGTGCCGTCTGTCTGCTGCTGATCACTAGCGGCGGCCTCTGCACTTTCAGTCTTAGTGCTCTTCTTGGCGCGCCCACCACTGGTTATTTGTTCTTTTCTTTTCCTGGTTACCGGCTTAACATAACCGTGTTCATCGTTACTGTCTTCAACGAGCATTTCTCCATCGGCCCCCGTCTCATGCGTTGTTTCTTCAGTCAATGCCTGCACAGCCAGCGCGCTCTTCTCCGCCCCCCCTTGAGAAGGCGCATCTCTTGGGCACGTCTCTAGAGCGGCAATACTCTCGGTGGGTGTTTTTTGGAGAAGCGCTGCAGGGTCATCTTTATAATATTCGACCCTGGTATCACCTTAGCCACCATCTCCTCCTCTTCATGGCTGACTTCAGCCTTCTTGTTCCCATTACTTTTACTAATCTGCCCGGCATTAGCCGCTGCGGCCGTGATCATTTCAGCCCTCAGGTTTTTTCCTAACGCAGGCTCTCCGCTGGACACTTCCAGCTCCCCTGCTTCATGTCCCGGCCAGCTGTGATACTTTGAACTACAGTAATTTCACTCTGATCTTCAGCCGCTTCATCTGAATCGTAACTCAGATCCTCCATTTCCGAATCACTGATCACCGACTCATTCTCTTCGTTGTCCGAAGTTCTATCACGGGCTCTCTGTGCACACCAGACGGTCCCGGCATATCCGAGCTCTCCGTCATCTCACCCGCTTACACTGACTCGCTTTGTGCCCTGTCTGACCACACTTAAAGCATTTCATTTGTTCCGTAGTGATAAAAACTATATATTCGTAACCCTCTACTTTAAATTTCAAGGCCACATCAAGCTCCTCACGCGAGTTATTTAGTATCATGTACACCTGTCTCCGGAAAGACACGACATGCTTTAAATCCGGTGAGCGGCAGCCAAGCGGTATCATAACCACATCAGATATGACTTCACCATATCTACGAAGTTCATTTAATAAAGCCTCATTTTTCAAAAATGGTGGAACATTTGAAATAATAACTCGTTTAGCAGGAGTCGATAAAGGCAGAACCGGGACTAGCGAGCCGTTTATCACCAGGCCTTCCTGCACTATAGTATGCACCATAGCTTCGTCGCTTAGAAAAACTACAATAGTTTTGTTCATTCGGGATGCTGACTTCACATTCTTACAGCCAACTCTTTTCGCTACCTCAATAACACACGCCTCAACAGAAACCATCGGGTCCACAACCACTTTAATTCCATTTTTCCTTGAAAGATTTTCAAAATTTCGCGGGTTAAGCCCTGGAGGCTTTGCTCGGGACGCGGCCATGGCGGCGCAGCCGCAGCCCGACTATTACAACAACCACTGACAATAAACTATATACTTTCAAATAAATGGCAAATCAGTAAAAAAATCTTTATACATAAAACTAATAGTAAAGAAAGTTAGAAAAAGAAAACGAGAAATACTCACAGATACCCAAACGAACGGAGCGAACCTGCGACCAACAACCACGCCCACCCAGACCAGAGTAATCGACAGACAGAGATTCCACAGACAGAAAGGATAGATAGATAGATAGATAGATAGATAGATAGATAGATAGATAGATAGATATGAAAGGCACTATAATAGATAGATAGATAGATAGATAGATAGATAGATAGATATGAAAGGAACTATATAACAGATGGATAGATAGATAGATAGATAGATAGATAGATAGATAGATAGATAGATAGATAGATATGAAAGGCACTATAAGATAGATAGATAGATAGATAGATAGATAGATAGATAGATAGATAGATAGATAGATATGAAAGGCACTATAAGATAGATAGATAGATAGATAGATAGATAGATAGATAGATAGATAGATAGATAGATATGAAAGGCACTATATAATAGATAGATAGATAGATAGATAGATATGAAAGGCACTATAAGATAGATAGATAGATAGATAGATAGATAGATAGATAGATAGATAGATAGATAGATAGATAGATATGAAAGGCACTATATAATAGATAGATAGATAGATAGATAGATAGATAGATAGATATGAAAGGAACTATATAACAGATAGATAGATAGATAGATAGATAGATAGATAGATAGATAGATAGATAGATATGAAAGGCACTATATAACAGATAGATAGATAGATAGATAGATAGATAGATAGATAGATAGATATGAAAGGCACTATATAATAGATAGATATATATATAGATAGATAGATAGATAGATAGATAGATAGATAGATAGATAGATAGATAGATAGATATGAAAGGCACTATATAACAGATAGATATTTTGTATATATAAAAACTGTGCAATAACAATTACAACTGAGTATTTAATTGTAGTGTTACACTGTATTACCTAATTAAGTACAAGGTAATAACCCCTAGTTACTCTGTAATTATACAGTTATACAATTATCCATGCTAAATACAGTGCAATTATCGACACCTAATCTAAAGTGGTACTGAATAATGTTTAGCATTAATCATTTACCCATGAACCCTTTCTCCTTTTCTTCACTGGTGTAATCAATTAAGGCAATGTCGCCACCCAGTCAGGTGGGTGGCATATTGGCACTGTGGTAGCACTGCAGTCTCACAGTAAGCAGACTACGATTCACGTGCCAGGTCCTCTCTGTGTGGAGTTTGCATGTTCTCCCCGTGTCTCAGTGGGCTTCCCCCTGGTGCTCCTGTTTCCTCCCAAAGTCCAAAGACATGCAGGTTCAGTGAACTGGTGGTCCTAAATTGGGCCGTGTGTGTGGTTGGAGTGGATGAGTGTGTGTGTGTGTTCACCCTGTGATAGACCGGCACTCTGTCCAGGGTTTTTTCCTTGCCTTGCACCCTTATGCTTGCTGGGATGGGCTCCATCACCCCCCTGGGACCCTGTTCAAGACTAAGAGGGTTGGAAATTGACTGAATGACCACCCAGTTAATGGTTCGCATCAGTTTTTTTATTGAGAACTTTTTTTTTTTTTAGCGTGTCAGGCACGGGAGCAAATGTGAAGAGTGAGAGTAAGAGACTGAGTAACAGTTTCATACTGCAGGCCATGAGAATTTTGAATGTATAAAAATGTATACAGTTATATGGTTGCATTGTCTATTGGTCTATTTATTGTTTTTATTGTCTATTGTGTGTTTATTGTATTTGTTGCACTTTGTTGTATGCTGCTCTGTGTCACAGCGTGGCTCACGTCATCACATCTCACTATCTATGTGTCACAGTCGCTGATAACAATAAAGTAACCTTGAGCTTGATGATCATCACATCCTTGATGGTGGTTCACTACAGAGGATGGCATTTGCCGAGTTTTAGCTCTGTACGTATAAATCCAAGGGTTCACTTACTTTTTCCACACCATGTTGTGACTGTTTAATGCTCAATAAATGCCTGAAGTGTTTCAATTGTTTGTGCGTCACTAGTGTAAGCATATTGTGTTTGTCTATACTTAGGACTTGGATGAAGATCAAATCACACAAGGGAATTCCAATGGGTTTGCTTCATATGCAAAGTCACCTAATAAAAGGCAGTTTGTTGGTGTCCAGTAAGCCTTCCATTGGTTGAAATTTGCCACGCCCACAATGCATTTCTCTTTCTTACACTCAACACTCACACAATTTGAACTCAATAACGAAAATCAGAAACTACTACCAGGGTCTCTGCAGAAATGGAATTTCTAGAAAGGCTGTGGACGCATGTCTGGTAGACCTCCTGCCATCTGTGCCATCTGCAGTGAAGTCGTAGGATGTGATTTTCTTCGGCTCAAATGCAAGATGATTGACCTGGAATAAAAAAAAAAAAAGAAAGTCAGTAATATTAATAATCCATCCATTCATTTATTTTCCTGCTTATTTAGCTGCAGGGTTGTTGGAGGGCCCAGCCTGTCTATAGTGGGAAACCAACCCTGGATGAGGTGCCAGTTCACTGCTGGGTACACCTAAGGATGCAGACATGCAAAACAAAACAAAAAAAAAAAAGGGTTGGGGGCTGGTATTGGATGGGAACAAGGTGACATTGGCACAGAGGTGTCCACTTTTGTAGTTGTGGGTGAAAACCATTGAGATGGACAAGTCACTTCTATTGCACAAGGGTGTTCTTGGTGTCCACCAGGGGGCAGAGTAGAGTCGATCCTCACTGCAGCACATCACATTCTGGTTATGGCACCTGCTTGGCACTGTAGAGGATGGTGAATGGTGGCAGACTACACTACCAAGGTACCCATCAGCCTTTTGTTTAGGACGTCCATAACAGGAGAAAGGGAAGCTGGATGATTGAGGAGCTTGGCCACCCTACGTAGCCATCTTTACCCGCCCAGCTCTTCTGAGCCATTGCCACTCATGCCAGTAGATTCAGGGACATTTTGTACCCCCAAAGTCGTAAGGTGGCTGAATGGTCAATCGTGAGAATAAATAATATGCATGCAACATATAGACAGATAGATTGATAGATAGATACTTTATTAATCCCAAGGGAAATTCACTATATATATATATATATATATATATATATATATATATATATATATATATATATATATATATATATATATATATCGCCTTCACGTCTATCACATTGCGCTAACATCACGTCCATTCATTTTTTTTCCTCGTCAACATTCCATACACCAACGATATTTTTTTGCAAATGCATTAAAATGTTGAAATATTTATTTTTTTATTGTAAATTGCAAATGGAGCCGACTGTTTTTTTTATTGTTTATCTTTTCCTTTTATTAATATCTCTATAATTATTTTTTTTTGCAAGTCTGCCTACTTTATTCCAAATGACGGCTCATACGAGGCTCCCGAAGTTAAAAATATCTTCCGCCCGACTAGTGGCGGATGGGAACTCGGTGGCTTCCCGCATTGTTCCTTGTGACCCCCCTGGACCCTCGCCCCAAGAGATCTCTCATGTCCGTTTATTTACAAGTTCAAGTTCTCATGACCGCTTCCTCTCATCAAATGTCGCAAACATTTTGGACGCCTTCACTGCTCCATTAAAGTGATGTGCTTTGTTTAAACGTCCCTGGCAGACAAGGCTGCAGCGTCGTGGCACTTGGGGGGACTCCTGCCGCCTCACGGGATCAGGGGTTCAAAACCCCGTCTCGGTCATCGTCTGACAACTCTGAGGTGGCCCAGTGTGGGCAGGGACGTGCGGTCAGTCATCATGAAAAGTAAAAAAAAAAAAACTAATAATGATAACGAAACATAAATGTGTCCACTGGTCTGTGCTATAAATTGGTTTTCTTTATGATTTCAATCATTTTAATCATTGTTATAGTCAAAATCGCTGAATTTGCGGCAGCGACGAGCCTCCCCTCACCTCGGACTGCGCTCTCCATCACACACTGGGCTGATTGGCGCGGGCCTGTCGCTGTCTCTCTGTATGTCGCCAATATAATGTCTGCAGACACATTTATTATACACCCTGACTTTCCACAGTCTGGCTAATATCTTCAATGAAAGTGTGTGACATATTTAGTCTTCCTGATCGGACATAAAACCGCAGTGAGAAGGCACAGGATGAAGCAAACAGTACCGTGGCGCCCTGAAGGGGGCGCATGTGAGCACAACAGGTGATCGTTACTGCTGTTAAGTTCGCGCCATCAGAACGTCAAGTGCACCGCAGCGCTCCGTTTATTTTTATTTTATGTTCCGACTGACTGCCAAAATGGAAGATTAAGATTTTTAAAACTAAAGGAAAATAAAGAGGACTTTTACAAGAAAGTGACGAAGATTTTAGTGGAGAAGGACAGGCGCATGGACTTCATTTACAAGACCATAAACCGTTTTCAGTTTCATATAAAAAAAAAAATGGAATTAGACAACAATCCAATATTTAAAAACTAAATTTTGACCTTAAATAAAATATTCTTTTGATTTTCTTGTTATCCTTTTGTTGAACAGACTGCTTTAAAATCGATTAAAGCATCAGAATTAAAAGCTTTAAAAAAAACAAACTATTTCAATCAAGGTCAAAATTGAAATCCGTTTTTTGTACACCACTCAATACTTTCATTTGTATTGAATGAGTTGGAATTGTTGAATTGCAACGGCAAATTTAGAACACATGGAGGGTGAGGAGCAAATGCGCTCTCTCTGTCTCTCGCCGCTATAAATGTCACGTTCTTTTATAGTCACATGTGTACCTTACCTGCCTCGGTGTGTAAAGAATGCTGATGAGATAAGAAACATAACCAGTAGTCAAGTGCAGGCTGCCACACTGAAAAATGTATAATATTGATATTGTTCATTCAACATAAATTTTCTCTTTCAAGCAACTTAAGATTAGTCATTTAGTGTTGTAGCTTGAAATATTTGGTTTCAGATCTCAATCAAAGTAAAAAAAACTTTGTTTGTACCAAAGTTACGGTGGAGGGAATAAACATAAAAATCCTATTTCAGTTAACCTAATATTTTAGGTTAGGTAGAACATTAGAACACTCTAGACGAGAGCAGGCCATTCAGCCCAACAAAGCTCGCCAGTCCTATCCACTTGTTTCCTCCAAGAAAACATCAAGTCGAGTTTTGAAAGTCCCTAACGTCTTACTGTCCACCACACTACTTGGTCGCTTATTCCAAGTGTCTATCGTTCTGTGTGTAAAGAAAAACTTCCTAATGTTTGTGTGAAATTTACCCTTAACAAGTCTCCAACTGTGTCCCTGTGTTCTTGATGAACTCATTTTAAAATACAAGTCTCAATCCACTGCACTAATTCCCTTCATAATTTTAAACACTTCAATCATGTCACCTCTTAATCTTCTTTTGTTTAATCTGTAAAGGCTCAGCTCTTTTAATCTTTCCTCATAACTCATCCCCTGTAGCCCTGAAATCAGCCCAGTTGCTCTTCTCTGGACCTTCTCTAGTGCTGTTATGTCTTTATGGAGATCAAAACGTCACCCAGGACTCCAGATGAGGCCTCACCAGTGTGTTATAAAGACTTGAGCAGAACCTCCTGTGACTTGTACTCCACACATCAAGGCGCTATATAACCTGACATTCTGTTAGCCTTCTTAATGGCTTCTAAACTCTGTTGGGAAGTCGATAGCTTAGAGTCCACTATGACTCCTAAATTCTTCTCATAAGGTGGACTCTCGATTTTCTGACCGCCCATTGTGTATTCAAACCTCACATTTTTACTTCCTACGTGTAATTCTTTATATTTACTGACATTAAATTTCATCTTCCACAAATCTGCCCAAGCCTGTCTGCTGTCCAAGTCCTTCTGTGATGATATAACAGATTCCAAATTATCTGCTAATCCACCTGTCTTGGTGTCATCAGCAAACTTAACCAGCTTGTTACTTATATTCCTATCTAAATCATTTATATATATATATATATATATATATATATATATACTAGCCATGTGCGCCCAACTACGTTGCGTGTGTTAAAGTTGTCTGTGAAGGGCTCCCTGTTTAAACGTGGCTGCCAGTCGTGAACTGGGCCCTTCGTCGCACAGCATTATGATTTTTTATAACGGAAACAAAATTACAAAAGAAAACCCTTGGACATTGATTCGATAGGAACGGCCTACTCGGAATCACTGTCCGAATAGTAATTCTGTGGTGGTGTAGCAGCATTTCTGCTTCTGTCCGTTCACAGTCCGTCTCGTTTTCACGACTTTATCGATGTCTTCTCAACCTTTCTCCAATATCACAGGTTGCTTTTTGGCAATCCAAAGAGTAAGGCAATATACACGGAGCAATGGTTATAAAAGGGGGACACATACTGTAGGTATCCAGGCTCTTTAAAGCATAAATTGGGATCACTTCACTGACATGTGAGCAAGCTACGGTACAACTGTGAGACGCGCAGCACTCGCCGGATACAATGTAACAATAATAATTTCTGGAACGTGCTGTTACGTTGTCATTCATTGTACCCACTGTCTTTCTTTCATTCATATGTTACGTAGGCACATACCTTTTATCTTCGACAATCTCATTCTCTAACCAGGCCTCAGGAGCTAACCAGCGTAACGCTGTCCACCACCCCTTTCGTTATTCCGGCACATTGCTGACATCCGTGAGTAACAACAGCGTACTAAACTGGAAGGTGGTCTACGCATGAGTGGAATTCACGGACAAACAAAGATCAAGATCTAAATGAAGATTATATATAAAGATTAGTTAATTTAAAGCACAACAATTTGTTTAGTTTGAATGTCTGTGTTTTGAGGTGTGACTGGCGTACTGCAGTCTTCAGCAGTATAAGCCTGGAGGAGATTCTTAATGCAATGCCTGTGTTTTAGTTGTCTCTCTACTGCCATCTAGTGCTTCTTCTTCTAATTCATTGACGGACAAACAAAGATCAAGATCCAAATGAAGATTATATATAGAGATAGCAACAGCCCTAGCACTGCCCCCTGCTGGCCACCACTCTTAACATCGGCCAGTTCTGATTTGGTTCCTCGCACCTATGGCGTTATTTCAGTGCCACTATTCTGAGCGCACGTAAAAAAATATTGCAAGTGCAAGTGTTGCATTTTGAGGAGAAATTTATTTTGAGCGTACAAAAGCTGAATTTGAGTGAACAAAATTCATTGCTGCGTGCAAAAAATGTATTTCAGTGTTTGCGCTTATCCATATACACACACACAATAGCACCCCCTCTCGCTCAGTTTTTTCATTTGCGCTTGCTCACAATGTGTTGCTTGCGCTCACAACATTCTCTGCTGCAAGCGCTCAACTCTCTGTACACCGTTATAAGTGTGCCACAAAACCAACCAATCACAGACTTGGTTTCAAAAATTCTGATTGGCTCTTACGGTCTCCAATCAGCTCGCTAGCTGCTGCATTCCAGAAACAGTCCGAAATGTAGCTAAATCCAGCTAAACTCAATTAAACCCCAATTTGCGGATAATATCTTTAATTATTTTATTTTAAAATATATTATTTGTTAAGACTATCGTTGGTGTAGTATAATGTAGTTGCATTATACAACCATGCCAACTGACTGTTTCCGGAATGCAGCAGCTAGCGAGCTGATTGGAGACCGTAAGAGCCAATCAGAATTTTTGAAACCAAGTCTGTGATTGGTTGGTTTTGTGGCACACTTATAACGGTGTACAGAGAGTTGAGCGCTCGCAGCAGAGAATGTTGTGAGCGCAAGCAACACATTGTGAGCAAGCGCAAATGAAAAAACTGAGCGAGAGGGGGTGCTATTGTGTGTGTGTATATGGATAAGTGCAAACACTGAAATACATTTTTTGCACGCAGCAATGAATTTTGTTCACTCAAATTCAGCTTTTGTACGCTCAAAATAAATTTCTCCTCAAAATGCAACACTTGCACTTGCAATATTTTTTTACGTGCGCTCAGAATAGTGGCACTGAAATAACGCCATACGCACCATCACCCCCCTCTACTTACTGCATCTGAGCCAATTCTGTACCCCTCTAAAAACATCACCCTGAACTCCCACTTCTTTTAGTTTGATGCCCAACCTCTCATGTGGCACCTTATCGAATGCTTTCTGAAAGTAGAGATCAATAATCTCATCTGCTCCACTTTGATTGTATCCTTTTGTTGCCTCCTCATAGAATTCCAGCATGTTAGTAAAACACGACCTCCCTCTTCTGAACCCACGCTGACTGTTCCTAATAACTCCTGTCCTTGCCATTTGTTTCTCAATCTTATCCTTAATAATTCCTTCCATTAATTTTCCTGTGATGCCTGTTAAGCCTACTGGTCTATAGTTGCTCTGATCTGCCCTGTCACCCTTTTTATATAACGGGATGATATTTATGATATAGTCCTTCTGAATCTCTCCAGTGCGCAGTGACTTCCTTAAAATATGTGTCAAGGGTTTATATCTGTACTCACTAGCCTCCTTAAGAACACGAGGATAAATATTATCTGGTCCTGGTGATTTGCTTCATTTCATCTTATTTAATCTGAACAGCACTTCTCTCTCTACAATTTCCAAATCCTTCAGTACCTCCTTAGTAGTCCCTGTTACCACTCGCCGGTTATCCACTTGTAAACACCTCAGAAAAATGTAAGTTTAGGGCATCCGCTATTTCACTGTCTGTATCTGCTAATTCACCTTTACTATGGTTGTTCGTGTGCTGTGTTGATGCGGCTGTTTGTATTTTCTTCTGATTAAACTTTCCGGTGTGCTGGCTTTCCAACTGCCAAAGAAGACTTTCCCGAGTGGAGTGGACTTGGCTATACAGGTCTGGTCATTTTCAGCAGCAGACTTTTATAATGGAGGATTTCTGGTAAGTAACCCTGCTTGTCAACTGTTAATTTTAAGTATAAGAACTCGTGAACTCTGCTCTCTCTCTCGCCGCTATAAATGTAACGTTCTTTCTTAGCTGATGAGATACGAAACATAACCAGTAGTCCATGTGCATGCTGCCAACTGAGCAGTGAATAAGTGACTCTTTTGGGTTCATCTCTTTGTGAATGTGACTCTGAAGGAGCCCATGTCCCCACCGCACGGCACTGTGACAAAGCAACATTAGCATTTCGCACTGTCGCTCATCATCAGTCATATAAATTTATGGACTGCACTGCTGGTCTAATGGATAGGCTGTTTGGTGACTTCGAAATTGCTAAAAACATTACATGTTGCACACACACACACGGAGGCAATCATAAACCATGTCACTGGTCCTCACACTGTTACGGAATTACGGATTACAGGGGCGGCCTTAGGCATGTGCAAACTGAACACCTGCGCAGGGCCGCCAAATCCCAAGGGCCGCCACTCCAATATATATTGAATATTAGCAAAATACCCGAACTTCGCAGCGGTGAAGTACCGCCTTAAAATTTTTATTAAGAAGAAAAGTAAACCTTTTTAAACTGAGGGAAAATATACCAATAATTATTTGTTAAGGATCTCTTTGTATACCACATTGTGAGTTCGCCCTCCGTTGTAATATGACCAAGCTGTGCGCTGAGCTTACTCTTGAGCATGTAACGTACAGTCGGCCATGTGAACAGTAATCTTGTGTCAAATCTCACAGCTTGGATTGCTGCTGTCATAATCGGTTTGAGTTTCATGGTTTGTTTCAATGACGACAGTATTTGTAGGACTTGTGTTGAAGTGACATTCGGCATCTGTCAAGCGTTGTAAGTATACAACCGGTTTCATTGATAACTTCACATCCAACTTTTGAGAGTGTAAACATTCATAAACATCAAAGTGTCCAATACTCAAATCGTCACCTGTCAATCTAAGATGTTTAAGAGGCATTGGCGGTTGTCGAAAGGTGTAAAATATTTGGCCATTTCGGTACACTTGAAAGCGACAACTGAACAATTCAGCGGCAGCCATCAACTCACATGCAGATCCATAGGTGAAGGGCTTAAGCATTTCACTCTTCTAGTGCTCCTGTGTAGTCTAATTATCTCCTGTACCGTCATCAGTCCACACCTTGAACCTGTCCAGTCATTCAATACATAAGACACAATGGATATCAAGAGTGAGCCTGATATGGCCGTGTAATATGTAACAAAGAGAATGGAAAAGGCAGGTGCCATCTCTGGGCATGGAAACCACTCAGTAAGTGACAGTTCTTTGATTGATGGTGATCACCTTGATAGACATGTTAATGGGGGTACGGTTGGAATGATAAAGGAAATGGGTACCTGAACAATGTAAAGTAAGTCTAAAATACCTACACAATAACTATAATCGAAATAAATGAACAATAAAACAGGGGAGAAGCCGTGGATTAAATAAAAAGGCTGCAGTTATCAGCAGGGAGACGTGAATCACGTGGCGAAGCAAGGAAGGGAATGAAGAGACTGGAGCGACGGACGGCCTTATATAGGCAGGCAGCCAACAACGTGGGAGGCGTTAGGATGGGAGATCCAACGCCGCCTCACACGGTGACTGAGCTGCAGGCTATGGAGGTATATATGTACGTAAGTAGGATTCAGTTAGCGTTGGGAACCCACGTACCAAATTTCTTGAAGATGGGCCCATAAGTAACAAAGACCATTGAAAAGTTCAATATGGCGGCCGACGGGGGCATCATACCACCGAAATAAATACCAAATTTCAGCCTTCTACCTACACGGGAAGTTGGAGAATTAGTAACGTTGGAAAGTTCAATATGCCGGCCGACAGTGGCGTCCTACCACCAAAATAAGTACGTACATCGGTTTCGATTAGCGCAGGGAAGCTTCCTACCAAATTTCGTGAAGATGGGGCCATAAATAAGAAAGTTCAACATGGCGGACGTTGTCAACCGTTATGACAGTTACACATAGAATTTCGAAATGAAACCTGCCAAACTTTTGTAAGTAAGCTGGTAAGGAATGAGCCTGCCAAATTTCAGCCTTCTACCTACATGGGAAGTTGGAGAATTAGTGATGAGTCAGTGAGTGAGTGAGTGAGTCAGTCAGGGCTTTGCCTTTTATTGGTACAGTATAGATAAAACAGAAAGAGCTGACAGCTGAAGTGAAGCTAGTGCAAGTGGGCGAGTCGTCTTACAAGTTAATGTTTCACCGAGTTTTAATAAAGTATTAGTGTTAGTGCAATAGTTATTGTGAATATCTGGTCGGATAGGGGACAACAAGACATTCGCATACCCATTCTAAGCAAAAATGAAGAGATTTCCAGTACACGAATCTGGTTATTCGAAACAAAAGAGAAAGGCGGCTCAGGAGGCTTTCATTGAGTCACAGGAAGGAGTGATCCTAAACTTCATCATAAGTGAAATGCTTGTGTCATGAGCGTGAGGCGGCTATGCAGTGTCCGCAACGGACGTGTCCATCTGCCATGCATAAGATATCATATTGACATTGGAGGGCGAAGGGGCCACCGATTCTTTCTCTGCCCAGGGCCGCCACGAGCCAAGTAGTAAACTCACTGCTTTGGAATGCCAGCTGATGCCAGTGACCTTGTAACACACAGTTCACACTGTATTTCGTGAATAGAATGGGACGCATTCTCCTTTGTCCTCCTTTGCGACTTTTGGTGTCCTCCTTTGGGTTTGCAGGTATCTGGTAAGGGTAGCCAAGATGTCAACATAAATGCAGCTGGAACGACGTGTCGAGTGCCCACTGCTGCACTGATGTCCTTCACGTGACATGCATTGAGACTTGTCACCAACGCACAGCTTGATGTAACAATCGGGACAGAATACGTGCGCATTCTCCTGTAGTAAGTGGTACCACCAGCCCTCCATCCAAGGACGAGAGCTGGTGCTGCTGCTAACGGCCACCTTGAGCATGGGAAAGGCACTATATAAATAAATGTATTATTATTATTATTATTATTATCATGTTTTCTTTCTTCCCTCACAACCTTGAGGAACTGCCCCTTGAGGGCACCAAAGTGAAAGAAGCCCCGCCCCTTCTGGTCTGCGTGATATGAAAGGAGAACACTCATGGAGGATGGCGTCTTATTTTAGCAGTTAACCCGACTTCTGCACTGATCCGACCCAGAAACGATCTCTACCATGGAGGGGACTAATTGTGTTAGAAGAACGCACATTGAAGTGTTTGATTTTCGTTTATTTTTGCCAGATTTTTGTTCATAATTATATGGGTGTTTTGTTTTTTTTTTTTGCCAAGCTGGCACCAGAAGCAACCTGCTTTGTCCTACAGTACACCGTCATTTTGTCCTGCTGCAGCACTTGGCCTGTATTTTTTTTTTTCCTGTTGCCGAGAGTAGCATGTCCGCGCCTGATCCGGATGATTGACATGCCCCTTGTGCTATTGCAGGAAACCACATTGTAGCTGTGCTACTTAAATGAACTACAAATCCCAGCAGCCCCGGTAGTACTTTGCAGTTGGGCAGTGTGGGGTTTACTAAAGGGGCTACTGGTCAGGTTTTTCATTATTTTTTATAATATGATGTTCATTTATCATCTGTCTAATTATATATTACCCATTAATTTGATTCTATTTAGTTAATATGTGGGTGGCACAGTGGGTAGCGCTGCTACCTCGTAGTTAGGAGACCTGGGTTCGCTTTCCAGGTCCTCCCTGCATTAAGTTTGCATATTCTTCCTTTGTCTGTGTGGGTTTCCTCCAGGTACTCCGGTTTCCGCCCACAGTCCAAAGACATACAGGTTAGGTGCATTGGCAATCCTAAATTGGCCCTAGTGTGTGTTTGGTATGTGTGCCCTGCCATGTGCTGGCGCCCTGCCAGGGGTTTGTTTCTGCCTTGCGCCCTGTGTTGGCTGGGATTGCCTCTAGCAGACCCCCGTGACCCTGTAGTTAGGATACAGCAGGTTGGATAATAGATGGTTGGATAGTTATTATATACCATCTATGTATGTTTTGCAGTTCTCTGATGCTCCTTGTATTTTGTAGGTGGATTCCCCCTAAGAGGTGGGGCCACCTGTCCATTACCATTAAGGGACTGCCCCCAGGCCTTTAAAAGCAGGCTGACTGGAGCCTGGACTGTAACTCGGTAGATTGTTCTAGAATTCTATAAAATGGGACTTGTTGGTTTGGGTCTGCCCATTAGGCAAGTCATTTTTGCTCTTCTGTATTTGTGTTTTTAATTTTGATGAATAAATCTTTTATATATTAGGATACATTGCTGTTGGCATGTGGTCAAGCCAGGGGATTTCATGCATCCTCCTCCTTGTGGGACTTTTTGATATATTATCTGAACATTTCCTTACATTTTATACGTTGACGTTGGCTTCCCATTTTTAAAGACCCAGTAGGCTAGTCTGGAGTAAGCTGGTTTGGGGTGGGCCTCTTCTGGGTGGGCTACTGAAGGTGCTGGCCTGCCTTTTTGTGAATCTCTCCATCACCATTAAGGGACCACCCCCAGGCCTTTAAAAGCAGGCTGACTGCAGGCTGTGACTCTGTAGATTGTTCTAGAATTCTAATCTTTGGGACTTGTTTGTTTGGGTCTGCCCTTTACGTAAGTCATTTTTGCTCTTCTGTATTTGTGTTTTTAATTTTGATGAATAAATCTTTTATATATAAGGATACATTGCTGTTGTCATGTGGTCAAGCCAGGGGTTTTCAGTCCTCCTCCTCCTTGTGGAACTTTTTAATATATTTTTGAAACATTTTAAATACCTGCTAGGCAGGAAAGCAGCAGTTCCCAGTTTAGAGTAAGCTGGACTGGGGTGGGCAGTGGGTTGGCGCCCTGCCTGAGGTTTGTTTCCTGCCTTGCGTCCTATGTTGGCTGGGATTGGCTCCAGCACACCCCCGTGACCCTGTAGTTAGGATATAACAGGTTGGATAATGGATGGATGGATGGATGGACTGGGGTGGTTCTCATCGGGGCAGACTGGTGAAGGTGCCAGCCTGCCCTGTCCAGGGGTTGTTCCTGCCTTGTACCCAATTTTCACTGAGATTGGCTCCAGCCTCTCCATGACCCTACTCAGGATAAGCAAATACGATAATGTAAAGACAGATGGATGCTCAAGCCAGGGGTTTTCAGTCCTCCTCCTCCTTGTGGGACTTTGTAATATATTTGTGAAACATTTTAAAGACCTGCTAGGCTGGAAAGCAGCAGTTCCCAGTTTAGAGTAAGCTGGACAGGGGTGGGCAGTGGGCTGGCGCCCTCCCCGGGGTTTGTTTCCTGCCTTGCACCCGGTGTTGGCTGGGTTTGGCTCCAGCAGACCCCTGTGACCCTGTAGTTAGGATATAGCGGGTTGGATAATGGATGGATGGACTGGGGTGGGCCTCATTGGGGCTGACTGGTAAAGGTGCCAGCCTGCCCTGTCCAGGGGTTGTCCCTGCCTTGTACCCAATTTTCACTCCAGCCTCCCCATGACCCTACTCAGGATAAGCAAATATGACAATGTAAAGACAGATGGATGGTCAAACCAGGGGTTTTCAGTCCTCCTCCTCCTCTTTGTGGAACTTTTTGATATATTATTGGAACATTCCCTTACATTTTAAACATTGAAGCCGGCTTCCCATTTTCATAAACCCAGTAGGCTCGTCTGGAGTAAACTGGTTTGGGGTGGGCCTCTTCTGGGTGGGCGGCTGAAGGTGCCGGTTTGCCTTTTTGTGAAGCACTTTGAAGAACCTCACACCCATTTTTAAACCACGTTTTTTGCATCCCAGTCATTACAACAGCAGTAAATGTTTGCCACTTTTAAATGGTGCCAGGGTGTAGCTGGAAGTCGTGAGTGCCACGAGGCGTCATGAGGGCACAGCAGGGGAACGACTGCAAATTGACACACTTGTTTACGCGGAAAAGAGAGAGAAAACTCCTCGGAGGACATCACTTCTGGGATTAGCAAGAGCCGCCCTGCTACTTCCCTTCAACCATGAACAGGATTTCAGAGTCACTTTGATCAAAGCACTGAGAGAAGCAGCAGACGGCAACCCGAGAGCAAACCATTAGGCGCTATTTGTGCCTCAAAAGAAGACACCAACTATCTTAGCATTAAATGGGGCATCCAGGCTGGAATCCCAACCCTTTTGACATCTTCCATACAAACAGCACTTGAAGGAATTCTGAAACGACTCTGCGACTGGAAGGCAAGCCTGACAGATAACTGGAGACCGAGATGGCTCTGCTCTTTCTTATTAAGACGTTACAGCTGGCTGGAACAGCCACCACGTCTCTCCTCCATGGATATCATAGTAACCAACACTGAAAACAAACCAGTCAGGCTTTAAGGGGGGCCACTCCACCGAGACTGCCATACCCACTGTTGTCAACACCTTACGGCTGGCTGGGGTCGTCTGTCCTCAGTAGGACATTAGGACAGTTAGGATGAGAGCAGGCCATTGAGCCCAACAAAACTCACCAGCCCTGTCCATTGAATTCTTCTAAAATAACATCAGGCCGAGTTTTGAGGGTCTCTAAAGTCCTACCGTCTACCACACTACTTGGTCACCTGGTCTGTGTGTCTGGATGAAGAAAAACTTCCTCATGTCTGTGTGAAATGCAGGGCTGTGGAGTCGGAGACAATTTTGGGTACCTGGAGTCGGAGTCGGTAAAAAGTTAACCGACTCCGACTAAATTTAAATGGGAATTAAAAAAGTAGGTTGAAATGTCCCAATTCACAAACAGTCATAATGAACTACTTCTCTGCTGTAAGAATAAAGCCCAATGCATGCAGTTACCACAAAACGAACATGTCAAGTAACCATGAAGCATGCTTTTCATTGACTGTATGCGTCACTATATGGGATGTAATGCACAGGTAAGGTGCGGCACCGCTTTCCATTGTGTCGTGTTCCACTGTTACAGGGAACTGTGAACCTAGCCTAAAGCCCCCCATACATTTACAGATGCACTGCCGATTTTTCGGCCGTTCAACGAGTCATCACGCGTCAAACGCCTGAAAATCATCTGCTGTGTTCTCAGCTCCCCTTCGCTATGCGCTAGTGAAGGGGGCCGAAGGAGCCGAGAACACAGATCTCCCTACCTGTCTCCAGCAGAGGCTCGTTCTGCTGATCAGCTGGCCGGTGAGTGACACAATGCACTAAACTTCCGGCTGGCTGACAGAGGAGACAGCCACTGCAGCAGACAGAGGCATCACATTACTTTGGATGGGGCGGTGGTCGAGATTTTCGGCAAGCTGGATCTGCCCGTCCCTGTGGACACCCGCAACCGCGCCGCCAATCAATTGTGTTTGTCTTTAATCTGGCATTATAGTAGAGTGTTGGCTTCCTAGCCAGTAGTTCTGTGGTGAAATGACATGTATGTTGCCTTCCTTTCCTTCAATGGATGTAGAAAATACATTGGCATAGTATATACATACAGCGGAGTCTGAGTCGGGGAGTCGGAGTCGGAAGATTTAGAAACTGAGGAGTCGGAGTCGGAGCATTTATCTATCGACTCCACAGCCCTGGTGAAATGTCCCCTTAACAAGTTTCTAACTGTGTCTCCGTGTTCTTGATGAACTCACTTTAAAGTCAACATCTCGACCCACTGGACTAATTCCCTTCATAATTTTAAACACCTCACTCAGGTCTCCTCTTCATCTCCATTAAAGGCTCAGCTCTTTTCATCTTTCCTCATCACTCGTTCCCTGTGGCCCTGAAATCAGCCCAGTTGCTCTTCTCTGGACCTTCTCTTGTGCTGTTATGTCTTTATGGAGATCAAAATGTCACCCAGTACAGTGGAACCTCAGGTCACGACCGTAATTCGTTCCAAAACTCTGGTCGCAACCCGATTTGGTCGTGACCCAAACTAATTTCCCCCATAAGACTGTATGTAAATACAATTAATCCGTTCCGGACCATATGAGCTGTATGTAAATATATTTTATTTAAAGATTTTTAAGCACAAAAATAATTAATTATACCATAGAATACACAGTGTAATAGTAAACTAAATGTACAAACATTGAATAACACTGAGAACAGAGAAAACTAACATTGTAGGAGTTCACGCTGCAGCCTTACGAACCGCTCGCTGTAAACACTGTTTTATTTAATGAGTTTTAGACACAGGGAAAGAAATGAACATTTGAAAAATCCATAATTTATACAAAAACTAACCATAAACAACCAAGAAAACTAACCTTGCATGAGTCGAGTTCTGGCATGAAGGAAGTGAGGAGGAACTGCGTGGAGAGGAGATTACAGTTTTGAGGTAAAGTCTGTGACGATGCGGGTTCGCTGCATGCTCCCATCTCACTTCCAGGAGCCCTTAAACCCGTCATCGTCAGTAATGTTACCGATGAGCACGACAGAGAGGCACTACAATGGAGCAATCGGATGGTGCAAAAAGTGCCAAGTGCTTTTATTAAAATCAACAAAGCAACAATCAAAAACAAAGATTTAATTAAATAAAGTGCAGTGCTTTCAGAATCCTTCAATAAATAAATGATCCCATAAACAGAAGTGAAGTGGAGGTTAAAATCCAATAGAAAAAAGTCTTCATTAGGTACGAGGTTAAAACAATGCTGGAAGCAGTCTCTTCAAAAACAAGCCTGGTGAATTCCTTAACTGCCTTCTCTCTCTCTCACTCGCTTGCTCGCTCGCTGCACAGGGAGAGACTGAGCGCGTGCGGAAGTCATCGGCGCGTAAAAACCAGAAGGGAAACTGGCTTGTTTGTCAACCGAGTGTGTGGTCGTGAACAGAAGCAGAAGTTTGGCAAACTTTTTGGTCGTAACCCAATTTGTACGTGGTCCGAGACGTTTGTGACCCGATGTTCCACTGTACTCCAGATGAGGCCTCAGCAGTGTGTTAAAAAGACTTGAGCAGAACCTCCTGTGACTTGTACTCCACACGTCAAGGCGCT
This sequence comes from Polypterus senegalus, assembly GCF_016835505.1. Lineage (NCBI taxonomy): Eukaryota > Metazoa > Chordata > Cladistia > Polypteriformes > Polypteridae > Polypterus > Polypterus senegalus. The sequence goes on from NC_053162.1 coordinate 9,437,719, forward strand.
ATATAACCTGACATTCTGTTACCTTTCTCAATGGCAGTTGATAGTGTTGAGTCCACTATGACTCCTAATTCCTTCTCCACTGCACTAATTCCCTTCGTAATTTTGCACACTTCACTCAGGTCTCCTCTTCATCTCCATTAAAGGCTCAGCTCTTTTAATCTTTCCTCATCACTCATACCCTGTAGCCCTGAAATCAGCCCAGTTGCTCTTCTCTGGACTTTCTCTTGTGCTGTTATGTCTTTATGGAGACCAAAATTGCAGCCAGGACTCCAGATGAGGCCTCACCAGTGTGTTATAAAGACTTGAGCAGAACCTCCTGTGACTTGTACTCCACACGTCAAGGCGCTATATAACCTGACATTCTGTTAGCCTTCTTAATGGCTTCTGCACACTGTCTGGCAGTTGATAGAGACGAGTCCGCTACGACTCCACAATTCTTCTCATAAGGTGGACTCTCGATTTTCAGACCTCCCATTGTGTATTCAAACCTCACATTTTTACTTCCTACGTGTAACACTTTACATTTACTGACATTAAATGTCAGGTCAGTTTGGGGAGTACAATTGCATTGCAGCACCCACCACACGACGAAACAGCTTGGGATCCTGGTTGGTAACCCCACCCAGGCAGATACGCGTTGCCAGTCCCATCCACTGGAAATGACCATCTATCTGCTGCAGCCAGGTGTTACATAGGTGTCCCCTTGGCCTGGTCCAGCTGCTCAGGTCCTCAACAATGAGGGTCTACTTGGGCCACCCATTGAAGTCAACTCCACCTACTTGATACTCCATTAAAACAGACCATTGAACTCAACAAAGCTCACCAGTCCTGTCCACTTCATTCTTCTAAAATAATCTGAAGTCGAGTTTTGATTGCCGCTAAAGTCCTGCTGTCTACCGCACTACTTGGTCATCTGGTCTGTATGCCTGTGTGAAGAACAACTTCCTAATGTTTGTGTGAAATTTTCCCAGTGTAACAAGTTTCCAACTGTGTCCCTGTGTTCTTGATGAAGTCATTTTAAAGTCACAGTCTTGACCCAGTGGACTAACTCCCTTTGTAATTTTGCACACTTCACTCAGGTCTCCTCCTCATCTCCATTAAAGGCTCAGCTCTTTTCATCTTCCCTCATCACTCATCCCTTGTTGCTCTTCTCTGGACTTTCTCATGTGCTGTTATGTCTTTATGGAGATCAAAACGTCACCCAGGACTCCAGATGAGGCCTCACCAGTGTGTTATAAAGACATGAGCAGAACCTCCTGTGACTTGTACTCCACACATCAAGGCGCTATATAACCTGACATTCTGTTAGCCTTCTTAATGGCTTCTGAACACCATCTGGCAGTCAATAGCTTAGAGTCCACTATGACTCCTCAGTGCTCTTCATAAGGTGGACTCTCGATTTTCAGAGCTCCCATTGTGTGTTCAAGACTCACATTTTTACTTCCTATGTGTAATTCTTTACATTTGACGACATTAATTCTAATAATTAATAATAATAATAATAATAAAGGGTGGCACGGTGGCGCAGTGGTAGCGCTGCTGCCTCGCAGTTAGGAGACCCGGGTTCGCTTCCCGGGTCCTCCCTGCATGGAGTTTGCATGTTCTCCCCGTGTCTGCGTGGGTTTCCTCCCACAATCCAAAGACATGCAGGTTAGGTGGATTGGCGATTCTAAATTGTCCCTAGTGTGTGCTTGGTGGGTGTGTGGGTGTGTTTGTGTGTGTCCTGCGGTGGGTTGGCACCCTGCCCTGGATTGGTTCCTGCCTTGTGCCCTGTGTTGGCTGGGATTGGCTCCAGCAGACCCCCGTGACCCTGTATTCGGATTCAGCGGGTTAGAAAATGGATGGATGGATGGATAATAATAAATAATTCTTTGCATTTATATAGCGGTTTTCTCACTACTCAAAGCGCTCAGCAGGTTAAGGGCCTTGCTAAAGGGCCCAACAGAGCAGAGTCCCTATTAACATTTACGGGATTCAAACCGGCAACCTTCCGATTGCCAGTGCATACTTTAGAATGCAGACATTCTAAGTCCCTCGGTGATGACTCAATGGACTCTCGGTTATCTGCCACTCCACCTGTCTTGGTATCATCTGCAGACTTAACCAGCTTGTTCTTTCTATTCCTATCCAAGTCATTTCTGTATATGAAATATAGCAGAGGCCCCAGCACTGCCCCCTGCTGGTCACCACTCATAAGGTCACCCAATTCTAATAAGGTTCCTCACACCCAAATCACCCTCTCCTTCCTGAGTCTGAGCCAATTCTGCCTCCACCTACACGCCACACCCTGAACTGCCACTTCTTTTAGTTTGATGCCCACCTCTTATGTGCCACCTCATCAAATGCTTTCTGAACATCCAGATAAATCACACTATCTTCTCCGCTCTGGTCGTATCCTTTTGTTGTTTCCTCATTGAATTCCAGCAAGTTAGTAAAACATGACCTCCCTCTCCTGACCCCATGCTGACAGTTCAGTCACATTCCTCTTCTTGCCATCTGCTGTTCAATCTTCTCCTTAATATTTCCTTCCATTCATTTTCCAGTGAACTGCCCAGTCGCGCTAGCTCTCTTCTCTGCCTTTGACACATTCAACCTTCAGATCCCTCCCTTGGCCACCCGTCTGACCCTTGGCATCACAGGGCCTGCCCTCAGATAGTTTGAGTCCTAACATATGGGCATAATGGGCACTGGTTGGGGATATTTCTGATGCCTATGTATGTTTCTGTTTTGCTTTTTAAACAGGGGACCCCAGTGTGCTACTTTGCATGGGGCCTATGATGCTGATAAGACCACCCTGCCTATTGAGCAGATGTCAAGGGTACACCAGGTAAGCACTGGGGTGCCCCGAGAATAGATGCTGGGTCCTCTCCTCTTCTCCATATACCCCAACTCAGTAGGCACCATCATCCAGTCCCATGGTTTCTCAGATCAGTGCTCTGCCAATGACACACGTCTGTACCCGTCGCTCCTTCCAGAGGGCCATATGGCATCAGAGAGAATCTCCATACGTCTCACTGGTAAAGCCACCAGGATGACAGGAACACCTCCAGCTGAGCTTCTTCTTATCTCAGTGCCCCATCTCTGTTCACCTCACCACCAAGACTGTACACAGCATTTGGGGTGGCAATCGATGACCAGTTGTCTTTCGCTGATCTCGTTGCAGACTCACTCTATACAACATCCACAAGATCAGCACGTATCTGACAGAGCATGCAGCACAACCCCTGGTCCAGGCTTTGGTCTCGTCATGTCTGGACTACTGCAACTCAGCTTCCAGCAATTTTGACCAAGGCCAATGCAGACGATTCAAAATGTGGCTCCTTGTCTGGTGTTGAGCCCGCCGAGGCGGACACAGGTCACTACATTGGTGTGTATTAAGTTCAGATACTTGATGCTGGCCTACGGACTCACCAAGCTGACCAGATGACCGATTGATGGACTCTTACCTGTCCATGCTTACTTGTTTTTCCACAAACTCATCGATTCTTTTGATTTTTCCTTCCATTCAACAGGGGCTATCGTGGAGACTCCCCCAACCCTTTATTCCACCATCTTGTCTTCTATTGTATAGATCTATGGAATAGCGTGGCAGGCAGTGGTCCTTTAGGAACCCTCAAGACTCATCTGCTGAGTATCAAGCAAATCGCAGAGGCTGATAACATGACAGAGAGCACCATAATAGGAAACATAAGAAGAGCAGCGCCATCTGCTGAGCATCAGTGACTTGATGTTATTTTAACCCAGTGGTCTCCAACTCCGGTCCTGGTGGGCCACAGTGTCTGCAGGTTTTTATCCTCACCCTTTTTTTAATTGATGCACTGTTTTTGCTGCTAATTAATATCTTTGGAATTCATTTTAATGTACTTGTTTTTTAAGATTTTTTCTTCCCCTTAAAAAATCAATCATCACAAAGGCTTTTGAAATCCTACAGTCTCGGATGCAGTCTCAGAAGTGCACAAAATGGTGACCTTTAAACCTGTTACATCACTACCAGCAGGTCATGACCTGTGAGGACACGCCCCCTGACAATGTGGAGCTGTCCTAATGACGAGATGCCCAAAATGGTGGCGAAAATGTTACAAAGTATCTTATACCAACAAAAGTATGCTTACAATCAAAAAATGAATGACAAATGCATAATACAATTCATGATAAACATAATTTGCAACAATTCCATGTAAATATGATGGTAACCATGTTACAAACTGGCAGCACCCATAAAAACTAAGATCTCGAAAAAGGCCAAAATAATTTGTAAATGAGCTTCAATTGAAAAAAAACATTAAAAATGAATTCAACAACCTCCTAAAATTAATAAAGCTTTAGTGTTAAATGTAAAGTGTATACCAGAAAATAAAATCTGTATATGTCCGTCTGTTATGTGATTACTTGCAAACTACTGGGGCTAGAACCTTGGTCTTGGTCTTAGCCGAGCTGATACATTCTGGAAAGTCAAAAAAGGCAACTTCGGCAAACTGACCTGTGCTTATGGGTTTATTATGACAAAGTGATTGGCAAACAAAGTGACGTGGTGAAAAGAAAAAGAAGAACTGCAACATCTGCCGAGTGTCAAGCAAATCGCAGAGGCTGATAACATAACAGAGAGAATCCATAACAGGAAACAGAAGAAGAGCAGTGCCATCTTTTGAGTGTCAAGCATATCAAAGAGACTGATAATATGATGAAGAGCACCACTATAGGAAATAGATGAGGAGCTGCATCATCTGCCAAGCGTGAAGCAAATTGCAGAAGCTGATGATGTGACATAGAGCACCATAATAGTAAATAGAAGAGGAGCTGCACCATCTGCCGAGCATCTAATCAAGCAAATTGCAGAGGCTGATAATGTGATGAAGAGCACCATAATTAGAAATAGAAGAGGAGCTGTACCATCTGCTGAATGTCAGGCAAATCACAGAATTTGATGATATGACAAAGAGCACCACAACAGTAAACAGAAGAAGAGCAGTGCCATCTTTTGAGCATCAATAAATCACAGATGCCGATGACATGATGAAGAACAGTATAATAAGAAATAGTAGAGGACCAGTGCCATGTGCTAAATATTAATCAAATCGCAGAGGCTGATAACGTGATGAAGAACACCATAATAGGACATAGACAAAGTGTAACATCATCTTCTGAGAGTGAAGCAAATCACAGAGGCTGATAAACGTGACAAAGGTTGCTGCTGGAAGAGGTGTTAGTGAGGCCAGCAGGGGGTGCTCACCCTGTGGTCTGTGTGGGTCCTAATGCCCCAGTATAGTGATGGGGACGCTATACTGTAAATAAAGCACCGTCTTTCGGATGAGACGTTAAACCGAGGTCCTGACTCTCTGTGGTCATTAAAAATCCCAGGATGTCTTTCGGAAAGAGTAGGGGTGTTACCCCGGCATCCTGGCCAGATTTGCCCATTGGCCTCTGACCGTCATGGCCTCCTAATCATCCCCATACACTGATTGGCTTCATCACTCTGTCTCCTCTCCACCAGTAAGCTGGTGTGTGGTGGGCGTTCTGGCGCACTATGGCTGCCGTCGCATCATCCAGGTGGATGCTGCACACTGGTGGTGGTTGAGGAGATCCCCCCCCCTTGTATGTAAAGCGCTTTGAGTGCCTTGAAAAGCGCTATATAAATGTAATAAATTATAATAAGAAACAGAAGAGGAGCAGTGAAATCTGTTAAGTGTCAAGCAAATCCAAGAGAGTGATAATGTGAAAAAGCACCACAATAGGAAATAGATGAGAAGCTGCATCATCTGCTGAGTGTCAAACAAATTGCAGAAGCTGATGACATGGCATAGAGCACCACAATCGTAAATAGAAGAAGCACTGTGCAACTGCTGAGTGTCAGGCAAATCACAGAGTTTGATGATGTGACAAACAGCACCATAACAGAAAACAGAAGAAGAGCAGCGCCATCTTTTGAGCATCAGTAACTCACAGATGCTGATGACATGACAAAGAACAATATAACAGGAAATAGTAGAGGACCAGTGCCATGGGCTAAATATTAATCAAATCACAGAAGCTGATAACGTGGTGACGATCACCATAATAAGAAATAGAAGAGGAGCAGTGAAATCTGCTTAGTGTGAAGCAAATTCCAAGAGACTGATAATGTGAATAAGAACACCACAACAGAAACTAGATAAGGAGCTGCACCATCTGCTGAGCATCAAGCAAATCACAGAGGCTGATAACGTGACAAAGAGCGTCGTAATAGGAAACAGAATAAGAGCAGTGAAATCTGCTTAGTGTGAAACAAATCCAAGAAACTGATAATGTGATGAAGAGCACCACAATAGAAAATAGATAAGGAGCTGCACCATTTGCTGAGTGTAAAACAAATTGCAGAAGCTGATGATGTGACTAAAAGCACCATAACAGGAAACAAAAGAAGAGCTGCACCATCTTTTGAGCATCAGTAAATCACAGATGCCAATGACATAATGAACACTATAATAGAAAATACAAGAGGACAAGCGTCATGTGCTAAACGTCAAGCAAATCACAGAGACTAATAATGAGATGAAGAACATCATAATAGGAAATCGATGAAGTGTAGCATCATCTGCTGAGCATCAAGCAAATCACAGAGGCTGATATCGTGACAAAGAGCGTCGTAATAGGAAACAGAATAAGAGCAGTGCAATCTGCTAAGTGTCAAGCAAATTGAAGAGACTGATAATGTGACAAAGAGCACCACAATGGGAAATAGATCAGGCGCTGTGACATCTGCTGAGGGTCAAACAAATTGCACAAGCTGATGAAATGACATAAAGCACCACAATAGTAAACAGAAGAAGAGCTGCGCCATCTGCTGAAAGTCAATATGTGGGATACAGAATGCAAAAACGACAAACACAGAAAAATGAAACCTGATTATAACAGGTGGAAGGGCTCCTGTGGCTGCTCTAGGATTTTTCACTGAACCCTTGTGACGTGAATCATCAAGGCGGTCCGTAGCAACCATGACATGCCCCCTAGCAACCTGTTCACTAAGAATAAGAAATTTGACACTATAAATAAATATTTTCTAAAGACAGGAAACATAAAAATTGACATACATGTAAAGCTCAATAATACAAAACGTTTTTTAAGTTAGCTCAAACTGCAACATCAGGCCGTGGTTTAAAGAATTATTTTTGGTTCGAGGCTGGCTAAGAGTGACCCCTGTTGGCCACCCACTGTGCTTTATAAATAGACGGTTGGAGTCTGCTTCGTACCTGATGCTGCTAGTTATAGGTACCTTGTAACCCTGCATAGATGGATGACAGCTTCCTGTCAAAATGCCAGGCTGGCATCACATTCCATATGTGGGCCCCTGTGGTCATAACTCTGGTGGCTCTTCAGGTGACTAAAATCACGACATGCAGTAAGATATAATCAGCCTGAGTTCAAGAATCACGGGACAGAAGGCAATCCCCAATGCTGGGGCAGGGTGGCATATCACTTGTCTTTGACTGACAGCGCCATTACTGTGGTGTCTTAACTGTGAGAATTTACTGGGGTTGCTATCTAACTTGAACACATCCCTTGTGACTCTTAAGAACTAAAATAATCCAAATCAAGTGGACAACTCCACCGGGAATTAAGTCCCACAGTCACATTCCCTGGCCTGAAATGACAGATTGAATTAAATGTTCAGTTTTGAGGAGTTTAGCATTGGCTCCACTATTTAGACACACTGCCCACCACCATGAATTGGATTAAAGGGGCTCACTGCATTCCATCCAGTCCATGGTCATGAGAACTGGTGCCTATCCTGGCTGTACGGGACACCCAGTGCCAGTCTATCATAGGGTGCCCATTCACACTTATTTGGATGGGCCAGTTACTTCTGGGGGGAACAAACTCACACAGACACGGGGAGAACATGCAAACTCCACGCAGGGAGGACCCGGGAAGTGAACCCAGGTCTCCTAAGTGTGAGGCAGCAGTGCTACCCACTGCGCCACCATGCCACCTATGCAACACACCTGTCTCTGTTATATACAATTTGCTATGAGGTTTATAAAAAGAGTGTTAATGTTTGTGATGCGTCATCTGTTGGAATGACATTAACGAGTTTTGATGTCATGAACAGTCAAATCCTAAGAATAAATAACTTTCCATCCATAAATCCATCCAGTCATCCATTCGTTCAGTTTTTAAATCACTTTAATTATTTCAAAATCATGAGAATATCAGAATTCTGAAAGAAAGATCAAATGGCCATCCATCCCTATATCTATTTATCCATTTATTCATTTTCCAAACCCACTTTTTAATTTCATGGTCAGACAGTCAGATCCTAACATCCTATCATGTCTGTATTATATAGTGCCTTTCATGGCTGCTTATCTCTGTTATATAGTGGCAGACTGTACTCTTTACATGTGACAATACAATTACTACTACTACTTTTTATTTATCTATCTATCTGTCTATCTTTCTATTATATAGTGCCTTTCACATCTATCTATGTATCTATTATATAGTGTCTTTCACAAATATCTTTCTATTATATAGTGCCTTTCAAATCTATGTATTATATAGCGTCCTTCATATCTATGTATCTATTATATAGTGCCTTTCACATCTATCTATCTATCTATCTA